>NC_132781.1:47394103-47696881 GCF_048418805.1 Vulpes vulpes | reverse complement strand
GGAGGCTGGTTTCTGCAGGTTAGAGAACAGCCTCTCTTCCCTACAGAACAATTTCATCAACCTCAGCTTCCTCCGCCTCTTCCGTGCTGCCCGTCTCATCAAGCTGCTCCGCCAAGGCTACACCATCCGCATCCTGCTGTGGACCTTCGTCCAGTCCTTCAAGGTGAAGCCCAGTCACGGCCCTAGTGCCCTGACCGTCCCCTTTGTTGTGCACAATAGCGTGGCCATCATCTCCTCCTTGCCACCAGAGCAGCCCCTCCTCTTGGAGGCTCCTTGTTGGCACCTATTATCCTATTGTAGTTTATATAAAGGCATTTTAAGTTATCCAGAGAGCATCTCAATAATGCTCGCCGAATCTGAGGTGGGTTTTATGACTGACTATAGATGAAGAGACTGAGGTAGTCCCTTGGTAGAGGGGCTTCATGGTCAGTAGGGGTCTGAGTGGTCCCAGAAATGTGGCCACTGTCCACTATGCAGATGAGGCCCAAGCAAGGCGGCTAGGCAGCCCTCCCTGGAGCTGCCCTGCCCTCCATGTGTCTCCACAGGCCCTGCCCTACGTGTGTCTGCTCATCGCCATGCTGTTCTTCATCTACGCCATCATTGGCATGCAGGTGGGTGCACCCGACGGGACAGGGAGCACAAGGGGCGCCTATGCCCTGGGGCAGACGGGCACCGACTGTGGTCATCAAATGATAGCAATGACAGATTGATCCTTAATGAACATGTCTATGAGGGAGGTATTGCTTTAAGCACTTCATGAACTTAATTCTCAGAAAGGCTGTTCTACCCCTAAGGTCACTGAGGTTGTGCATCAAGAGTTTGTGCCTGTCGTCCAGAGTCCATTGTCTGTGGGAAAATGCACAACTGTGCTTCTGAACTCCATTGGGTTGTTATGGTGTGAATGGGCATGTTTGATTAGGTGGTGGGCCGCATAGGTGGAGCATTTGGGCACATCTGCCCAGTGCTGAGTGGTCTGCAGAGCACCAGCTGGTCATTCTGTTAGTCCAGAGCATTGACCTGATCCTTCACAGGAAATCATATAGTACGGAAGAAAAAAGTCAATGGGATCATATCAGATCACTGTACTTATACTATCCAGTTCAGCTCAAGTAATTAGATTGCCTCTATTTTGCCAAAGAATCCTTTGTCAACTATTTGGAAAAACCTTTATTTATTTATTTTTTAATTTTTATTTATTTATGATAGTCACACACAGAGATAGAGAGGCAGAGACATAGGCAGAGGGAGAAGCAGGCTCCATGCACTGGGAGCCTGACGTGGGATTAGATCCTGGGTCTCCAGGATCGCGCCCTGGGCCAAAGGCAGGTGCTAAACCACTGCGCCACCCAGGGATCCCTGGAAAGACCTTTAAAAGACACAAAGCAGTGTTCCAGTTTTAAATGTTTGGCATTTGGCGACTTTTCAACAACAGGGTTGGATGGACCCAAATGTTAAATTATAGTGGGAGAGGCCATTGTCGTAAAGGTGAGCTGAAAACTGATTTTTAAACTCTATTTTGGGGATTAAGAAAGTTCTCTTACCTTAAAATTTGCTGAGACCTGATGCTGTTTAAAACAAATATGTAGGGATCCCTGGGTGGCGCAGCGGTTTAGTGCCTGCCTTTGGCCCAGGGCGCGATCCTGGAGACCCGGGATCGAATCCCACGTCGGGCTCCTGGTGCATGGAGCCTGCGTCTCCCTCTGCCTATGTCTCTGCCTCTCTCTCTCTCTATCATAAATAAATAAAAATTAAAAAAAAACAAATATGTATTTTTGCCTGCTTTGGTCTGTGGATGTACAAGACCATAAGTGTCACTGATTCTTGTTTTTGGTGATCATATAATAGTTCATAATTTTTTCAGCCAGATTCCAGATTTTAAGCCAAGTACAGTTACTGGCTTGTTTGCATTTCTGACCCTAAAAAGAAATAAATTAAAATGGATAAAAAGCCCATTGTGATATTTGCACAGAAATTTAAAAAGAAATTTTCAAGTTGATCTCATAGCTATTACCAATGTAATTACTGCTTCAGAATCATTGACGACAGAGTGAACAGAATGTAGCACAACCCATGTAAACTTAGCTCTGGGTCCCATTTTTCCTGGGCATGCAGACTTGCACCTGTGTGCATGCTGAGCTGGGTGACATTGATGTGTTTGGCTTTCGAGAGGTTTTCTCTGCCCTGGAAATGCACAGACACTGCCAGGGCTGGAAGCACTGGCCCCTCCAGCCCCTACAGTAGTGGTGGTGGCTCAGGGCAGTGTCCTGTGCCCATGTGTCTTCATGCTCACACAACCCCTTCTACCTCACCACAGCTCCTCAGAACCCAATGATGTCAGCCCTCAGCCTTCCTTTTCATTTCAGGTGTTTGGGAATATTGCCCTAGATGATGACACCAGCATCAACCGGCATAACAACTTCCGGACGTTTTTACAAGCCTTGATGCTATTGTTCAGGTGTGTTGTGTGGGAAATCAGTCCAGGCTCAGAGATGACTCTGTTTGGGAGGGATGGGATGCATGCTGACCCCTCTGACCCCCAGCTCGTGCTGGCTTCCCCTCAGTGGAGACCTTCCCAGCTTCTCCCTTCTTTCTGCTGTCCTTCCCCTTAATGGTTCCTGGGCCTTGGAACAGACTGAAGGGAAGCCCCTGAGAGAGGTCATCCTGAGAGCCCCAGGTGAGGCTGGCCTTGACCACCTCATCTCTGATCCCTGACGGTGGCCAAGAGGCCTCTAGTGATGCTACAGCTGAGGGTCTGGAAGGACAGAAGACATCCAGCAGGGCTTTTTTTCAGTGTGCTGGCCAGAAGCTTTCTGTCCTCTCACCTTGTTGGTTGCAGGGATCTAGGATCAGGGGGAAGCAGGGCAATGGAAGTAGCACACAGTGTGTGCTACTCAGTGACCCAAGGAACTGCTAGTGTGAGTGTGCCTCCACCTGCCCCCATGGCTCACAAGACTGCAATTCACTAGGCCCTAGGCTCCAAGTACAGCACTAGGGTGAGTCCTGGAGGGCACAGGTTTGCTTCTAGCTCAGGTGCCCCCTGTGACCGTGTACTCTACAGAGCTTGGTGCTAGCTGTTGTTCTTACACATGGCACACTCTCTGTGGCCTGGGGGTTGTTGACCATCCTGGTTTGGGGGCTGAGGAAGAGGGGTGAATATGTCTCACTGCCTCCAGGGTCTTCCTCATTAAGGTAAGCCCACCATCATGACCCTAGGAGGGAAGAGAGGAGCTCTTTGTAGGGACTTACGGAGGAGGGGTACTGAAAGGAGACCCTGTCTGAGGCTGCTTCTTGAGGTTCCCACACTTGTGTTTATTTATGTAAATGCATCAGGCTGCTGTGAGGCCAGCCCTGGGGAATGCCCGGCACAGCCCCATGCAGGTGTATTTCAGAGCCCATGGAAGTTCTCCTTTCTGTGGAAGGAGATCAGATTGAGATCTGCTTTGCTGAGCTGCCTGGAGACAGTTGTCTGACTCTTGTTTTTTTAATCAGATGGACAAGTATCCTTAGGCCTATACTTTCTCCAAATAATATAATTTCTCTGGACTTTAGCTATTATGTTAATTTCATTTATTAATGTCCTGCCTCATGCTATAAGAGTTGAGGCAGAACTATGAAACTAGCCTCAGTTTTAAGTCTTTGTTCCCAAAAATCCCTTTTCTTCCCTGATCTTTGTGTCACACATGGGCACCAATATCAGTCAGGTCTGGCACAGGGCAGCTACCCTGCAGGAAAAGCCTCCTACTCCTAGACATTGTCCATGAGGAGTGGGCTCAGCTTGTGCCACACAGGCATACCACGTCAGGGGGAATCCAGGCCTCTGGTCTGCCTGCAAGTCTAGTGCACATCTGGCCCTTGTGCTGGCTGCATTCGCAGGGACAAAAGTCCATGAAGAGGTGTCCTCCAGGGTGGCCACTCAGGGCAGTAGGATTGTTCTTGGTGTTTTGGGGAAACAGATGCTGGTGTGGCTGGAGTGGACAGAACAGAGACCACTGGGAGGGAGCAGGCAGCCAGTCATATTGAACTGTGGGCACTTGTGCAGATTTTGGCTTTTTGCAGGGAAGAAAAGGGTCACTGAGAGAAGTGACTTGGTTTCACCGCATTTAGTGAACCCACTCAGCTCTTGGGTGTGGCAGAGGAGGAAGGTCCATTAGGGAGCTGTTGAGGCAGCTCAGGGGAGGTGATTGCTGCTCAGCCCACAGAGTTGAGAAGTGGTAAGAGTCTAGCTGTTTTTTGAAGGTAGATGAGCTGGTGAGTAGGGTGTGGTGAGAAGGAGAGGAAGCAGGAATGGCTGCAACATTTTTTGGCTTAAGAAACTGGAGGGATGGAGTCCCCATTTCTTGGTTCAAGGAAGGCTGGGATGGCACATGCTAGTGGGGAGGCCAAGAAGGAGGTCCATGAAGGGGCACTCACTGTGGTGCTCACTTCTGGTGTAGGGCCTTATTTCCAGTAACTGGTTCTTTCCAGGTTAATTATCAATTTGAAAACCTAATGCCAGAGGATTATTTTTAAGAGGAGGCATTTTTTACCCAGGCCTTACACATGAGCAGGTTCCAGGGGGTCTGTGAGGCTCAGGGCTCTTGCTGAATAGGAGTATACTGTCCCCTCACAGGTCTGTCACATGAGGGGCATGGAGGGCTCAAGGGAAAGGGTGTAGGAGGAGGGCCTTCCCTTGGGGCCTCACTGTCCTCCTGAAGCTTGGAAGCTTTCATGGCAGAAATAACATTTCCCCTGATGGGCTCAGGCCTCTCCCTCTCTGCCATCTCCCTCAGGAACAGGAGCCAACATGCACCTCTGTGTCCCCAGCCCAGGCTGTAAATAGCAGGTGCTTGGTGAACTTTTACTGAAATTAAAGGAGCTACCAGGAACGGTCTAGTACAGGTTCTCTGTAGGTGTGCACTTGAGCCAGCTCTTCTGAGATTCCTTCCCAGGCTGGTCTGGGCCTTCCTTTGTGGGCCTCATGGCTCTGCCCTTCTTCTCAGGAGTGCCACTGGGGAGGCCTGGCACGAGATCATGCTGTCTTGTCTCAGCAACCAGGCCTGTGATGAGCACGCCAATGCCAGTGAGTGTGGGAGCGACTTTGCCTACTTTTACTTCGTCTCCTTCATCTTCCTTTGCTCCTTTCTGGTAAGTCCTGGTCACTGTGTCCATGTGTTCCCCTGTCTCAGTCCATCCCGGGTCCCCCTACATCTCTCACTGATCCCTGTTACCGATTCATGTCACATTGCAAGTTGATTCTCTCTTCTGGGAGAGAGAGAATCTCAAGCAGACTCCTTGCTGATTGTGGAGCCCAATGTGGGGCTCAATCTCATGACTCTGAGATCATGACCTGAGCTGAAATCAAGATTCAGACACTTAGCTGACTGAGCCATCCAAGTTCCCCTATTCAAACATCTCCTAACACATCCTCTGATGTTGCCACTATCCTGATAGCAAAGGCAGGAAAGATGCCCCCAAATAGAAAAGTACAGGCCAATGTCCCTGATAAATATACAGTCAGAATCCCAAACAAGATACTAATTCTGACAACACATTCCAAGGATTATAAACCATGATCAAGTGGGATTTATCCCAGAAGTGCAAGGATATATTTTCAACACACAGAAATTAACCAGTGTGATAAAGGGGAAACCCGCACATGATTATCTCAATAGATGAAGAAAAAGTATTTGACAAAATTTGACATAGTTTCATGATAAAAACACTTAGCAGACTCAGAATGGAAGGGAGTTTCTATCACATGATGAAGGGCATTTATGAAAAGATTACAGTTAATATTATACTCAGTGGTGAAAGACTAAAAACTTTTCCCCAAATACCAGGAACAAGACAAGGGTGCCCACTTTCTTTTTTTTTTTTATCACTTCTACTCAACATTGTGCCGGGAGTCCTAGTTAGAGCAATTAGGCAAGATAAAAAAATAAAAAGCATCCAAATTGGAAAGGAAGAAGTAAAACTATCTCTATTTGCAGATATATGGAACATCCCGAAGAACACACACACACACACACACACACACACACACACACACACACACAGAGTACTAAAACTAATAAATGTATTAATCAAAGTGTCAGGATACAAAATCAACATGTAAAAATCAGTTATGTCTCTATGTACCAGCAATAAATAACCTGAAAAGGAAATTAAGGAAATAATTCCATTTCTAGTAGCATCCAAAGGGACAAAACACCTAGGAATAATAAATACCCATGGAAGTGAAAACTTGTACAGTGAAAACTGCAAAAATATTGCCAAAATAGGTTAAAGAAGACCTAATGAAATGGAAAGACAAGCATGTCCAGGGATTAGAAGACTTAATATTGGTAAGGTGGTAATGTCCCCACAAAGTGAGCTCCAGATTCAGTGTGATCCCTGTCAGAGCTCCAGTGGTCTTTCTACAGAAATGGAAAGCTGATCCTTAAATTCATATGGAATGGCAGAGGAGCCCCAGATAACAAAAAATCTTGAAAATTAAAGACCAAGTGAGAATTTGGGAAATATAAATAATAGTGAAAGGGAATATAAGGGAAGGGAGAAGAAGTGTGTGGGAAATATCAGAAAGGGAGACAGAACATAAAGACTCCGAACTCTGGGAAACGAACTAGGGGTGGTGGAAGGGGAGGAGGGTGGGGGGTGGGGGTGAACAGGTGATGGGCACTGAGGGGGGCACTTGACAGGATGAGCACTGGGTATTATTCTGTATGTTGGTAAATTGAACACCAATAAAAAATAAATTTATTAAAAAAAAATAAAGACCAAGTGAGAGAACTCACATTTCCTTATTTCAAAACTTACTATATAGCTACCATGAGTCAAAACAATGTGGCTGACTAGACACTTTTTCAGAGAAGACATATAGATAGCCAACAGGTACATGAAATGGTGGTCAACATCACTTATCATCAGGGAAATGCAAATCAAAACCACAGTGACCTATCATCCCTTTAGAATGGCCCATCATGAAAAAGACAGGAGATAACAAGTGTTGGCAGAGGTGTGGAAAAAAGGGAATCCTTGCATACTATTGGTAGGAATGTAAATTGGTGCAGCCATTGTGGAAAACAGTATAGAGGTTCTTCAAAAAATAAAAAATGGAACTAGGATATGATCCAGCAATCCCACTTCTGGGTATATATCCAAAGGAAACGAAAATAGGGTATTGAAGAGAGATGTGCATGCCCATATTCATTACAGCATTACTCACAATAGCCAAGATATGGCAACAACCTATGTGTTCATCAACAGATGAAGAGATAAGGAAGATTTGGTATATATAATGAAAAATTATTCAGCCATGGGAAAAAGGGAAATCCGTCTGGCATTTGTGACAACATGGATGGATCTTGAGGGCATTATGCTAGTTGAAGAAAGCCAGACAGGGAAAGACAAATACTGCATGGTACAACTTATATATGGAATTTTTTTTTTAAAAGTCAAACCATAGAGACAGTAGAAGAGTCATTGCCAGGAACTAAAGAGTTGGGGAAATAGGGAGAAGTTGGTAAAAGTACACACGTTCAGCTATAATATGAATAAAATCTGAGGATGTGAAGTAAAACATGGGGACTGTAGTTCATAACACTAGATTATATAATTGAAATTTTCTTTTTTAAAAAAATATTTTATTTATTTATTCATGAGAGAGAGAGGCAGAGACACAGGCAGAGGGAGAAGCAGGCTCCATGCAGGGAGCCTGATGTGGGACTTGATCCCGGGTCTCCAGGATCAGGCCCTGGGCTGAAGGCGGCGCTAAACCGCTGAGCCACCCGAGCTGCCCTAATTGAAATTTTCTAAGACAGTAGAACTTAAATAGCCTACCAAAGAAAAATTTGTGATGGATGTGTTAATTAACTAGACAGTAGGAATGCTTTCATGATGTGTATGTATGTATATATACCACAATATGCACTTTAAATATCTTATAATTATATCAGTTATTTATTTCTCAGTAAAGCTGATGAGGTGGGAGGGGTCGCAGTATGATATTGGCATAAGGATAGACCAATGGAGTGGGATTGAGATTCCAGAAATAAATCCAAATATCTATGGACAATTGATTTTTGACAAGGATGACAAGGCTGTTCCGTATGGAAAGAATAAGAAATGATGAAAAGACAACTGGATGTCCATCTGCAGAAAAGTAAAGATGGACCCCTACCTCACCCCATATACAAAAATGACCCAGAATTGATGAAAGACGTAAGTATAAGAGCTAACACTACAAAAGTCTTAGAAGAAAGCATAGGGGGCAGATCTTCATGATCTCAAATTTGTCAAAGGATTCTTAGATTTGACACCAAAATCACAAGCAACAAAAGAAAAAAATAAACTGGACACTCAAATATTTTTGTGTGTCAAAGGGGATTATAAAAATGTGAAAATGCAATCTAAGGAATGGGAGAAAATATTTACTAATCACATATTTTATAAGAGGATAATATCCAAAACATATGAAGAACTTTTAGAACTGAACTACAAAAGACAGCCCCCCTAAAAAATGGGCAAAGAATCAGAATAGAAATTTTGGAGAAGATATACAAATGGCCAACAAGCACATGAAGATATTCAACATCTTTGGGCATTAAGAAAACTCAAAACTGCACACTTGCTTCACACTCACTAGGGCTGGCTATAATAATAACTTTTTTAAAATTTTTTTTTATTATTTATTCATGATAGAGAGAGAGAAAGAGAGGGAGAGAGGCAGAGACACAGGCAGAGGGAGAAGCAGGCTCCATGCACTGGGAGCCCGACGTGGGACTCGATCCCGGGTCTCTAGGATCACGCCCTGGGCCAAAGGCAGGCGCCAAACCGCTGCGCCACCCAGGGATCCCAATAATAACTTTTTTTAATGGGAAATAATCAACATTGGCAAGGACATGGAGAAATAGTAACTTTTGCGCATCATAGTGGGAATGTGAAATGCAGCAACTTCTGTGGAAAACAGTTCGGCCAAAAGGTGGAAACAACCCAAATGTCCATCAATGGATGAATGGATAAACAAACGGTGGTCTATACCTACCTTGGAATGTTACTCAGCCTTAAAAAGCAATGAAGTTCTAACACATGCCACAAATGAATGGATGGATGAGCCTCAAAAAATCATGCTAAGTGAAAGAAGCCAGGCACAAAAGGTTCTATATTGTATGATTCTTTTTTTATGAAATATCCCAAATAGACAAGCCTATCGTTGCAGAACAGAGATTGTTGCCATGGAATGTGGGGAGGGGGGAATAAGTGAGTGATTACTTAAGGTACAAGGCATTTTCTGGGGTGATGAAGAATTCTTGAAACTAGAGAGGTGGTTGTGTAATGTTGTGAATACACTTAAGCCACTGAATTATACACTTCAAAATGATTAATTATATGTTATGTGAATTTCAAGTCAATTTAAAAAAGAAGAAGAAGGAGAGAAGCTGAGCTTTTGTCCAGAGTCTAAACTACTAGAGTCCAAACTGCTGACTACAAAGTCACTGGTTTCCTTGCTGGCTAGCTAAGAGAGAAAACTGATGGTCATGGGAGGTGGGGCAGAAGGGGTTGTAGACATGAATTAGGGTTGGAGCAGCAGAAGTAGGGTGCAGGAGGGGCTCAGGTTTGTTTGCGGGATCTAGAACCCTGGGGTAGGAGGCTACTGTAGTGGGTGGTGACGGTGGTGGCATCGTGGAGGCCCAAAGGCTGTGGGGGAGCAGGGCTGGACAAGCTCTAAGTCAGTGGCCTCTGCTGCTATGATGGTTTTGCACACAGACTTTGGCTGGTGGGTGAGGGCTAGGTAGAGGGCAGGCTGAGGTCTCTCTATGTCACCCCTTTTCCTTCCTGTCCTGCAGATGTTGAACCTCTTTGTGGCCGTGATCATGGACAATTTTGAGTACCTTACACGGGACTCTTCCATCCTAGGGCCTCACCACCTGGACGAGTTTATCCGGGTCTGGGCTGAGTACGACCCGGCTGCGTGGTGAGTGGCCCCCGTGCTCCGTGGTCCTCAGGGTGGTCCATGCCATGGATCTTGCGACAGGGCTGGGGGACTTCAGACCTGTGTCACATGAGGCATCACCCTCAGGTTTTGATGGGGCCCACATAGGGTGGTGCTGGGTCCCCCTCGAGGTAGCGCTCTCCTTCTCATGCCCACAGTGCTTTTACACAGCTCCCTGGGCTGAGAAATGCTCTGAGACCCTCAGTCCAGCACTTAGAAGGTTCCAGGGGGTCTGTGAGGCTCAGGGCTCTTGCTGAATAGGAGTGTACTGTCCCCTCACAGGTCTGTCACATGAGGGGCATGGAGGGCTCAAGGGAAAAGGTATAGACACAGCAGGAGGGCCTTCCCTTGGGGCCTCACTGTCCTCCTGAAGCTTAGAAGCTTTCATGGCAAAAATAACATTTTTTCCCCTGATGGGCTCAGGCCTCTCCCTCTCTGCCATCTCCCTCAGGAACAGGAGCCAACATGCACCTCTGTGTCCCCAGCCCAGGCTGTAAATAGCAGGTGCTTGGTGAACTTTTACTGAAATTAAAGGAGCTACCAGGAAGGGTCTAGTACGTTGAAGACCCTTTGGTCACGTTGGGAAAGGTTTACTGTGTTGCATTAAGTGAGAGGTGGTTCATTTCCAGACAGAGCAAGTGTGTCATGAGGGGACTTGCTTGGGTTAGAAGGTGGTTCTGTGATCCGTGGGAGAGTCCTGCACACCCAGGACATACTCTTATCCTCGGGGCTAGCAAAGCAGCATGGACTCGCCATCTGCCCATTTGTCTGTTCCTTCATCACGCGCTCCTTCACTTGCTTATTCATTCATTCACTCTCTCAAGCAGATACTTGAGTAGTTACTCAGGGAATGCTCTCTGCAAGGCCAAACACAGGACATGGAGGGGCCGAGAGACCTGGCTGCTGGGGAAGACACAGGCTTGCTCACCGCCTCGCTCATGGCGAGCGATCAGCAGACCTGAATGTGAATGCACAGTGCCCCAGTAAGCGGGTGGGCATCTGTCCCTTCCCACGCTCCAGGGGAATAAGACTGTGGAGATGGGGTGTGGCCACTTCCCAGCTCCTCTCTCTGAGGCTTCCCCGCCTGCCTGTGTCCCCCTCACACAGTTCTGTGTTGGGCCACCCCTTGCGTGGTAGAGACCTGGAGAAGATGGTTGGTGTCCTCACGGTGAGGACCCCACTGCCCACAGAGTGCCTGAGCTTCTACCTGTTTTCTCCTAACCTGAAGCAGCATGGGGATTACTCCAGAGCTCTCTGGCCCTCAAGCTCCTGGAGCCTGGAGCTTGGCTGGGATCCCTCACCCTCCTCACTCAGCCTTCCTAGGGCCACTACCCTATCATGTGAGGGTCCAGAAGGTGCTGTGTAAGACCCTTCCCTGGCGGGGTAAGCCCCAAAAACCACTGGCAACCCCAGCAACCCTAGGGCATTTCCGTGCCTGTAATGTCTCTGAATGTTTTCCATTGTAGTGAAAATTTTAGTTTTCGCATAGTGCAGAACAAGCATGGCTGTTATTTATGTTTCATGGTATAGGTGACCGTTTTTGTGGCCTTGGAGAGTCCTGTCATTTTGCTGATGCATCAGCACATTGGCCCTGCAGTGCCCAGGCTCATTCTGGCATCCACAGGCTCAGGGGTAGGCATGGGTTCTTTGGTCAGGAAGGCCCAGTCAGGTCAGAGGGCAGGAGAGACTCTGAGTAACCCTCAACCCAAGGGCAGGGTCGAGGCTTGTTCCAGGAGTGTCATTTGGACTGTGGTCTCAAGAGATGCTGCTAGTTCTAGACACACTATTTCCAGAGGTTGTGTTGCAGAGATACAGAGATTCTGTTTGGGATTTGACTTGGACTTAGGGACAAAGGCAGGTCAGTGCAGGCCTGTGAGGGGGGAAGACTTCTCCCCAAATCTTTACGAACCGTAGACCCAGGACTTCTCTTAGCCCAGCAACGGGTGGAGCAGAATTAGGGCATACAGCAAATGGACTTGGGCCAGACTGTGTTTTTGTGATGGTGCACAGGGGGCTCAGACTGTTTCCCAAATCCAGAGTTCAGACAATGGGGCCTCTCTGGAAGGCAGAGGCCACTGGGAGTGTGGTAAAGAAAGTTCTGTGGAAGGAGTAGACAGCAAGTATAAGCCTTACCCCAGAGGTGGCATCTGCGAAATAGCACATAGGACCATGGTCCAGAAGTAGCATGGATGTGACCCACAGCTAACGCTCAGACTTGCTGCTTGCACATGTGGCCTGGGCTGAGAACATAGCTCACCTTCTGATGGCAGGGCCTACGGGAAGGCCCAGCAGAGGCAGCTGAGGGGACTGAGTCTAACCCACATCCCAGGCAGGAGCAAGGTTGCTTCCAGGAAGATGTAAGGATATGTTCATCTTTATATCCCAGGGGGCCACTCTGCTGTCTCCTCATTCTTGGAGAGACTTAAAAAATAACTAAACTTTGTGAATTTCCCAAGCTTCCATATGTGTATGTGTGTGTATATATGTGTATGTTTGTACCTGTGTGGCTATATGAATGTGTGCACAGGTGTATACGTGTGTGCATATTGTATATGGATGTGTTGTGTGTATGCATACAGGTCTGTGTATACATGTGGCTTGTGTGTTTGCATGTGTGCAGCAGAAATACATGTGTGCATGTGTGCACAGGTACGTGGTGGTTTGTGTGTGCACATACAAGCATGCACACCTGTGACTGCAAACATGTGAGTGCAGGACATGTTAGTGTGTATGTGTGTGCTTGTGTGTGCACATGTAAATGCACAGGGCATGTGTGTTTGTGCACGCATGTGTGTGAATGCATGTGAGTATGGGTATGTGTGTACACACATGTGCTGTGGGGAGATGAAGGCGGCGTGGGGTTGTTGCTTTCTGGTGCCGCCTTCTCCCATCCTCCCTGTTGTTGCTGCCTCACTTTGTGTGAAATGTAGACTTGAAAAGAGAATCACAACCACACCTGTGAGCAACCTGTCTACTCATCTTTGTGTTCATCCATCTGTCCAGTCAACATTTCTGAGCATGCGCCGTGTGCTGGGGACCGGGGGTCTGTAGGTGAAGTAAGCACGTGCTCTGAGGATGCTGAGTCCAGCAGGACAGTGAGAGAACAGAGGGGCTGTAGTATGAGGCTGGGGGTATTGGAGGAGGGACAGACCCCACCTGTCTGGTGAGTCAGAGGAGGTGGCATTTGAGCCAGACTTAAGAGGGCAAGACAGATTGAGCTCTAGAGAAGGGGATGGGGCCAGGGGTGAAGGGAAAGGGGTTAGATTGTGTCTGATGGAGAAGAGAGTGCAAAGGAGCTGGAAGGGCAGCTGGGACAGGTTGAGGAGGTCTTGAAATTTGGGATAAAGAAATATCTTTGACTTTGTTTTATGGACAATGAGGACTGTTCTTGAATTGGAGTGGCAGTATTGTGCCCCCACTTTCCATCTGGTGCCATCTGAGGGATTTGATGGTGGAAGAGAGAAGATGAACCCAAAGGGCAGGCTGTGAACTGGGTTGAGTGATTATTGGGGCTGGGGCTTCACCATGCTTTCTGACCCTTTGGGTCCCATGAGGTTAGCAGGCACCTTGGGTGAGGCCAAAGTGGGGTTTCCTCTTTCTTCCCTCTTTGCCAGAAGTAATTTGGAGCTGATTAGACCAAGGGGTACAGTACAGGAAAGAGAAACATCAGTGTTGGCCAGGGTGCCCACCCTGGGACAAGGGGGTTCTTAGCTGGACCAGCAGATTCCAAGAGATTTGGGAGGTAGGGACAGTCAGGCATGAGGTTTCAGGCACTCAGGGAGCCAGAGTAGGGGCTGCCAGAGAGGGTGGATGAGCAAGGCCCCGGGAGAGACGCACCAACAGTTTCAGTAAGTGCACAGTGGGGGCCTGGGACAGGGGCCGGCACTTGTTCTGTTATGGCGTGTGTCCTGCCTGCTTCAGGCTCTGGAAATCATCTTGGGATTGCCACGCTGCCAGGGGCTTTCCAAGCCCCAGGATTCCCTGCAGGGAGCTGCCTGTCCAGCCGCCTGGCTCCTCTTCCTGTCGCAGGCTGGGTGGGCGGGCGGGACGGGCTCATCGTGCCTTGGTTGCCATAACCTGTGACATTTCCTTTCCAGTTGCCGGATTCATTATAAGGATATGTACAGTTTGTTGCGTTGTATTGCGCCACCCGTTGGCTTAGGGAAGAACTGCCCTCGTAGGTTGGCCTACAAGGTTTGCAACTTCAGAGCCTCCATCCGACATACTCTTCCCTGCCCGAAACGCAAACACAGCACACACTCCCTGCCTGGTTTGGGAATGATGACACCTCACCTCTCTTTCCTCCCGTCCTGCCCTGCCCCGCACTCCAACCTCCTGGACGCTTTGGTCTCCCGTCTAATCTCCCCACCCCTCCAGCTGGCTGGGGAGAGGCAGCCTTCTGAGGCAGTACACATGAAGCTTTCTGGCTGGGCCTTGAGGGTAGGGGTCGGCTGTTGGGTGGGAGCTGGGGGCCAGGCCCTGCCTGTGCCAAGGAAGCAGCTGTCTTACCTGGCTTTGCCTCCAGGCTCTCAAGGGTGGGCTAATGGTCAGACAGGCTGGAGGCCGCGGGCCCCAGAGGAGGAGGGCTTGGGCACGCGCACACCAGGAGCAGCTGCCCCTCCCAGTCTGAAGAGCCCAACAGCCCGAGGGTTTCTGGTCCCTGTGGGAGGAGAGGACAGAGGGAGCAGAGGCCCAAAGGCAGGCCTGCCTGCTTCACCTCTGGATGGATCCACGCAGCTGAGGCTGGGAACCCTGGGAGGAGGGCCACAGCCTGGGGCAGATGTGCCTGCTAGGAAAAAGTTGTCCCTTTTCTCTCCTGGGTGGCCTGAACCCGACCGTGTCTCTGGGACCCCAAGCAGGTCCTATAGGCAGGTGTCCCCAGGGGTGGAGGCGAGGCTGCAGGCCTGGTGGCCTGTCCGTCTCGGGAAGACACAGTCATCGGCCCCTAGACACCTCCCTGGATCTGGAGCCTTGTCCTGTTGGTTGGCCCCGGCCCTGTCCCTGGGGTGCTGTCAGGAGGGTGCAAGAGTGGCTCTAAGCCACATCCCACCCCAGCTGCCCACCGTGCCCCCTCCCCCCTCCCACCCTCCGCAGTCTCCCATTTCCTGCCCAGCCCTGACTCCCAGCAGCAGCCCTGCCCTGGGCGGCCTCGGGCGTCTCTGGGCTTGGAGCAGGACTCACCCGTCAAGTTTGTCTCTAGAGCCTTGGGGCTCCTTGCAGAACAGCGTGGCTCCCGCTCTAGTTTTCTGGCTTGTTTTAGATTTTTTCTCTCCACTTTTTTAGCCTCTAGGCTAACTTGGAAGCAAATTGAGCATTAAGGCAAGCTGATGTTTCTGCCGTGGTTCTCAGGCCGGCCTCATCGGTCATGTAATTCTGTCTGCCAGCTCTCCCGGCATGGTGAAACAACTCTTTTCTGATTTGGCATTATCTGTGGTTTCTAAAAGTGTAAAATCAGAAGTTGACAACCCAAAGCCGCCCCGATGCAGCCCTTCCTCATCCCTCCATGTTCATTAGCTCAGATGTCACCCCTGCCCGCTGCCCTGCGTGGGGCTGGAGTGTGGAGGTGAGGCTGGGAGGGGCAAGGAGGGGATGAGTCAAGCAGAGAAAGTCCCTCATTTTTTTGTATTTTGACGTTTGGCATTTAATCTGACGCTGGTTAACTGGATCTGTTTTCTTGTCTGCTTCCTCCCCCTGTCCCCTCCTGCCGCACCCCTCCTGTGGACCCCACCCTGCCTCTGCCTCTCTGGGCCGGGTCTCCAGTGGGCGCATCAGTTACAATGACATGTTTGAGATGCTGAAACACATGTCCCCACCCCTGGGGCTGGGGAAGAAATGCCCTGCTCGAGTTGCATACAAGGTAGACCCCACCCCTGCACCCCGGAGGCTGGCTGTGCTGGGCTTGTCCATCTGTCTGTCTGCCGCTCTGCTGTCTGTTTCCTCCTTTTCTCTGCTCCAACCATGTCCTCTACCTCCTCAGACAGAGGGACGCAGATACCGTGCCTCATCCCTGCAGGTCTGCCCCCTCTGAGATCCACTGTGAGGCTCAGGAAGGTGGAGAGCCCTTCACCTGCCTTTTTTCTTTTCTTTCATTTCCTGGAAATGAGGGGACAGACCAGCTGTTGTTGCTCTGGGCTCAGGATGGCACTTGACTTCTGTGTCCCATAAGTGCCTGAAGAGGGTGGACTTACCCAGCCCTCAGGGTCTGAGCCTGGGGTAATAGGGGCCTGCAGGGCCTCTGGTACCCCTGAGGAACTCACTCCCAGCCCCACACATGCAGAACCTCCCCAGGCCTGGGCTGCTGTCAGCCTGAGGAGGAAGCATCTCCAGGGCCTTGTAAGTGCCACTCTGCTATGAAGAAGGAAAGGGTGCCAGGGAGAGGCATCCTGCTGTCATTTCTGGGGCTTCTGAGGGCTGCTGCTGGGTAAGGACAGCTTCAGGGGCCCAGGTGCTCCCAAGCTCCCTCCCTCTGTTGCTGAGGAGCCTAGGAGGCTGAGCTGCAAGGAGGAGGTAAACTGCAAGGAGGAGGTAAACTCCAGGCCTCCCTCCTCGGGGGGTGAGCAGGTCACATGGTCCAGCCCCAAGCCTGTTCCCACCTGCCCATGTGCCCTCAGTCACCACACCCCCACCTTCCATCCCTCCAGCACTGCCCTCCCCCCCACTGCCCCACACCCAGAGCCCTCCTGCAGCTCCTAGAGCTCCCAGAAAACAGCCAGCCCCAGTCTGGCAGCTCCACCGGCATGTGTCTGGGGCTTCCCCACCACCGCCCTGTCTCTGAGCGAGCTTCCCACCAGAGCCTTCATCTCTCTGGTTCTGTCCATGCTGCCTGTCTCTCTGCTCTCGATCTAGGCCTGCCTCTGTCACCTGGCTCAGCACAGCCTATGGGAGCTAAGTGGCTCCTTCGAGCCACTAGCAGATCCCTTTTATGTCTTCCTCGGCCCTCCCCTGCCTGGCATGTATGTTCTGCCTGCCTGGAGGCCTGCATGCAAGGCTGTAGCTTTGTCCCCAAGAAGGAGAGTTCTGTCCACTGATACCTGAGGCCAGGTTGGGCATGCAGGGCCTTGATGGGCTAGCCTTTAGGGTCCCTCCCCAGCAGTGCCAGCCAGTTCCGCGGTTCTGGTCATGACTAGACCAGAAGAGGCATGGATGGGCCTGGGGAGCTAGGGACGGTCCAGGAGATGTGCAGAGATGCTGTGACCAGGAGGGTCTAGGCCCAGGGCAGAGACACGTGTTTACTCTGGTCTTGCCCTGCTTCTTGAGATCCCAGTGCCTCTAGGGCCTGGGCAGGCCGAGGAGAGCCTCTGGTGAAGGTGCCCTGGACAGAGCTCTCTTCTCTTGGAAATCACCTGCTTGCTCCTCCTTGACGCTGGTGCCCAACTCCCTGACTTCCCTGGAGAGGAATCTCTCTTCCTCTACTATTGCCATCGGTGCTGGTCTACAGGGACACTGCTCTGGAAAGCTGATTTTCCTGGTGTGCATCACACAGGTGATGTGTGAGGTCCTGGGACCATGATTGGATGTGCCAGGTGGGGCTTTGCCAGCATTCAGGGGGGCAGAGTCTGGGCCCGTGTCTCTAGCCACCCAGTCTCTGTTAGGCTGAGGGTTGGATTTGGGGCCAAGACACTGGTGGCAGAGCTGGGGGGTCCTCCCCAGAGGGAAAGAGATGCTGCTATGTCACAGGATGCAGTCTTGGCAGAGGGTAGGCAGACCCCAGGGAGAGACCTTGTGCCCCCATCTCTAGCTCAGTCTTGTGGTAGAGGACAAGACGCTGCTGTGAGAAGATAGTGGGGTTGGCGCATGGTGCCCCTAGGGCTACCTTGCCAGCTAGGTGATCTCCCATGCTGAGGACATTCCAGACACGCCAGGGATACTTTTATTCCTGGACATCACGTAAGTTCTCAGAGCCTCAGGCTCTAGGCAGCTGCTGGCTATACCTAGAGGTCTGTGGCACAGACACGTCTGTCTCCAGCTGTTCTGTCCTTGAAAGATGAGAAGAGGAAAGAGGCTGTTCACCTGATGGGGAAACAGGAGGCACAGCAGCAGGGCACTGGCCCCAGTCTGGTCCGGAGTACTTTTACTCCTACATGGTGGCCCTGAGCCTCCCCTCACAGACTTCACGCTGGCCCTGTGCAGTCCCATCTGTCTCAGGTCCTTCTGACTGTAAGGTGCTGGATGTCTTTGGGGAGTGGCATCAGATGTCTCTTGCTGGCCCTCTGGCTGGGAGGTGTGAGACACAAGCCTTCCTGGGGTGGGGGGGTGCCTCACTGGGAGCCAGAACTCAGAGCTGTGCTCCTGGCTATCCTGCCCGCCTCTTGTCCAGTACTCCAGGCTGCAGGTGGAGATGGCAGAGCTGTGGGGACAGGGGTCTTCCCTCCTGTCTATAGGCTATCCCAGGGGACCCCAGGTTCCGCTTTACAGCCCAGACCCCTTCCTCTTCAGCCCAGGCCACACATCCCTTATTCCTGCCTTGGGTAGGGGTCCTTCTACCCCTGTTCTTTCAGAGGGATCCAGGCTTCTGGCTTGGTGCTATGTGACAATCTTCACCTGGTCTTCTATTTTTCTGCAGCTAGGAGAATCCTCAGCTCCAATGAGGGTGGGGGCCCAAGGGTGAGTGTGAATGCTGGCAAAACTCCCAGCCACCCAACCTTGCTTGGGCCTGGGCACCTGCAGAAGCTGCCCCTAGGAGGCCAAGCCCAGCCTCTAAGGGACTCAAGCACCTTGGAATCCTGTGGTGGAGGGACCCTGGTGGGCCTGGCCCTAACCTGCTCCCCTTGTCCCTAGCGCCTGGTTCGTATGAACATGCCCATCTCCAATGAGGATATGACTGTCCACTTCACGTCCACGCTGATGGCCCTCATTCGGACCGCACTGGAGATCAAGCTGGCTCCAGGTGAGCAAGGCAGCATCTGGGGAGGGCACCAAGCCAGGGCTGGGCAGTCTCACTCCAGAGCCACCCCAGGTGGGTGTGCAGGGAAGAGGATGTGGAGGCTTGCGTGGAGGGGACCAAGGATGGCTGCCCATGGCACCTCTGTTGGCCGATGACTCCATTCTCCTGATAACCATCTTGCCCATGAACATTGTAATTATCCCATTTTCATGTGAGGAAGCTGAGGTGCAGTGAGGTTAAAGGTTATCCAGAGCTAGAGCATGTGCAGGCACAACATAGCCTGGCCCGGGTTCATCTGAGGCAGCACCCTTCCCCAGGGTGGAGAGTCTGTGTGCCTTCTGTCCACTCCTTGTAGTGAGCCCAGTCCCTGTCGGGTCCCCTCCTGAGCTGACAGGACTGTGCCAAATCTAGGAGAGGACAAACCTCCAGGGTGTCCTCTCCACCTTCCCCCTCCTGTGATGACTACTGAGAAAATTAAAGCCACCAAAGGGAGTGTGCACTGTCCCTACCCTCACACCGCCCTCCTGGCTGCGCCTGTGCCCTTGAGCTCAGCCATTTCGTTTGCAGTGGATGAGTCAAGGCCAGTAACCCCCACCCCCATCTTGCATTCTAGTTCCTGTTCTCATCTACCGAAAGATGTCACACTAGAAATTCTGCACCCTGCTTCTTTCCCTGACTGTTTTTTTTCCCTCTATTGGATAATTTGTGTCAATAATGAACATGGTATTATCTCTCCCATCTTTAGAAAGTTTTCTTCCCCCTCCATTTGCTTCTCTATTTTTATTCTTCCCTTCCTCACAGCCAGCTCCTTGAGAGACTGGTCTGTATTGTCTATCTGGTCTCCTGTTTAGGCTGCAGTTGGGCTTCCCCTGCAGCGCTGCTGGAGCTGCTCTCATTAAGCTGTGCAGGGACGTCCACATACTCGGCCCTTACCATGGCTATCCACAGCTCAGTCTTTCCTCAGTTGTCACATCCTACTTTTGTGTTTCTTGTTCTGTTTTCTCATGTCTCCCACCCTCTGAATGTCACTGTTCAGTGACATTTCAGACTGTTCTCTCTGCAACCGTTGTCATTCCTCAGACTGTTCTCTTTGCAACCGTTGTCATTCCTCCTATTCTCATGGCTTTAAATACTGTGACTTCTAACTTTGTGTTTTTAGTGCAGGCAGCCTCCTGAAGACCTGCATTCTCATGTGAGGAGCCACGTGAGAAAAGTTATTTACTGTCTCCACTTGGAGGCCCAGTAAACATTCCAGAGGTTTACTTGCCCAGACTTGATTGCCAGATGTTCCCCAATGTATTTCCCAGAGTTGATTGCCAGATGTTTCCCATATTTCCCATCTCCATCAGTGGAAACCCTGTTCTTTCAGTTAGTCACTCAAGCCAAAACCTTTGGAGTCATTCTTACCTCCTCTTTTTTTTTTCTTTACCCCAATTTTGATCCATGTCTCGTCTCTTGTCATGTCTTCTAACTCTGCCTTCAAAATACACCAGAATATGATCACTTCTTTGTCTTCGACCACTGCCAGCTCCTGGTCCAAACCACTGTATCTTGGGCCTTGACTAGATTGTTGCTGTAGCTTTTGGTCTGCCTCTGTTCTTTTCTGCCTTCAGCATAACAGCCAGAGTGATCATGTTACAAATCAAACCAATAAAATTAATAAACTGGCTAGACCGATCAAGAAAAAAAGAGATAAAAATAACCAATATAAGGAATGAGAGAATACCACTGCAGGTCCTAATGCCATTAAATGGGTAGCAAGGAAATTTTATGAACAACTTTCCATCAATAACTTCAACTTAAATGAAATGGAAGAAGTCCTTGACACCAACCATCAAGTTCAATCAAGAACAGAGAACATGAGTAGGTTAAGAAAAAAAAAGGAAGAGATAATCTGAGTAGCACTATATTTATTACAGAAATTAAAATATATAGTTAAAAGCCTTCTAACAAAGAAAATCCCAGGCCCAGTTAGCGGGTCCCTGTCGGGTCCCCTCCTGAGCTGACATAGGTGAAGTCTACCAAACATTTAAGGAGGAAGTAATAATACCAATTCTATATAAAATTTTCCAGAAAATAGAAAAAGAGAAGGTATTTTTCAACTTACTGTATGATGTTAAAATCACTCTGATACCAAGATGAGACAAAGACATTATAAGAAAAGAAGATTACAGATCAGTATCCCTCATGACTATTGGCACAGAAATATTCAACACAATTTTAACAAACTGAATCTAACTATACTTATCTATTTGCTTGATGGCAAAAGTAAGGTTTATCCCAGAAATGCAAGTTGAGTTCAAGTTTAAAAATCAATCCATATAATTTAATACATCAAAGAAGTAAAACTACATGACCATCTCAATAGATGCAGAAAAAGCATTTCACAAAATTAAGTATCTATTCATGATTTTTTAAATTCTGCATCAGTCTGATCAAGGATACCTATGAAAAACCTTCAGCAAATCATACACTTAACAAAGAATGACTGACTCCCTTTTCCCTAAGATCAAGAACAAAGGAAGGATTTCTACTGTCACCATTCTTGTTCAACATCATACTTTATGTCCTAGCCTTTGCAATAAGTTAGGAAAAAGAAATAAGAGTCATACCAGTTGGAAAGGAAGAAATAAAATAGCTCACAATAACAATTTACATGATTATGGAGAAATCTGAAAGATTGTAATAAAGTCAATAAAATGGAGGCATCTGCAGGCCAAGGAATGCCAAAGATGGCTGTGAGCCACCAACATCTAGAAACTGGCAAGGATGAATTCTTCACTAGAGCATTTGGAGGAGGCATAGTCATGCTGACACCTTGATTTTGAGCTTCCGGCCTCCAGAACTGAGATAGTACATTTCTCTTGTTTTAAGCCATTTTAAAAAGTTACTAAAACTAATACACAATAATAGCAAGGTCACAGGATACAAGGTCAATACACAAGAAGCAAATTATTTCTATATATTAGCAATTAACAATTGAAATGGGAAAAAGTTCCACTAAAATCACACCAAAAACATGAAATACTTCTATGTTGCTGGATAACTCTTAAAAAGTATGTATGTGAAATTTGTATGTTGCAAATTTCAAAACATACACTGAAAGAATCAAGACCTAAATAAATCAAGCACTGCATCATCTTCACACATTTGAAGACTCCATATTGTCATGATGTCAGTTCTTCCCATACTGATCAATAGAATAAATGTTAACTCAATCAAAATCCCAGCAGGTATTTAGGTAGAAATGTACAAACTGATTCTAAAATGTATGTAGAAAAGCAAATGAACTTGAATAACAATTTTGAAAAAAGAATGAAGTTGGAAAACTTACTCTACTTGAATCAAAAGACTTTCTATAAAGCCTGTTAACTGAGATGTGTGGTATTGGTGACAGGACAGAGACATGACTCAATGGAACACAATAGAGACTCACACTCCCATTGCCAGTGGATTTTTGATGAAGTTGTAAAGGCAATTAATGGAGAAAATATAATTTTTTCAACAAACGGTACTGGAAAACTTAGACTGCTTTATGCCCCCCCCCCCCAAAAAGAAGGGAAAAAGCTTGACGTTTAGTGTTTTTGCTTGGGCTGCCATAACAAAATACCATAAATGAATGGCTTAAACACAAAAATTTATTTTTCACAGTCTGGAGGGTGAAAGTAAATCAAGGTGCCAGGAAGGTAGGTTTCATTCCTGGCCCTGTTCTCCTGGTTTGTAGGTGGTCACCTTCTCATTGTGTGCTCACACGGTCTTTCCTTGAGTGCATACAGAGGGTGAACGAATTCTCTAGTGTCTTGTCTTATAAGGACACTAACTCTGTGGGTCAGGGCCCCACCCCTATGACCTAATTTCACCTAATTACCTCCTTCTAGGCCTTATACAATCAAAATGAGCATTCAAACTTCAACATGTGAATGAGAGGAGCACCCAGTGCAGTCCATAGCACATACCTTCCACCTTGTACAAAAATTAACTTGAAATTGATCATAAGCATAAATGCAAAATGTGAAATTGTAAAACCTCTAGAAGAAAACACGAGAAAATTTTGACAATATGGAATTTGACAAGGATTTTTTAAGACACAAAAAGCATGAGCCATAAAAGAAAAATTGATATATTGAACTTTATCAATATTAAAATCTTTTGCTCTTCAAAAAGACATTTAAGAAAATGAAAAGACAAGCTAAAGCAGTGGTGAAAACATTTTTGAAACATATATCTTATATAGGATCAGTTTAGAATAGATAAAGTGTCTCACAACTTAGCAATAAGAACCCAATAAATTTAACAACCCAATAAAAATGGGCAAAATATTTGAATGACATGTCACCAATATATATGTATATATATATATATGGAAGGCAAATAAACACATGTGAAGACACTCAATATTGTTAATCATTAGAGAAATCCAAAATGAAGCCATAGCACGATAACACTACATGGTTATAATGGCTAAAATACTCTTTAAAATGATCATACTAAGTCCTGGTGAGAATGCATATTGTGGAATTCTTGTGATCCTAGTTTTGGCAGTTCCTTACCATGGCTCAGCCATCCCACTCCTAAGTTGGAAGAAGAGAAAACATATACCCACATAAAAACATATATGCAAATATTTGCAGCTTTATTTCATAATCACCTCAAAATGTAAGCAACTCAAATGTTCAAAAATGGTGAATGAATAAACTGTGGTGTATCCATACAGTAAGATAGTACTCAGCAACCAAAAGAAACAGACTCCTGATATGTTCAGCAACATGGATGAATCTCAGATGCATTATGCTGAGTGGGCAAGTCCTACTCAAAAGCCAATATACCCTGTGATGTCATTTGTGTAATATTCTGGAGAAGACAAAACAACCAAGATAGAAACACACCAGTGTTGGATGGGATGGGATGGGATGGGATGGGATGGTAGGCCAAGGGGTCAGCTGCAAAGGGAGCACAGAGGGACTTTGGCAGTGGTGCAGTGGGTGTACCATGTCTTGATCCTGGGAGTGGAAACATGGCTTTATGCAATCACCAAAATTTGTAGAATGGGATAACTGAAAAGGGTACATTTCATTGTATGTACATTAAACCATAGTAAATCTGATGCTTAAAAAAATCAGTATTTTATCTGCTTAGCACCCTCCACTGCTTCCCCTCTCAGCATCTACTCCTTGCACCACACTCCCACCCCCATAACTAGGCTTTTGTACTTCCTGGGCCCTTTCTGCTTTCAGGGTCTTATACACACTTCCTTCTCGTGAGACCTTTCCTGACTCCCCTGTCCAAAATTGCAGCCCTCCTCATAGTTCTCATCCAGCCCTACTTGGCTTTTTCTTCATCCAACACACTGGATTTTTTGCTTACTGCCACTTTGTTGTTGATTCAGGCCACATGGTGCCGTGAAGGCAGCTCTGTTGCTTTTGTTCCGTCACCTAGAACAGCACCTGGCCTGTGGTGGGTGTTCACTCAGTCCTCCTGAACAAGTGGATGAATGGGTGGGTCAACAGCTGGACCGCCAGGGCCCACGTGCACATGTCTCTGGGCAGGTGCCATCAAGGGGGCTCTGACAGCTCCCCTGGCACTGCTTTCTCCTGCTTTGTGCTTCCTGCTAGTGCCATCCTTGCCCCATTTCCCCCCATACAACACCTGTCCCTGCCTGTTCCCCGAACGGGACTCTGAGATGGCTCCTAACATGTCTTCCCCTCCACACCCTTGTCTGCCCCCGCCCCAGCTGGCACGAAGCAGCATCAGTGTGATGCAGAGTTGAGGAAGGAAATTTCCTCTGTGTGGGCCAATCTGCCCCAGAAGACCCTGGATTTACTGGTGCCACCCCATAAACGTAAGAAATTCCCCTTGTTCACCCCCTTTTTATATCCCACCCAGAGGCAGACCCGAGAGGCCTGGGCCAGGGTAACCTCATTACTAGTCTAGACTTAGTTTCCACCTGCAGGGAAGATGGTCTTATAAGTGGGTGCATAAGGGCTGTGGGAGGGGATGGTCACGCACATTACTGGTGGGGGTTATACCTCAAAAAAATCCAGAGAAAATCAGGAGACTCCTACAGTTAGTGGTAAGGTGCTTAAAGATGAAACTCCATGTCTACTATATTGGAAGGAGATAAAGGGACCTGTGGGGAGAGTCAGTGCAGCTCCAGGGGGCATGCGCTCTGTGTCCAGAGGCACCACATGGGGACCGCACGACTTTGGCCAAGCCCCATGCCCCTGCCTGAGCATGTCCAGGAGTCCTCGTAGTGGGGGCTGTTTCCTTGCCTTTCCTCCTCTACACTGCATCCTGTTTTCTCTCCCTCCAGCCGATGAGATGACAGTGGGAAAAGTGTATGCAGCTCTGATGATATTTGACTTCTATAAACAGAACAAGACCACCAGAGACCAGATTCACCAGGCCGCGGGAGGCCTGTCCCAGGTACCGGGTTCCAGGATTTCCAAGAAGTAGATCTCAGGCTCTGAGATCCCGCCCATTGTTTGACAGCAGGGAGAACCCACACCCTTCCTGGATATTGCACAGCAGGAAAGGAAGTTGAGAGGTTCTTGCTGTGGCCTCCCCTCCCCAGCCCCAAAGTCAGAAGCTCCTTACAGCCTGTGTGCTTTGCAATAGCTGCTCTCTTGATGGTACTGGGGGTTTCCTGACCTGGAGAGCTGGTGTTCAGGAGCAGAAGAAAAGGGGCTGAGAGCAGGTGACCTGGATATGGCACTTTTTTAAGTGGTAGAAGAAAGAAGTTGGAAGACTACTAGAGGAGGTGGTTTGGGGAGGTGCTGGGAGAACCCAATTACCCTGCGCACAGACAGGGATCAGAGAGATTCAAGCTGAGGGGTCCAGGATCATGATTTCTTCCACTCATGACTTTGGCCTGGCTTGGGGTCCCATCTTCCTGATGTCATGCTTCAAAGATAACTTTCCCACACAGCCAAACCATCAGTGACCCTATGTAGACTCTAGAAAGTTCCCTGGTGTTCAGTGCTTACAGGAACATTCACCCATTGTGGGATAGGAAGTCTCTGATGCCCACACCACCACCCTCCATTCCCCTGTCTGTTGTGGAAACCCATACATACCCCCCTCCCCACCCCCAAGGCCTGAAATCTCCTCAGAATTCCTGAGAATTCTGGTCAGTCCGGGGTTCATGCAGCCTCCACCTGTGAATTCAATTTGATGAGATGAAATCTTTTTACCATTTGTAGTTGGATGTGGTTCCCAGATTTTGTAGGTAGGTAAACTGAGGCTCCAAGAAGTGAAATTATTTTCCTGATGTCATTCACAGGCCAGGTTGCAAGTAAGCCCCTTCCTGCCTCATGTGAAGGGCTGGGTGCAAGGCAGAAAGAGCCCCAACCTGTGCTGTGGGGTCAGGCCAGCTTTCTGACATAGCTGTCTCTGTCCTCAGAGCTCTTCTTCTCTGCATCCCTTCTGCAGATGGGCCCTGTGTCGCTGTTCCACCCTCTGAAGGCCACGCTGGAGCAGACACAGCCAGCTGTGCTCCGAGGAGCCCGGGTTTTCCTTCGGCAGAAGAGCTCTGCATCCCTCAGCAATGGTGGGGCCATGTGAGTACCCAGCCAGGGTGTGTGGTACAGGGAGAGGGCAGGACTCCTGGTTTCTCCACCTCTCAGAGAGGCCGCCTGCAGGCAGCACTCCAGGACAGGGAGCCCTCGGGTGCCATCACCGTTTTCGGAGACTGGCTCCACTGTCCACCCAAATAGTCCACTGTGCTGCCTGAAAGCTATTCCTGCCGGCTGCTGGAACGGGCTGTGGTGGACTCCAAAGCTAATTCCTGGGTGCCTCTGACAGTCAGTGGGTTAGACAGTTAGTGATTCCCACTGTTACTTCCCCATTGTGCATGCCCATTTCGTTATCTGGTGAGGAGCCTCTGCTTCTTCACTGACCTTTGGTGCCTGCTGACCACTGAGAAATTACTTGTTTCCACCTCATTCCCCACCCTATTCTGCTGATGGGCCTGTATGTTTTCTAGTCTTCCTAACTCCTCTAAGGATTTTGCCTCTCAGATCTCCACTCTGGTACTGATTTTTTAAGCAACTGCATTTTGTAAATAAGTTGGCAATGTTCTTCTTACCTATCCCCTAATTCTTGCCGCAATAATTCTTGGTAATGAACCACCTAAAACCAAGTGTGGTGAAGTAACAGTCACCTGTCTTGCACCGTGTATCGCTGAGGGGTGGTAGCAGGCAGGCCCCCCCTCAGCCCCCCCCCCGCAGCAGCAAGGGTCCCACGTCTATGAACATCGCATGGCCAAAGCAAACCACTTGCTGAGCCCAAAGGGGGGCTTGTTCTCTGCCTCATCCAGCAAGGGCTGACCTCAGCCTAATACCAGACGGGGCACAGTGTGCATGGTTAGGAGAAAGATTTCTTCCTCTCCTGTACGTGTTTTGGATGTTCTTTTTTGAAGCTTGGTGATGGGTTTTGGGCTGTTAATCAGGTAGGTTTTGTTGAGTAATAAACTGTCATAACTTAGTGGTGTTACTTTTTATACCACTATTAGTAAGTGGCCAGCTTGGCAGCTCCTTGGGCCTAGGCCTGGGCTAGCTCCCCTGGGGCTGGTGGATCAAGGAGATGTCTTTTTGGATTGATCTAAGCCAGGTTCAGTTTGGGAAAATGAATGTCATTTATTTTTCTGGTTATAATTTTTATAAAATGAGCCACCACTCCCTTTTATTGCAAGTGAGCCAGGTCTAATCAGCCTGTACCAGGCAGTCAGGGCATTTACTGAGCCACCTAACAGACAGTGCAACTTGCTGCATCATGTAGTGGCTGCAGGGCTGACAAGGCCTGGAGGTCCAGCTGCTATTTTCCTGGCTGGGCCTCCTCTCAGGGCCACAGCAGCTCCAGACAGCATGCTGCAGAGGAGAGGCTTGCAACTCTAGGAAGATGGAGGATGATCTTCTCAAAACCCCAGCAGTAATTGGTCTTGTCATTAGTGTGGCCATCTGAGGCCATCAGGCTCCAGCTCTGAGCTCAGGGTGTGATCCATGCCATGCAACCTGGATGACTGAGAACAAGCAGTAGCCCAGACAAATGCTGGGCAGTGTCAGTGCCACTTGGGAGACAGACACCAGCGGCGTAAGGATAAGCAGATGGGGTGCATGGACTGGGGAAGGCCTTCCCCAAAATATGACAGTTGAGCCTAGATCTGAAGTGCAGAAAGGCCTCCATGGCTGGAAGTTGAGGAAGCAGGGAGGTGGCGGTGGATTTGGAGGGGTGAGAAGCAGGAGCAGCTCTCAGGGCTTGCTGCATGCCCACAGGGGCAGAACATTCTTACTATGCACCATGCATGCTGTACACACGTGGCCTCATCCTTGCCAAGAACTTGCTCCCAAAGCACATGGGAGACCTTGTCGAGGGCTGAGGAACCTGCCGGGTATCCCCAGACCAGGAAGTGGTGGGCTCAGACTTCCCTCAGAATAGTCTCCGGGGCCCTCTCTGCCCACCTACTCTGAGCCCTGGCAACCGGGTCCATATCCCTTGCTGTGTGGCCGCTTGGGGGTACCTGCACTTGAGGGGCTTCACACCTCTGGGCTTCTTCTAGCCCAGAGCAGAAAGGGCCAGTGTAGCTTCTGGGCAGATTAGAGCCAGGTCCTTGGTGGGCATTCTGTGGGCCACAGACCTCTGAGTCAACAGGACAATCCTCTCTTCTCTACAGACAAACCCAAGAGAGTGGCATCAAGGAGTCTGTTTCTTGGGGCACTCAGAGGACCCAGGAGGCACCTTGTGAGGCAAGGACACCCCTGGAGCGTGGCCACTCTACAGAGATCCCAGTGGTGCAGCCAGGAAAACCGGTGAGGGCTCCTAGGCCTGGAGAGCCAGGCTGGAGATGGGGGTGACACAGGGAAGGGAGTGAGACATGGGGTGGTGGGAGATGCAGGAATGTGGGGTGGGAGTGGGGAGGCTGGAATGGGGGAGAAGGTGAGGGTGGAGTGGGGGCTGGTGTGACTGAAGGCTGCTGTATGCCCAGGCTGTGGATGTCCAGATGCAGAGCATGGCCCTGAGAGGTCCTGATGGGGAGCCCCAACCTGGGCTGGAGAGCCAGGGACGAGCAGCTTCCATGCCCCGCCTGGCTGCAGAGACTCAGGTGGGTGGTCTGGGAGGGTCAGGGTCATGGGAGGGTTGGGGAGTAGGGGATGAGGAGACCTGGCTTGGGAAGGGCTCGTGTCCCATGCCAAGGCTCCCACCTGCACTGCACTGGACACTGCCGGCCCCATTGGGCACTCCCAGAATACTGTGACAGTCTCAGGAGGTGCAACCAGAGTCCTCTGAGGCCTGCCAAGAGTCCCCACCACCCACTTGCGCTCAGCCTCCTGTTGGGGCACTGGGGCCTCCATCCCCCAGGCCTGTGTCCATGACCCAGCCTTTCCCTGTCTCGAGGATGTACCTCTTCCACCCCAGCCCACACTCCCCACCCACACCCCCCACCAAAACACACACGGTGCCTCACATCCTGGGCTTCCTGTTTCCGCATCGAAGCTCTGGGGATGATCTGCCCTGTTCTTTCTCTGGACACTGGAGATGGCAACACCTCTATCCCCGGCTCCTCCGGGATGCTTTGACTACTGAGCAGGATGCTCCAGGGCAAGGGGGCTGTGGGCCCTTTCACAAGGACTCAGAGAGGGGTCTGCAGACCTGAGACTGTGTTGGGGGCCTTGCTTTCACTTGCTGGGAGGGTTAGGGGCTTTAGAAGGGCATGGCCTGCAGGCTGGGGCGTTCAGTGCTTGCCTGGAGCGGACCTTGTCCCTGCCTCCTTCTGTGGTTCCTGGTTCTGCACATTTTAAATGACTTTGTTCTCTAAGCTTGTCTCTGCCTCCCATTGGTGGTGGCTCCTGCCCTCTTCCCCTTTCTGACCCTGGCCAGCTGGGCGGTCAGCCTGAGGACACCAAGTAGAGGGTGGGGGTCAGCTTGTCTCTGCCTCCCATTGGTGGTGGCTCCTGCCCTCTTCCCCTTTCTGACCCTGGCCAGCTGGGCGGTCAGCCTGAGGACACCAAGTAGAGGGTGGGGGTCAGCACTTGGAGGGCCCATTTCCACAGGTCCTCATCTCAGCCCTGGCCCAGCAGAGCCATCACATGCAGCCACCCCTTGGGGTTCTCCCAGCCAGGCCCACAGCCCCCTTCCTGGTATTCTCCCTGTCCCCCGGCGGCCTGGCCCCTGCCTAGTCTGGCAGAGATGGGCAGCACCTTATGCAGTGTACTCTGGGAGGAAGGGTGGACCTAGGTGGGGAGGACCTTTCCAGGGAGAGGGAGGGGCCTAGTGGTTCCTGAACCCTAGGCCCTCAGTGTGGAGCCTGCTCCAGGCCCCTCTCTCAGGCTGCACACCAACCCTGATCCTGCCTGCAGCCGGCCCCAGACGCCAGCCCCATGAAGCGCTCCATCTCCACCCTGGCGCCCCAACGCCCCCATGTGGCTCATCTCTGCAACGCAGCCCTGGACCGAGCACCAGCCAGCCAGGCTGTGCCCCACCACCACCACCGCTGCCACCGCCGCAGGGACAGGAAGCAGAAGTCTCTGGAGAAGGGGGCCAGCCTGTCTGCAGACACAGATGGTGGTGCGTGCGGGGGTCCCTCAAATGGCCAGGGCCTGATGCAGGGGTCTGAGACCCTCTTCCTTTTTGTGCCTCTACCATACAAGCATCCTTGAGTACGGGGGCGGTGGGTCCCAGGCCTGGTGGTCAGGTGGTCAGGGGTCACCTGCCCTCTCACCTCTTCCCCTGGGTCCCGCTGTTGGCCCTGGGCACCAGGTCTGGGGTAGGGAACTGTCTCCCCACGTGGGTTGCTGTGCTGACTTCTCCTCTTCCTGGCCAGCACCCAGCAGTGCTGCAGGGCCAGGGCCACCCCTGGGAGAGGGGCCCGCAGGCTGCCGGAGGGAGCGCAGGCAGGAGCGGGGTCGGTCCCAGGAGCGGAGGCAGCCCTCTTCGTCTTCCTCGGAGAAGCAGCGCTTCTACTCCTGTGACCGCTTTGGGGGCCGTGAGCCCTCACAGCCCAAACCATCCCTCAGCAGCCACCCCACATCACCGACAGCGGGGCAGGAGCCAGGACCCCCGAGACCGGTAAGACAGGACTTCTCACAGCCCCTTCTTACAACCTCTGCCCCCACCCCCATCCATGCTCCAAATCCTCTCATGTCCGGTTCCCAGGCCCCATCTGTACTCCCCCCTTCCTCCCCTTTTCCTCCCCACCAAAGCTCCCCTCCCAGCTGCCCTGGACTGGCCTTTGGTCTCTCCTCTCCCTGGGCTATGCCTGTCCCTTTGTCACCCATGGTTCTCTGACCACCACCCCAGGCCTAACGGTACCATCTGCCTTCACCCCATCATGTGCCCTACCAGTCCCCCCTCCCAGGGCACTTGCCTCTCTCTGTGCCCCTCACCCCCACCTCCATGGTTCTCACCTGCACTGGCCTCTGATCTGGTCCTTTGATATTTATTTGCTCTGTTCTGTTTTATGTAGGGTGGTGGTTCAGTGAATGGGAGCCCCTTGTTGTCAACATCCGGTGCTAGCACCCCTGGCCGCGGTGGGCGGAGGCAGCTCCCCCAGACTCCGCTGACTCCCCGTCCCAGTGTCACCTACAAGACGGCCAACTCATCCCCTGTCCACTTTGTTGGGGCGCAGACCAGCCTCCCCACCTTCTCCCCTGGTCGGCTTAGTCGTGGCCTTTCTGAACACAACGCTCTGCTCCAGAGAGACCCCCTCAGCCAGCCCCTGGCCGCCAGCTCTAGAATTGGCTCTGACCCTTACTTGGGGCAGCGTCTGGACAGTGAGGACACTGCCTGCACTCAGCCTGAGGACACACTCACCTTTGAGGAGGCTGTGGCCACCAACTCAGGCCGCTCCTCCCGGACTTCCTACGTGTCCTCTCTGACCTCCCAGTCCCACCCTCTCCGCCGCGTGCCCAATGGCTACCACTGCACTCTGGGACTCAGCTCGGGCGGCCGGGTTCGGCACAGCTACCACCACCCTGACCAAGACCACTGGTGCTAGCTGCACCGCCACCGCCACGCACCTGCTCAGTGGGTGCGTTCCAGTCGATGAGTTTTATCATCCACGCTGGGCTCCCGGGGACGCTCAGGGGCACCGAGGCGGGGGCAGCAGCCCCTGGGAGGAGGGGCCCCGCCTTTGGGGCCAGTTGGGGGGAGGCCCCGCTGCTCCCCCCAGCCCCACCCCGCCCCCACCTCCTCTTTCACGCTGGACCAATTCCTGAAGCCCTTTTAGAGAGGGACGTAGCTCTCTCTATCCCCTTGTATGCTGCCTGCCGGGGTCTCATACCACAGACCCTACACGGGAAGTGGCTGCATGTGCTGCGTTAGGACCCTGCCAGTCTGAATCCTGTGTGGTGGACCCCAGCATCTGGGGTGTGTGCCTGGAGCCATTTTTAGGAGGTCTGAATCTTGTGGAGACCATCCTTTATCCAAGTGTGTGGTACGGAGGACCCTGGGGTGTTCAAAAGTTTGGCAAGATGAGACAGAGTTGGCGGTAGATGGCCGCAGCCTTGGGAGCCGGCCTGTGGCTCCATGCAAGTCTTGTTAGTGCCCACAAACATGCCCAGTATTGCTCTTTGTAGCTGAAGCAGCAAATGGACACCGGAAATACACTCACACACACTCTATCCTCTCCCAGATGCCGTCAACCCCGACAGGGACCAAATCTGGAAAACATTCTTGCTGTTGGTTTTGGTTTTTTAATCGCAACACCCTTCCCTCTTTTGTCAATTCCATATACTTGATTTAGAAAAAAAAGAGAAAAACAGAAAAATAGGGAAGGAAATAGTAATATAACTTTAAAAAATCCAACCTATAGGAAGCTCTCAGCTCTTTGATGTGTGTGTGTGTGTGTGTGTGTGTGTGTGTGTGTGAGGCTTGTGTGAGGAGATGCTCTTGCATCAGCCTGGGTGGTCTCCCGGCTCTCCTGGCTCCTGCCGCTCTCGACCAAGTGCCTGACTTCCGAGCCCTCTCGTGCCAGGCTCCTGGGGGCGGTGATGTGAAGCCTGCATGAAGCATGGGTGAATCCTTGGAGCTGGAAACAGTTCCAAATATCAACCAAGTGGAAAGCTGGTGTCCGTGGAGAACACTCATGTAACATCCAGGGGGACGGTTGTCTTGGAGACAAAGCAACCATTTCCCTGATTTCCTCCCACAAGTGGAAGGGTTTTCCTGGGAAGTCACAGAGCAGTGTAGAGCGTGTCCTTGTATGGGGTGTTCTCAGTGTGTTCTACATCTGAATCTCAGGGACGGGATGCCTGCCAAAGGGGGCATGATGTCTGTTGTCATGGAAGTTTCTTTTTGGATAATGCCAGAGAGGGAGAGGTGGTGGGAAGAGGGAGGGTAGAAATGTCGGGGCAGGAGGGAGGTCCTGTCTGAGGAGATGCCAGCACTTGGGATGTCCTGACCAAAACGAGGTCAAAAGCTGGAGGAAGCCACAGGGCAAGGAGAAGCTTGGCTGCTGCGGCTCTAGTGGGAGCATCTGAAGCCCTGCGCTATCTGTGGCATGAGACACGGGAAAGCAGGAAGTGAAGGAGAAATCCAACCTCATGGCCGCTCTCAAAGGGGAAATGCCATAGTTGGGAGGCTGTGCATAAAATGCTGGGAGACCCTTTGTTTTGTGAACAAAAGGAACATTTAGATGATTAGATTTTGGTGCATCCTCCATGTTTGGAAATGTCAGATGATCTCTTGGCTGGATCATGAGTGTTCTCATTGGCTTTTACCCCATGACTCATCTTAAAGAAACTTGGCCTGTGCCGTGTGTGTGCGTTTCTCCATGTGGAGGTGTGTTCCAGTGAGTGGATGTCGTTAACCTATAGGGCTATGCAACAAAAGACACACATTTAATAGAAATAAATCACATAAGACCGCCACCTGTTCTAGGGTTTCAGCATGATTGTGACCAAACCATTTTATAGAATTTCCTTACTGGAAGGCACAACACTCTGAAACTTCAAGATTACAGAGTATTTTACTGCAATAGGAGATAATAACTGGAATGGTATCTCAGACTGTGCATGAGATCGCTGTGCTCCTGTTGCAAAGCAGAAGGATATGTATTTTGATACTGATGTTTCATCTCTGGCCCATGTTATTTTGAATGTATCCATTCTGTGCAGAACCATGGCTGCTTCCCAGGCCATGTTGGGTAGAGAATCACTGTTCTAGCCCCACACAGTCTCACCAGTTTGTCTGGATTCTTCTAGACACTGGAATTGGTGAAAACTACAGGGAGTGGGGGGAGGAGAAACTGTGTCTTGTTTTCCTGACTTCCGGTTTTGTTTCTGTATCGTCTCTTCTCAGCTATCATGTTTCCACTGAGATCTCATAGTGAGTTGCCAAAATTGAAATGCATTAACCAGTTGTCTGCATCTGGACCAGTCAAGCAGTGGCTGTAGTTTGAATAAGTTATGTGTGCATGTAAAATATATACATATATACATATATACAAGTATGTGCATGGAAATGTATATCTTCGTACTTTTTGATACAATGTACTCATTTGTTAATTTTTAATTATATTTGATATAAATCAAAGGTTTGTTGCAAAACTTTATATTTAAGAACAGTGTTAAAAAACCCAAAAAGAAGTCCCAACCATGCAACACAACTGGGACCTGCTTTAAAACAATCCTGTGATTGACAAGTTTGCTGCCTGAGTAATATTGAACACCCAGACTTTGGATTCTGCTATTGTTTCTACAATGACATTTTGTATGAATCAAAGTCCTTGGATTAAAATAAACTTAGCAAAAAATCAAAACAAATGCCACCATGCTGCTGGGTGTTGTATGCAAGGGGTGTGGGAGTCAGCAATCTGTGAGTCCTCGTGAGGCCAGGCCACCTCTGTGGGCATGTAGGCAGGATTGCACAGCCAAAGAGATCTTGGGAGAAAATAAGAACCTTCTAACACTTAATTTTTCAGGCCTGTTCATGATGCAAGTGTGGATTAGCCTGAGAATCTAGGTGGGGTTGCGGACAGGGCCAGGATTGAGATCCAGGTCAGGGTCTGGATCAGGGCTAGGGCCTGGGTTAGTTTTAAGCATAATTGTCTTTTTTCTCCCTCCTCCATCTCTCTGGGCCTTCAGGATAGATGGACTAACCCAGGGTCACACATGAGTCAGAGGTGAGCTGGAGCATTGGTTTTCTGCACTTCACTCCTAGGCTCTTACAGAAGAAAAGTGAAATGTCCCACCTGTTCCCTGTTTCAGATCCAACTCAGCCACAGCCAAAGGTGGTAGAGGGCCTCAGAGGTTCTTCCACCCTCCCACCTGGGAAGGGTGCCGCTGCCCACACTCTGCCTGGGTAGCCCCAGGTTTCAACACAGCCCTGACCCACAAGGGCACTCAGTAACACGTATGGCTTTATGCAGGACTGGCTGCAGTGGCCTACCAGCCCCCGTGTGCAGCCTTGGGGGGGCCCTCCTGGCACTGGCTGGATCCTTCGTTCCATCTGAGTAGTCAGTAGTGAACAGTCAGGAGACAGGATAACCCTTGGCTTCTGACCATCCAGGGAGGCACGTGTGGTCCTCCAGCTCAGACCAGGCAGGGTCTTGACAACCCCCAAGGCCAGTTACTGAGCTCACTGTGCTCCTGGCAATGTAACAGGTCCATGGGCACATCTGTGTGGTTGAGACAAGCACCTCCTCCCTCGCTGTCTCTTAACCCTACAAATGTCAGATGTGGCCCTGGCTACAACAGCTGTACAACACACTGGCCCTTGCAATCCTGTGGCCTCCTAACGGTGATGTAAACCTTTGACATGTGTACTTGTCAATAATCAAGGATATAGGAATACCTGTGTCTCCCAGCGGGCAGTTCTCACTGAGGCTGCATGGTTTCAGAGAGCCACAGGCATGACTTAGGGACTGGCCTCCAGAAAACCCATCATGTGTGGATTTGTGGTGTGGAATAATCCTAGAGCCTCCCACTGCTTTGCTGAGCTATAATTTCCTTATCATCCTCACATGTGGTCTCTGCTCTTTGTAAAGGAGAAGGAAGAGACTGGAAAAGGAGCCAGTTTGTTCTGTGGGGATGGGTGATTAATGTGGTCAGCGAGGGTGGGGGCAGATGTGGCTCCTGGGCTCCCTCCTCCCAGGGACACAAGTGAAGTCTGTGGGCCTTTCTGTCTCTGAGACACAAGGGCCCAATACCCAAGGCAGGAACACTGAGTTCACACCAACAGCAAAGTTGCTTTTTTAGCAAGTGGAAGAGCATCTTGCCATTGTGGGGGGACAGGAAGAGCATTAGGTGGGCGGCTACGGCCCCTGACCCTGAGTGAACTCCTTCCTTCCTTCCTTGAGCTTTAGATTCCACAGCCATGCAGGCAGCCACCAGTGATGTGGAATCTACTGCTTCCTCAGCCCAGCATCTGTTCTCATGTCCACATCCAGCATCTCAGCTCTTCTTTGGGAACCACATCTCGGCTGCTTCCCATCCAAACAGTTCCAGAGGGCAGACCTCACTTTCCACCCACATCGAAGATGGGCATATGATCCAAGTGCACCCTACCCCACACTCCATCCTCTGGGTGCCCCGATGGTTTCGAGGATGAGAATATGACCCAAGCCAGGCCAAAGACACTTAAAGCCAGGACTTTTCATGGAACCCAAGAGAAAGAGAAACCCTTCCCAGTAGAATGGTGAGTCGGTGTCAGCCTGGAGTTGTGGGAGGCCCCAGATGTGATAGAGAAACTGTGCCTGTGAATGGGGCCACCCCAGAGCACTTAGCAAGATGGGAGGTTGAAGACGGTCTAGGTCACATTGTGAGAATGGACCTGCCAGGTCCAAAACCACTCTTGCCTCTTGCAAGTATTAATTTATTTCTATCATTAAAAATATTAATTTATTTTACTTCCATGAGTGTGCCCGGTCCCTTGCCATCCAGAAAGTGCCAGCCGACACGTGAGGATCAACAGTCCTGAGGCTCCCTGCTCCCTGTGTCATCACTGGGTGGGGCATGGCCCCGGAGGGGGGGCAGGGAGGCAATGGGTGGGTCAGGTCTCAGGGGAGCTGCAGAACAGTTCTGTTCCTGTTCCTTCCCTATCCGTGGAGAGGAAAACTGCAGAGCAGTGAGAGGAGAACCAGCAGGAAGAGGCCCCTGGATGGCTAATTGGTCTGCTTATTTTTTCCCTTATTTTAAGGTCCATTTTGTTAATGTGCATTTTTATTAGGGTGATTTCCTAATCACCACATTTCCTCTAGGCTTCTAGTCTGATGCAATAGGTTTCTCTTGTTTGACTTTTAATTTCTACTTTCTTTCTATTTTTCTTCAGAATTGTCACAGTCAATGAACAAATATGGATATGTTATTATTTCCTAAAGTCCATACTTTATTCAGCTTCCCTCTGTTGTACCTTTTTTGGCTCCATTGTGGCATGCAGGGTGCCACATGACATGGTCATCCTGTCTCTTCAGGCTCTCCTTGGGTGGGACAGTCCCTCAGACTTCTCTTGTTTCAGTGACCTTGTTGGTATTGAGGAGGACTGGTCAGGCATTTTTACATAGACCTGCATTGGGATTTACTTGTTTTCCTCATGGTTAGTCTGGGTTTGTGGATTTCAAGGAAGTGGATCACAGAGGTAAAGTGCTCTGTCATCACTGTATAACAAGGGAACACTTGTCACTGTGGGTGTTCCTGTTGGTCACCTGGCCGAGGCAGTGGCAGTCAGGCTTGCCCACTGTGAGGTTACTCTTTCCCATGTGCATCCAGTGTGTCTTCATGAGCAGGAAGTCACTGCGAGAAGCCCACACTTTAGGAAAGGGGAGTTAGCTCCACCTCCTTAATGGTGTCTGCATCTATTATTTGGAGTTCTAATCTATTAAATAGACCTCTGTTAGGAGAGGTCTATTCAACCCCAATTGTAAAAAGCCTGCATAATCCATTAATAAAAAATACAACTGAGTAATTTGCAGGATCACATTGGCTTTATTGAACAATTCATGAATTGAGCGGCATCCTATCTAGCAAATAGAAAGGACCTCCTTTGAGCTGCATAGAAGGAAAGGCAGAGAGGGAATTTTTAAAAAGGAAATTATTAGCAAAGGATGCATTATTTTAGTCAGGGTTGCCCTCCTAAGGGGAACAGAAAGGACCATTCAGTACATTTCCCAGGTTGAGTGGTCAAAGTTACATGGATGTGCGCATGTGTGTGAAACTGCAGTGAGGTTAGATAGTAAATTCTGGTTTGCTGACCTGGGTGTCCTAACATAAGTGACTCCATTTGGGACCTGTGGTCTCTTTTCAACAAATCATTTATTTTTACCAGCGCTTTCCATTGGTTCCTGCATTTCATGGGCATAATTCCATCTTTCCAGGCTTTTTTCCCCCTTGTACTTCCTTACTTTCTGATACTTTGAGATTATCCTGGCTCCTATATTTACTATCTTAATTCTAGTACCAGCAATATCTTCAAAGAGCCCTGACTCCTTTTATTAAGGAATGGTATTAAAGTCTTATCTGTGGGAACATAAGTGGGCTCAGTGGGCAGTGCAAGGAAATATATGCATGTATTCCCACCTATGTAAACACACCTAATTAAAGATTTCTATGTGGAACTGTCTGTATCAATAGTAAGGTAAAGATGAGTTTGTGCTGATGTCTCCAACCTGGTCTGTCATCACATGGATATTACGATACTCTCTCTTTGCTAATCTGTAACTTTCTACTTAATGGTGACAAACCTGGCTCTCACCACCTGCTATTTATTTAATTCACTGCTCCGTTCCAGATTACAGATGTGGTGTTTTCAGAATTGCTAACTACCACCCTGATGAGAAAGAACTTTATAAAATCCATTGTTTATGTACATTTTCCCTTTAGTCTACAGATTCCACTGATTTCCAAAGTTACTTGTCAGCGCCTTTTGACACACAATTTACAGCGAGGTTTTTGTTTGTTTGTTTCATGTATTTTCAATCCAGTTAGATTATTTGTCATACTCTGTATTTCACTAAAAGGGACAAAGAAATGTTCCTCAGTCCAAAGTTCTTATAGCTGGACTAAGAATTAAATAGACCTGAGATAGATTAAAAGGAGAAGAAAAACCGAAGTCTAATCACATGCCCACAGAGCCATGAATCAAGACCCAAAGAAATGACCCAAGGCGTGGAATCTTTTTATATTTTATGGACAAAGAGAAAATAAACCTGTGAGGAATTCACAGGAGAAAGAAAACAACCTTTGGTGGCTTCAGTTAGTAAGGCATTCTAAACAGAATTTGGGCTGGGGTGATAAACTAGTAAAAAATAAGAAGCGTTGTTTATGCAGCCTTCTCTGCTCTAAATTTCCCATTTGTGGTGATAAGGAATTCTCTTTACCTCCTGGAGCAGGGAGATCTTCACATGGGAGATTGATTTCCTGCTTGCAGGGGGATAGAAGAGGGTCTAAGTGTCCTCATTGCAGAGACTGTCTCTTAAGTAACTTTTATTGGGCAGCCCGGGTGGCCCAGGGGTTTAGCACCGCCTTCGGCCCAGGGTGTTATCCTGGAGACCTGGATGGAGTCCCACATCAGGCTCCCTGCATGGAGTCTGCTTCTCTCTCTGCCTGTGTCTCTGCCTCTCTCTGTGTGTGTCTCTCATGAATAAATAAATAAAATCTTTTTAAAAAAGTAACTTTTTTTTTTTTTTTTTTTTAATTTTTTATTTATTTATGATAGTCACAGAGAGAGAGAGAGAGAGGCAGAGACACAGGCAGAGGGAGAAGCAGGCTCCACGCACCGGGAGCCTGATGTGGGATTCGATCCCGGGTCTCCAGGATCGCGCCCTGGGCCAAAGGCAGGCGCCAAACCGCTGCGCCACCCAGGGATCCCTAAAAAAGTAACTTTTATTCAAGATGATCAGTATGGCAAAAGTGGCACATTTGGGGCAGCCTTGGCCTCTATACCGTCTTGTGACACTCCCACATCCTAAATGAGTGTATTAGAATTTACTCTGTGAAATGTGAAAATGTTTGGGTTTTGACAAATGAACAATAGCAGGTATCCAGCACTAAAGTATCATGTGGAATACTTCAAACACCCACCTCTTGATCCTTATATCATCTCTGTAGTTTTGTCTTTTCTAGAATGTCCTAGAAATGGAGTCATGAAGTGTTCAACCTCTTCAGACTGGATTTTTTCACTTAGCGAAACGCACGTAAGATTTATCCATGTGTAGAATGGTGGTTCATTCCTTTTTACTGCTGAATAAATAGGAGAAAAACAAACAGAAGTTTAATAAAATGCGGGATCCCTGGGTGGCGCAGCGGTTTGGCGCCTGCCTTTGGCCCAGGGCGCGATCCTGGAGACCCGGGATCGAATCCCACATCAGGCTCCCGGTGCATGGAGCCTGCTTCTCCCTCTGCCTATGTGTCTGCCTCTCTCTCTCTCTCTCTCTGTGACTATCATAAATAAATAAAAAAATTAAAAAAAAAATTAAAAAAAAAAAAGTTTAATAAAATGCATACATCCCAGAGAAACTGAGTAACTCCCCAAAGTGGCCCAAGCCCCCACCCCCCCTTCAAATGACATCTTCAGCTAAAGACAAAAGATTTTGAGTGGTGGGAAGGCCAGTTAAGGGACTTTATCAGGCCAAACACAGTAAAGGAGAGTGTGGCTGTTATGCAGATTTAAGTCTGTGCTTTCTTTTTTGGTAAGAGTGTTTTGAGATTCAGTCATTCTTCTGTTTCTGGTATGGAGAGGGAGACACGCTTAGAAATGGAACTTTCCTCTAAAACTGTACATTTCACTCACCAAATGGTGAGCTTTGCTCAGTTTTCAGATTCTCCTGTGTCAGCTGTCTCTTAAAATTAATCAGCCCCAAATAATCCTTGTGCCAAAGAGGCATTTTGGGGTAGCATATTCTTTTTCCTTCACATAGGATGCACCCCAGTTTGCTTAGAGATTCATCTATTGAAATAATCCTGATTTCTGTAAGAATTTAACCACTAGGTATAGAGCTGTTGTGCATAACTGCATGTGAGTTTTTGTTTGGAAATAGCTTTTCAAAGGAGTTGTCTAAATACCAGAAGCATGATTGTTGGATCTTAGAGTGAGACCTATTTAGTGTTTCAAAAAAACTGCCAAATTGTCTTCTGAAGTGGCAGTACATGCATTCCCCCAGCATGGGGGACAGTTGCTGTCATTTCTCCACTTTTCAGCAATCGATATTCTTGTTTTTTTTTTTTTTTTTGTAGTTTAGCAAATTTCTAATAGACGTGCAGTGCTATCTCACTGTGGTTTGAATTTGTAATTTCCTAATGAGAGCAGATATTGAGCATTAATTTGTGTGCTTATTTATATCTGTACATCTTCCTTGTCCAGGTATCTATTCTTATATTTCCCCCTTATAGATTAGGTTATTTCCTTTATGTCGAGTAGAGAGGTTTATTTGTGTATTTTGAACACAAATCCTTTATCAGATATGTGTTTTTCAAATATTGTTTTCCAGTGTGTGGCTTGTCTTTTCGTTTTCTGAGCAAGGTCTTTCACAGAGTACAAGTTTTAATTACAGGAAGTTCATGTTATCAGTTTTTTTTTCCTTTTGTGGATTGGGTTTTGGTGTTGTGTGTTAAAACTCCTCACCAAACCCAAGGTCATGTAGGTTTTCCTTTATGTTTTCTTTTTGATATTTTGATAGCTTTGCATTTTAAATTTACCTACAATTTTGAACGAATTTTGTTAAAGTTGTAAAGTTTGCATCTGCATTTCACTTAACTCCACGTAGTTTCCGGTTAATTGTTCTTATTTCTGGAAATGTCAGGGGATCCTGGGCTCCATTTCAGTTTGAATTTTCAAAACCTAATGGATCCAGCTGGACCTGGGGAGGGGACAGGTGCCTCCGAGGGATGGATGCGCCACATCCTGCACGGCCTCCACCGCCCGCAGGGGGCGCCCGAGCCCGGCTTCCCGGCCCGTGGCGGGCATGCGCGGCCCTGCTAACCCGCGACCTCACTGCTCGCTCTGGAGGCTTCGGAAGTTGTGGGTTCCGCGTCCACGCCGACAGGAGCCTCCTCAGGACCCGCTGTGGAGACGTGAAGCCACGTCCACGCCGACAGGAGCCTCCTCAGGACCCGCTGTGGAGACGTGAAGCCACGTCCACGCCGACAGGAGCCTCCTCAGGACCCGCTGTGGAGACGTGAAGCCACGTCCACGCCGACAGGAGCCTCCTCAGGACCCGCTGTGGAGACGTGAAGCCACGTCCACGCCGACAGGAGCCTCCTCAGGACCCGCTGTGGAGGACGTGGATCCGTGCCCACGCAGACACGAGTCCGGCTTCCTCAGGACCCGCCGCGGGAGGAGCCGGTGGGCAGATGCCGCCTGAGCGGGGGCTGCTGGAGGTCCGCACTCACAGGACCCCGCGGACGCAGGCGGGCTGCGCACACGCTGGGGTTTCCGTGGCGGCGTGTGCGGCGACCTGGGGTCCCGCGCGGTGCAGTGCCCGGGGCTGCGGGGTCCCCCCCTTTCTGGGCTCAGGATGCGCTGGGCGGGTCTGTGCGTCCGTCCGTGTTTCTACGCCACAGGGATTCGATTCCTGCGGCTCCTCAGGCCGTCTGTAGTCGGGGAGCTTCAGGGTCCTCCCGCGTCCACACAGCTTTGGGGTTGTTGGTTCTGTGTGTGTGAAAACGCCCCTGGGAGTTTGGAAGGGCTGCGCTGTGTAGACAGCTCCGGGGAGAGCGGGTATGTTTACAGCATCGGTTCTTCCACTCGCCGAGCACGGAGGGTCTTCTGTGCCCGCGTGTCTCCCTGGTGTCTGTCCTCGGCGTGGGCAGGTTTGGGAGAACAGGCCTGTCACCTCCTTGCAGTCACTCCGGGGTATTTTGTTCTTTCGGAGGCAGCTGTAAATGAGACCGTTCTCCGAGTCTCTCTCTCTGATGACTCGTGGCCAGTGCGTGGAACGGAACTGATTTCTGTATATTGACTTCATATCTTGTAAGTTTACTGAATTTATTATTTCTGTTAACCGTTGTTTTACCAGCAAAAATGGGTTTGTTCAGGAATAGCAGAGACTTGCAATTCGGGACAAGAAGCGATGGCCACTTCACAGGCAGATGTGAGAAACGGTTTTATTTCGTGGGGAAGGAGGAAGTTGGGCCGGTTGTTTTGAAGGAAGGTCCGCTGGAGAAAAGCAGGTTCGAGGGATGGAGGTTTCTCGCCGGCAGGGCGGCAGGGGTCAGGGTCTTGTGGGAGATGCCCTGAACTTTCCCTGTTGGGGCCCATAGCTGGGGCGTTTCTCCTGTGGGGGGTCCTGATGTTGGGGCCTATACTTGAGGCGTGGTGCTGGCTCCCCCTTCCAGCCTCCCCTCCTAGACTCCCCAGTGCACTTACTGAGGGTTCCCTTTATTCATTGTCACACTTCTAACCAGTTTTTGATGCAAGGTTGTGGAAAATTGGAATTCAAATCCCCCGCCTCTATTGCACCCCAGACACCGGGGCCTCTGGTGTCACCCTCCCGGGGGCCTCTGATGACATGCGGCCTCCCGGGGGGTGAGTGGCCTCTCTGCTGTGGGTGAGCTGGGCCTGAGTAGGGCTTGGCCTCTGTCACAGAGCTGGATGTCCTCTCTGCTTCTCTGGCCAGGTGCTGACATGGTTGGAGGAGTAACTTACTCTGCGGAGATTTCAGACCTGCAGTAAACTTGTCCCGCCAGCACAAATCCTCTGTACCCCAACCCTCGGTCTCCCCGGCCACCGTCTCTTTACATTGTCTGCCACTTCGCAAGGAATAATTCAGTGTGTTTTAGCCAAACCAAGGACACTCTCCCAAGGACACACCACATAACCCTGTGTGAGGAAATATCACAGATGACACATTCTACGCGAAGCACAGTTTTCAACTATGCCCACCTGCCCACTATCAAAAATGTATTCAACATTCTGATCCTATTTTCTAATTGAGGTGAGGGTTAGGTTTAGGCCTTAGGAGTTAGGGATTAGGATTGGGGTTTAGGGTTATGGTTAGATGACAGAGTGAGGGTCAGGCTCAGGGTTTGTGTTGTGAGGGGCCCTGAATTTCTTTCAGATTACTTAGGTTTTCTTTCAGATTACTCTGGCTCTAGCTCCTTTCTGGTCTTCCAAATGTCATGAATTGCGTCTGTGTTGCTCCCACACTTTTGGTGCTGCTCAGGTGTCCCCAGTCCCTCAATGTTTGGAGCCAGGCTCCAGCTGGGTCAAGTCAGAACCTAATCTAGAGTGATAGGGCACAAGAACTTGGAGGTTCCTCTCTGCCAGCAGTGTGGACACCTTCCTGGAGGGCTGAATGGAGGGCAAGAGCAAAGGTAAGGTCAGGCTCAGGCTTTGTGTTTAGGGGGGCCATGCATGTGAGAGTGTATTTTGGATTTCCTTCAAATTTCTCCTGTTTTTGCTGCTTTCCAGTCTCCAAACGGCACGATTTCCTTCTGTCTTACTGGCTGAGTTTTCCGGTGTGGCTCAGGCGTACCAGGTACAACCCTTGGTGATTAGAGTCAGGCTTTTGGGCTGGGTCATGTCAGAAACCAATCCAAGGTTAGGATGCAGGAGTATGGAAAGTCCTGTCTGCCAGGAGTGTAGAGGCCTTCATGGCGGGCTGAGTTGAGGGCCAGGGTTAGGGTGAAGCTCAGGCTCATGGTTGGTGTTCAAGGGGGCAATGAATATGGGTGCGTTGGCTTAGGAGTTCTTCCACTTGCTACTGCTATAGCTCCCTTCTTGTAACCCCAGTGGCACGATTTCCTTCTGGCTTGCCGGCAGAGTATTCTGGTGTGGCTCATTCAAATTCCTTGGTGTTTAGACCCAGGGTATTGGACTGGGTCGGGTCAGAACCAGTCTAGGGTTAGGGGTAGAGCCCAGGTGCTTGAAAGGTCCTATCTGCTGGTTGTGAACCCTCCTGGAGAGCTGAGATGAGGTGGAGGGTACCCGACGGCGAGCCTTGAGCTCAGGGTTGGTGTTCGTGTGAGCACTGATGTGTGGGTTAGCACAGGTGGGCATCGGATAATTCCTGCCTACCTATTTGCCAGTCTTCAAAATAGTACAGCTTCCTCCTATGTTGCTGTCTGAGTCTTCTGGTTCCCCAAACCGTAGGGGTTCAGAGCCAGGTTCCGGGGCTGGGTCAGGTCAGAACCCAATCTAGGGTTGAGGCCCAGGAGCTCAGGGGGTCGTATCTGTTGGGTGTGTGGAGACCTCCTCGGAGGCCTGAGGTGAGGTTGAGGCTTAGGCTTGGGTTGGTGTTCACGGGGACTCTGAACGAAGGTCTTGGCTCTGGGAGTCCTTTGAATTTATTCCCTTTGAGCTATTTCCTTTACTCCAAATGGGACGATTCCCTCCTGTGTTGCTGGTCGAGTTGTCTGCTGTCACTGAGATGTCCCAAATCACTCAGGGTTTGAAGCCAGGCTCTGGGGAATGGTCCTGTCAGAAGCCAACCTCGGGGTAGGGTTAGTGCCCAAGAGCTTGGAGGGTCCTGTGTGGGAGTACTTTTGAGATCTGCCCAGACAGTTGAATAGAGGGCAAAGGTGAGGATGAGGCTCAGGGTCAGGATTGGTGTTCAGGGCAACACTGAACGTGGGGCTTCGCTCATGTGCTCCTTCTGATTTGTCCGACTCAGGCTTTTGCTGAACTTCAAAATAACATGATCTCTTCCTATGTTGCTGGCCCAGTCTTCTGCTGCTGCTCAGGTGTCCCAAATCACTCAAGGTTTGAGGCCAAAGTTTGGGGCTGGGTTGGGTCTGAACCAACCCTAGGGGTAGGGTTTGCGCCCAGGAGCTTGGAGGGTCCTATGTGAGGGTGCTTTCAAGATCTGCCCAGAGATTGAGAGGAGGGTGAAGGTGAGGATGAGGCTCAGGCTCAGAGTTTGTGTTCAGGGGGATGCTGAATGTGGGGCTTTGCTCAGAGGGTTAGGGTTATAGGTTAGGATTAGGATTACTGGTTATGGTTAGGGGTTAGGGTTAGGGCTGGAGTTAGGGTTAGGTTTTATGGATTAGGGGCTTGGGGCTGGTGTTTGGTTTTCAGTTAGTGATAGGTCTAGTGTTAGGCTTAGGTTAAGGTTAGGATTAATTTTAGGGTTAGGTTTATTGTCTGTGTACAGTTAGGGTTAGGCTGTGGGCATGTGCGTGGCATTTGGGACTCCAGTATCTTCAGTGGGTTAGTTTTAGGCGTTATATTTAGGTTTGGGGTTCGAGGATAGACTGGCTCCACCAATTCAGAGTTCTCTCCAGAGAATCAAACTCCAGGCTTCTGCTGGGGTGATAATAGATATGGCAGCCATCTCCTGAGCTGAGATAAGGAGGAAATTTGTGGCTCTAAATACTCTTTATTTGGATTTTCAGTTTCCTTTCTGTTTTTATCTCTTGTGCACACCCATTTCATCAATACCAACAATTGTTATTTTATTTCATTTATTTTTAAAAGATTTTATTTATTTATTCATGAGAGACAGAGAGAGAGAGGGGGGCAGAGACACAGCAGAGTGAGAAGCAGGCTCCACGCAGGGAGCCCGCGACGCGGGACTCGATCTCAGGTCTCCAGGATCACGCCCTGGGCCAAAGGCAGGCGCTAAACCACCGAGCCACCCAGGGATCCCCAACAATTGTTATTTTAAAGTTTTACTTGAATTCCTGTTTGTTAACACAGTATAATATAATTTCAGGTGTACAACATAGTGATTCAACCCTTGATACGACGCCTGGTACTCATCACAGGTGCCCTCCATCAGCCCCATGCCCCATTTCCCCATTCCCCCTCACCTTCCTCTGGTATTTATTAGTTTATTCTCTATGGTTAAGAGTGTGTTTCTTGGTTTGCTTCTCTCATCCCCCTCCCTTTGCCAGTTTGTTTTGTTTCTTAAAATCCACATATGAATGGAATCGTATGATATTTGTCTTTCTCTGACTTATTTAAGTTAGCATAGTTCCCTTTCGCTTCTTCCACATCATCATAAATGGCTTCATTTCATCCCTTCTGATGACGCCGAGTGATATTGCAGTGTGCGTATTTACCACATCTTCTCTGCCCATTCATCTGTTGATGGACATCTGGGCTGTGTCCATGGTTTGGCTAGCTCTTGTTGATAATGCTGCTATAAACATTGGACTGCGTGTCCCCCTTCAAATATGTACTTTTGTATCCTCTGGTAAATACCTAGTTGTGCAATTTCTGAATCATAGGGTAGTTCTATTTTTAACTTCTTGAGGAACCTCCATACTGTTTTCCACAGTGGCTGCACCTGTTTGCATTCCCACCAGCAGTGTAAGAGGGTTTATCTTTCTCCCCATCCTCACCAATACCTGTTGTTTCTTGTGTTGTTACTTTTAGCCATTGTGACAGGTGTCAGGTGATAGCTTATTGTGGTTTTGATTTGCTTTTCCCTGATGATGGGTGATGTTGAGTGTCTTTCCATATTTCTGGTGGCCATCTGGATATCTTGTTAGAGAAAATGTCCATTCATGTCTTCTGCCCATTTTCAGTTGGATAATTTGTGTTTAGGATGCTAAGATTCATATTTGCCTGATATATTTTGGATACTAACTCTTTATTGGATATGTCCTTTACAAATGTCTTCTCTCATTTTTATGTTGCCTTTTAGCTTTGGTTGTTTCCTTCACTGTGCAGAACCTTTTCAACTTGATGAAGCCCCAATAGTTTATTTTTGCTTTTGTTTCCCTTGCCTCAGAGGCATATCTAGAAAGAAGATCCAATGGCCAGCATCAAAGAGATTGCTGCCTATCTTTTCTTCTTTTTATGGTTTCAGGTCTCACATTTAGTTAGGTCTTTAATCCATTTTGAATTTATTTTTCATATGTTGTGTAAGAAAGTGGTCCAGTTTCATTCTTCTGCATGTGGCTGTCTGGTTTTCCCAACACCGTTTGCTGATGAGACTGTCTTTTTGCCGTTGGATATTCTTTCCTGCTTTGTTGAAGATTAATTGAGCATAGAGTTACAGGTTTGTATCTTGTTTCGGTTTTCTATTCTGTTCTATTGATCTATGTGTCTTCTTCTTGTGACCACACCCTACTCTTTTGATCACTAGAGCTCTGTAATATAACTCTGAAATTGTGATGCCCCAGCTTTGGTTTTCCTTTTGAACACTGCTTTGGCTATTTTCAATCTTTTGTGTTTCTGTACAAATTTTAGGATCATTTGTTCCAGCTCTGTGAAAAATGCTATTGCTATGTTGTTAGGGATCGGATTAAATGTGTAGATTGCTTTGAGTAGTACAGCCTTATTAACAATATTTTTTCTTCCAATCCATGAGCATGAAATGCCTTTCTATTTTGTTTGTGTCATCTTCAATTTCTTTCATCAGTGTCCTATAGTATTTACAGTACAGGTCCTTCACCTCTTTGGTTAGGCTTAATCCTACCTATCTTATTGTTTTTTGGTGCTAGCATAAATGGGATTGAGTCCTCAATTTCTGTTTCTGCTGCCTCATTATTGTTGCATAGAAATGCAAGAGATTTCTGCAAGTTCACTTTGTATCCTGTGATTTTACTGAATTTATCAGTTTTAGCAGTTTTTTGATGGAGATTTTTGGGTTTTTCTATACAGAAAATAATTCATCATCATATAGTGAAAGCTTGACATTTCCTAGCTGATTTGAGTGCCTTTTATTTCTTTTTGTTGTCTGACTGATGTGGCTAAGACTTCCAGACTGTGTTGAATAAGAGTGATGAGAGTGGACATGCATGTTTTGGTCGTGACTGTAGAGGAAAAGTTCTTGGTTTTTCCCTCCTGAGGATGCTATTCTGGGTTTTTCATCTAAGGTTTTTATTATGTTGAGGTACATCCCTTCTAAACTTAATTTGTTGAGGGTTTTCATCATGACTGGATGTTGTGTTTTGTCAATGCCTTTTCTGCATCTGTTGAAATGATCACTTGGTTCTTATCCTTTCTTTTAATAATATGGTATATCGTATTGATTGATTTTTTAAATATTGAACCATCTTGGCAATCCAGGAATAACTCCCACTTGATCATGGTGAATAATTTATTTAATGTATTGTTGGATTCACTTTGCTAGTTTTTTTTATTGAGAGATTTTTTATCTCTGTTAATCAGGGATATTGACCTTTAGTTCTCTCTCTCTCTCTCTCTCTCTCTCTCTCTCTCTCTCTGTAATGGGGTCTTTATCTGGTTTTAGTATCAGGGTAATGCTGGCCTCATAGAATGAATTTGAAAGTCTTCCTTCCTTTTCTTTTTTTTGGGGGGATACTTTGAGAAGAATGGATATTAACTCTTCTTTTGATGTCTGATAGAATTGCCCTGGGAGGGCCATCTGGTGCTGGACTTTGTTTGTTGGGAGCTTTTTGATTGCTGATTCAATTTTTTTTGCTGGTTATCTGTCCAAGTTTCTTATGTCTTCCTTTTTCATTTTTGCCATGTGATATATTTCTAGGAATTGATCTATTTCTTCCAGGTTTTCTAGGTTGTTGGTGTATAATTTTTCATAATGTTCTCTTAAAATCATTTGTATTTCTGTGGTGTTGGTTGTTATTTCTCTTCTGTCATTTGTGATTTTATTTGGGTTCTTTCTCATCTTTTTTCTTTGTTTTTAAAGATTTTATTTATTGATTCATGAGAGACACAGAGAGAGAGGCAGAGACATAGGCAGAGGGGAGGGGGAAGCAGGCTCCATGCGGGGAGCCTGATGTGGGACTTGATCCCAGGACCCCGGGATCATGACCTGCTCCAAAGCAGACCCGCAAATATTAAGCCACCCAGGTGCCTTGCTGATTCAATTCCTTTGCTAGTTATGGGTCTGTTCACATTTTCTATTTCTTCCTATTTCCGTTTTTGCTAGTTTGTACATTTCTAGGGATTTGTCCATTTCTCCCAGGTCTCCCAGTTTGTTGGCATATAATTTTTCATAGTATATTGGGCAGCTACTCTGGCTCAGCGGTTTGGCGCCACCTTCAGCTCCTGGCGTGATCCTGAAGACCCAGGATTGAGTCCCACGTCGGGCTCCCTGCTTGGAGCCTGCTTCTCCCTCTGCCTGTGTCTCTGCCTCTCTCTGTGTATGTGTCTCTCATGAATAAAAAATCTTAAAAAAAAAAAAACGGTTAAAAAAATTTTTTTCATAGTATTCTCTTAGAATTCTTATTTTTCTGGTGTTGATTGTGATCAGTCCTCTCTCCTTTGTGATTTTATTTATTTAGTCCTTTCTCTTTTCTTGTTGATAAGTCTGGCTAGGGCTTGATCCATTTTATTAATTATTTTGAAAACCAGCTCTTAGTTTTGTTATTTAATTCTACAGTTTTGTTGTTGTTTGTGTATTGTTTATTTCTGCTCTCATCTTTATTATTTACCTTCTTCTGCAGGCTTTAGGCTTTGTTTGCTGTTCCTTTTCTAGCTCCTTTAGGTGTAGGGTTAGGTTGTGTATTAGAGACTTTTCTTGTTTCTTGAGGTAGGTCTGTATTGCTATGTACTTCCCTCTTAAGACTGCCTTTGCTGCATCCCAGAAGTTTGGACAAACATGTTTTCACTTTCATTTGTTTCTATATATTTTTAAATTTTCCTCTTTAATTTCCCAGTTACTCCATTCATTCTCTAGTAGGATGTTCTTTAATCTCCGTGTATTTTTGGTGCTTCCATTTTTTTTTTTTTTTTTTTTTTGCAGTTCAAATTTCATAGTGTCATAGTCTGAAATTGTATACGGTATGATCTCAATCTTCTTGTACCTGTTGAGGGCTGATTTGTGGCCCATGTATTCTGGAGAATGTCCCATGTGCACTTGAAAGGAATGTGTATTCTGATGCTTTAGGATTAAATGTTCTGAATATATCTTTTGAGTACCTCTGGTCCAGTGTGTCAAAGCCAGTGTTTCCTTGTTGATTTTCCACTTAGATGATCTGTCCATTGCTGTAAGTGTGTGTTAAAATCCCCTGTCATTATATTATTATTGCTGAGTTTCTATATGCTTGTTGTTAATTGGTTTCTATATGTAGGTACTCCCATGTTGGGAGCATAAATATTTACAATTGTTTGATCTTCCTGATGGAGAATCATATGAAATAATGCCCTTCTTCATCTCTTCTTACAGTATTTGTTCTTTCTTTTTTTAAAAGATTTTATTGACTTATTCATGAGAGATACACAGAGAGAAGCAGAGGCAGAAACATAGGCAGAGAGAGAAGCAGGCTCCCCAAGGTGAGCCCGATGTGGGACTTGATCCCGGGACTCCGGGATCACACCCTGAGCAGAAGGCAGTCACTCAACCACTGAGCCACCAGGTGTCTCCAGTGTTTGGTTTCAAATCTAGTTTGTCTGATATAAGGATGGGTCCTCCAGCTTTCTTTTGATGTCCATTAACATGATAGATTATTGGTTTTCCATCTCCTGACTTTCAATCTGCTGGTGTCAATAGGTCTAAGGTGAGCATCTTGTAGGCAGCATATAGATGGATCTCATGTTTTAATCTATTCTGATACCCTATATCTTTTGATTGGAGCATTTAGTCCATCTACATTCAGAGTGATTATTGAAAGATATGAATTTAGTGCCTTGGTGTTACCAGTAGAGTTGGTGTTTATGGTGATGTTCTCTGGTCCTTTCTAGTCTTTGTTGCTTTTGGTCTCTTTTCCCCCCACTAGAAGAGTCCCCCTTAAAATTCCTTGCTGCACTGGTTTAGCAGTCATAAACTCCTTTATTTTTTGTCTGTCTGGGAAACTCTTTATCTCTCCTTCTATCCGGAATGACAGCCTTGCAGAATAAAAAATTCTTGGCTGCATACTTTTCCCATTTAGTATATTGAATATTTCCTTCCACTTCTTTCTGGCCTGCCAACTTTGTGTGGATAGATCTGCTGTGAACTGATTTGTCTTCCTTTGTAGGAAGACACCCCCACTGCTTTTCGGATTCTTTCCTTGTCTGTGTATTTTGTGAATTTGACTCTGATGTGCCTTGGTGATTCAGCTTTTGTTGAATTTAGAGGGAGTTCCCTGTGCTCTTGGTTTCAGTGTTTGTGTCCTTCCTCAGATTAGAGAAGTTTACATAATTTGTTCAGATAAAACTTCTGCACCCTCTTCTCTTTCTTCATCTTCTGAGTCTCCTATGATATGAATGTTATGTTTTAATAAGTGGCTGAATTCCCTAAGTCTGACTCTGGTCCATTACCTTTCTTGTTTTTATGGCTTCCACTCCCATGTTGGCCTGACTAGATTTTAGTTCTTTTATTTCTACAGTTAGGGATTTCCTAGTTTTCTTCTGTGCTCTTTTTCCAGCCCAGCTACTATCTTTCTAATCATTGTTTTAAATTCTAGTTCAGACATCTCACTTATAGCTTAACTGATTAACTCCGTAGCTGTGAGTACCACCTCGTGTTCTTTTTTGGAGGTGAATTTCTCCATATCCTTATTTTTTCCAGAAAAGAAGGAAGGGAGAAAAAGGAAAAACAAGAAAAACAACAATAACAATAACAATAACAACAACCCCCCCCCCAAAGACTAGATCCTGGGTGTGTTTTGGCCTGCTTGTTATAAGATTCTGGATCCCAAAATAAGAAAGAAAATTAAAGTACAATTAAAGTAAACAAAAATAAGAAATATATAAAATATATACATAAAAATTAAAATGAAGCAATTACTAAAAAAGAATTGAAGAAAATAAATGAAAAAAATAATAAAGAAAGAACAAAGTACAAAGGAATCTAGGTCCTACTTTCCCTGTAGAGCTGAAGCTTTGCAGCCTGCTGTGGTCAGTACACTTGGTGGGAGCGAGTTGTCTGTGCAGGTCTTCGGGGGAAGGGTCCCGGCGCTGATTGTCAGGTGCGCACCTGCCTTAGTGGAGATGAACCTGCAGTGCTCAGAGGCGGGGCTCGGTGTAAGTGCCTCCGGCCTCCACCAGGCGGCGCTGTTCTGCTCCCCCGAAGACTCAGCGCTGATGGGCCGGATGAGTGTGGGCGCACTGGGTTCTCTGGCTCTGGAGCTGAACATCCCGCTCCCCCGCCCCCAGTCTGGAATGAGCCTTCACAGAAGAGCTATCAAGCCCTCTTCGCAGTTTCTGTCAGAACCCTGCATTCACCCTGCCTGCGTCCGAGGTTTTTTTTGTTTTTTGGGTTTTTTTTTTTTGTTTTTTATCTCAGACAAGTGACTCAGTTTCAAAACTTCAAATTTTAGGGACTCCCCTGGTGGAGACCTGTGCTCTTCCAGCCCGGGAGGGTTTCCTCCCACTTCTGCCCTATGCTGGCCCGTCCCACCAAAGCAGCCCCATGACTGCACAGGGGTTTGCAGTTTAAGGCCACACAGGGCAGACAGCTGGCCCCTAAGCCAGTTTCTTGGCTCCTGTGCCTGGGAACAATTGGCGCCACTGTCCTTGTGACCCCAGGGATCCTGAGCCCACCTTGTTGCTCCAGGAGCTGCCCCCCACTTCACCACCTGAGCACTGTTAAGGTTTCTGTGTCCCCCACTCTATTTAGCAGACTTCTGAAAGTTCTGATTGTGCTCTGCTGCTTATAATACTGTGCATAGACCTGTAAACTGGCTCCCTGCCCCTGTGGGATCCGGGGCTGTGTCTCCCCCAGATCAACCGATTGAGTGATTTTTTTAAAGATTTTCTTTTTCTGTAATCTCTACACCTAACATGGGGCTTAAACTTACTACCCCAAAATCAAGAGTCACATGTTCTTACCAACCACACTGAGCCAGCCAGACTCCCTTTGATTAATTGATACCTGTTAATTGAACCAGACATGCAGCATGTGTTAGGGCAGAAACTGAGCCCACACTTTGAGGTTTGGTGGAGTCATTTGGACCTTGATAAATGTTAAAGAAACCATAGCTTCCCTGGGAGCCCAGGGAGTGGGGCCCACACATGTGAAAAGTTGACAATTTCCTTAACCAGTATTCATTTTAGTGACGATTTATTTGAAGTGCTGTTCAATGGCAAATGTTGTTCTAGGATTGCAATATAGCAAGAACATTTAGGATTCGGAGGTAGCTAAAGCTCTCCCGTCATGGACTCAATGTTCCAGTTGGATGCAGAGATAGGTAAGTAAGCAAAGAGATACAAAACATGGCACTGGGGTGCCTGACTGGCTTGGTCGCTGCCTCTTGATCTCAGGATTGTGAGTTTGAACTCCAAGTTGGGTATACAGATGACATAAAAATAAAATATTTACAAAATAATAAGTGGATGAACAAATAAAACATGACATTGAAGGTAAGTGCTTGCTTCAGGAAAAAACTCAAACCAGGCTAGTCTAACCTGCGACCTATTCACTACTTTGCCCAGATGACATTCTCCACAAGTGATGGTCCCACCCAAGTGGGAGTGGGTTTTTTTCATCATAAGACCTGTGTTTCCCCTCGTGCTGCAAGGAGAGAAGAGCTGTGAAGGCACAAGTTTAGTGGATCAACATAAACCTAGGCAGTAATCATTCCTGAACCTGGTAGCCACAGCTCTGCCTCCTTTTAGAACCCAATGTCATAAAAAAGCCTGCAGGGTCATTGGCTTGGATGAAGGGGGGAGGCTGAAATAGAATTATGAAGAACAAAATAGGAGGGTTTTCCTATTTCCTAGAAGAAAAGATTTCACCATCTGTAGCCCTCTGTGGGATCTGGTGTCCTTTCCTAAGACAGAGCCCACCCTCTGTAAGATGTTTCCTACCGCTCCTCGCTCTTTGTCTGAACCCAGCAGGCACATCTCCATGCCTCCAACACCTCTCTGCAGTGGTGATTTGTAGTATCTTCAATCTATTCTATCGTGTGACGAGAGCATTGTGTATGTAACCATTCTGCTGCCGTTGGACAACATTGAGGGGGATTTTGACTTTTGTTCATTTTGGGGTGTGTGTGTATCTATCACTGTGCAGCTATCTGATCCTCAGGCTGTGTCATCCTAACACTGAAATGGCTTGAAACAACAATCTTTATCATTTCTGGTGCTGGCATTGGGTGGCTAGTTGGGTTCTCCTGGTTGACCCTGGGCTCACTCGTGCAGTGACTTCCCACTGGAGGGTCAGCTGAGTTTGAAGGTCCAGTTTGGCCACATTCACGTGTCTGGCAGTGGGTCCCAGCTGAGCACCGGCTGCTTCTTTTGTCCTTGATGCCTCTCCAGCTGGGAGCCAGACCTTGGGGCCACCCTGTGGGATAGCTCCTGAGGAGCAAGCATCCCCAGTGGGGGAGCCCTGGGGCTGCCTGTGTGTGGGAGGGAGTGGGGAGGGGGCTGGGGTCCTTCGGTCCCCAGTACTGCCTGGCCCCCAGGCCGAGCTCCTAGGGTGGGTGAGGGTAGGGCCCACCGGCCTGTCCGTGCTGGCCCTGCCCTGGGGTTTCCTGTTATTTCCAGCGCTGCCCTAGGTCAGCGACCTGGATCTGTGGGGCATGCCCAGGTCCCAGGAGGCCATACTGCTCTGAGAGGGGTCGCTCAGCCTTGGGGCAGAATCCAGGACTGGCTAGGGCCATGGGAGGCTGGAACCCATCAGTCTTCATCCTGGCTTTGGGGGAGCTCATGTCGACCCTGCCCTGACAGTGCCCAGGGAGAGGCCGGCCCAGGTCCCTCTGGTCAGGTGCTTGTGTCCTGTGGGGTGGGAGGTGCTGCCCTCCAGAAAGGACAATGAGATGAGGCAGGGCATGGTGCCAGCTGGCCAGGGCCTCAGGGCCCCCACACTCACCATCATGCTCTGCTCCAGAGGCCCACGAGCATCGAGCTTCCCTGTGGATGCAGAGGTCAGAGGGCCCCAGGCCTGTGGGGGGCCTTGGAGCAGCGGGGCCTTGGGGCAGTGGACTCAGCGCTGCCCTGGCTCTGCCCTGGCTGTGCCAGTCCCTGCCCAGAGAGGGGCTTGAGCTGCAATGGCCACAGGGCAGGAAGGGTGTCCTGGGCCCTACAGCGTCATTTTTGGACCATCAGGTGGACCCCGTGATGGGAGTCCCAGGGGGGTTCCAGGGCCTGGTTTGTCATGTGGCCTCTGGGGTGGCCCAGGCAAGTGCCGAAGGGAAGGAGACCCAGTGTTCTGTCTTCAAGCCCATGTCCAGGGGCCACCTGCCTGCACCCTCCTGGTTCACTGGCAGGATGAGCAGGGAGTTCCATCGCTGGGGGAGTAGCCCCAGGCCAGCGAGGGGTCCTGGGCTGGGGGCAGCTGGGCCAGAACCAGAGCCCCCAGTGTTCCCGGACACAGGTGTGCAGCCTTGGGCTCTGGGAAGCTTCCCTCCTGCAGCGGCTCCTCGGCCTTGAGGATGGCCTGGCCAGGAGGGGGTCCAGGTGGCTCAGACTGGGTGGCTGAGCCTGGGGAGGCCATCTCATCCACTCTGGGGAGCGTCTCAACAGTAGGAAAAAGGAGGAGAGGCCCGGGCGCTGGAGACACTCGCTCCAAGCCCAGGGGCCTCATGGAGAACTTGTCAGTTCCCGCTGGAAAGAGGCAAACTGGGTTAGCATCTCCAGACTGTGTGTCTCCAGCTGGGGCGCCCCAGGGGTCCTCATGCCTCCCATGTGGCCCCCCTGGCCTGACCCTATCCACAGCCTTCCACACTGCTGGTGCCCAGCCCCTGCAGTGAGTGCCCGCATGCCCAGCCCTGGCCTGGTTTCCCTGAAGCTGGAACAGAAGAGGAGACATCAAATGATGAGGAGGAAGGCCCAGGGGGCACTCTCTACTGTGGGTGGCTGCAGCAGGCTGAATCAGGAGGAAACGGGATCCTGAGCCCACCTGGGGGGAGGAAAGGCAGGTTACACTTCATCGTTTGGAGCTGGGTCATGGAGGCCCGAAGGTGTCTGAGCACCACCTCATCCTCCAGGGCTCAGGGCTGGGCCAGCAAGTCTTGCAGAAATTCCCGAAGACCTTCCAGGGGCAACTCCAGGAAGCGTTCTGGACGGTGGGTGTGAGTCAGACCCAGAGGGGTCCTGCCTTGTGGCTCCTGGGTGGCTGGGGGTCCAGCTGTGCCCAGGAGTGCTGTGGGCAGTGCGATGGCTAGGGGAGGCCCCTGCCTGCTGCTCCTCTCACGGAGCCCTGTTCCACCCACCTGCCCAGCAGTACCCCCAACCAGGCCTGGGTGCTGCTCAGAGCACAGGGTCAACACCCTGCTCCCCCCACCACCCCGGCACACCTGGGCTCCCAGGGGCTCACTTACTCCTGTGCACCCCCTGGCTGCATCCGATGAGGCCCCACAGCCCCTCCTGTGTGTGCACTCCTCCCAGGGAGATCAGGGCTCCAGGCTACTCTGGGTTCTGACCTGGGGGGCACGACTCTGCCCCCACTTGATGGCAGCACGCCTCAGGAGGACCCCAGGCTGGCTGCAGAATGGGCCGAGGGCTCGTTCACACCACAGGCTGACCTGGCCTTCCCTGGGGGAGCTGAGGCAGAGACCATCTGCCCCCTGAGGCAGAGACCAGGGACCCCTCCTCCAGGGACCCTCTGGGCTTCTCCAGGATGGGTCTGGGCTGCGAGCCTCAGCCTCATGGCCCCAGGGTTGGGCCTGGCTTGTCTAGAGGGTGGGGCTGAGCTCGGCCACCCCCCACCACCAGGATCAGGGGGCAGGTCAGGGAGCAGGGGTCCTGGGGTAGCCTTACCAGGTCGATGAAACAATGAAGGAACCACTTGGGGGTGTAAATGCCAGTGCACACCCTCGTCCTGGCGGAGGGCAGGAAGTGCTCAGACCCCATGCCGCGGCCCCGGGGAACCAGGCGGACACACTCCCCATGGCCTTGCCCAGCCCCGAGGGCACCGCCAGGGCTCCCAGGAGGAGGAATGTGACCCCAAACTCTGGGCAGCTCAGAAGGGCTGTGCCGGCTGCCCCCCCTGCCCCAGGCCACAAGGACAGAGCTTCTGGGGAGCTTCTACTTACCATGTGCTTCTTCAGCTTGGGGAAAGCTGTCTAGAACGTGCTCATGATGGGCCTGGGACCTCAGCAGTTTGGGGAACCCTGGAATGAAGAAGCCTGAGAAGGCCGCAGGCCTCCTTCTGCACCAGGCGGGGGTGGGAGGGGGTTTCCTGTTTCCTGGCAGAGGCCTCCTCCCCCACACCCTGACCCCTGTGTGCCCACAGCCCTCTGAGCCCTGACTGGACCCGCTCTTTCTAGAGAGCAGGACTGCCTTCCAGGCTGGGGGTAGCAGGGCCCAGGCACCCTCATCCTCACAGAGACCCTGTGGAGTGGGTGCCCTGGGCTGAGGACCAGGCCCATCTGACCTAGCACCCTCTTTCCTGCAGTGGCTCCCGCGGGGGCAAGCAGGTCCCCAGCCCCGAGGGGCAGCAGGTTCAGGCCACAGGGAGGGTGATGTGTGTGCACGGTCCTCTCTGGGGCTTGGGAGTCAGGCTGGGGGCACCCAGGAGGGGGGAGATGTTGCCCCCTGGGCTTCGTCTGGCTATGGGCTGGCAGGGGGACCTGGGGGGCGAGCAGGCAGCCAGATAGGAGGCTCAGAGAGCAGCGGGAATGCAAGACTGGTCTGCAGATGGTGGGGCCGGTGGCCGTGGCTCTAGGACCCCGAGGGGCACCCGGGGAGGCAGTGCCCTTGCCAGTGGTGAGGCCGGCTGGGTGGGGGTCCCCGCCTGCCCCACAGCTGGAGCAGCCCTGCAGGGAGGCTCTCCTGAGCTCCAATCCCATCCAGTGGCCTGTCCAGCCCCTACTGTGCATGGTGTGCCTCTCACCAGTCATCAGCTGGGCCTACGCCCAGAAGCATCCTCCTCAGTCAGGAACATCAGCAGGATGGCCACAATCTGGCTCATGCCGTGGCAGTAGCCCACCTCCTGCAAGAGCCAGAGCCCCATGGAGGGTGTCCACCCCCGAGGACCCCTCTGAGTCCTCCCTGCGCAGGCGTCAGGCTCCCACAGCCCAGGCTCCCAGAGGAGGCTCCCAGAGGGCAGGAGAGCAGGTGGCAGCACCACATGGCCCCGCTACCAAGCCCTGCAGATACTGCACCAGGGTCCCCTTCCTCAGACTAGGAGGAGGGGCCTCCGTGAGGTATGCCAGGCTGCAGGGGACCCACCAGGTCTGGAGACCCAACCATGAGGGTAGGTCGGGGGCCTGACTGTGGCCCCTGGGAGGTCCCACGAGGGAAGCAGGACCAAGACACCACCACAGAGCCATGGAGCATCTGAGCTGGGGTTCCTCAGGAGACCCTTCTGGAGTGCACCATGGAGCAGCCTTCTGGTCAACCACGGCCTCATGCCCTTCAGGGGAATGGGAGCCTTCCTCCTGGCCGGGTTCTGATTAGTAGTGCTGTCCCTTCATGGTCCAGACCCGAGTTTTAGGACAGCAGCAGTGCACCCGAGAGCCCTGGGCAGCCCCAGCACCTGGGCACTCAGGCGCCCTCCCTCCCACAGGGAGGTCTGCACGCCAGCCCCCTGCCTGGGTCTCGGAGGAGAGAGACCCTCCCTTGCATCTTAGGACAGTGGGAGCTGAGGTCCTAACTATGAGTCTTGTTGGTCACCAAGACTCAGGACAAGGGACACCCGTGGGGTAGGAGGTCTGGGGGCAGGGACACTCACGGTGTTGTACATGGAATAGGCAGACAGCACGTGGAACAGAGCTTGCTGCCCAGGACGGGGAACAGCAGGGTGCTCTGCTCAGTCCAGCCCCCTGTCCAGCAAGGCCAGCGGTCTTTGGGGCACCTCAGTGGGGGCCAATTCTCTGGGGTCAGGTCTGCACATGGTGACAGCGACCTCACACATACAGCATGCTGGGGGTTTCTCTGCATTCTGGGGTTTTCCATGTGCCTCCATGTGGAAGCTCCCACTGTGGGGTGTGCAGCTCCTGGACTCTCCCAGAGCTGCCAGCGCCTCCTCCAGCCCTGGAGCAGCCCCTGACCCTGAATGCCCCCCTGGGAGTCAGGTGCTCCCCCTGCCCTGCTCCCGGCAGCTCCTGACACTTATCCTCCCCCTGCTCTGGCTTGTTCCCCATGTCCTGGGAACACCAGCAGCCCCCATCTGGCTGCATGCCCTCAGCAAACACAGCCGGTGCCTCTGTGGCACCGAGCACATCCACAGGCCTTCCTAGGTGTCCCTGAACTGGATTCTGTGGGGGACCCTGTGCCTGCTCATCCCAAAGCATCTCGGGGGCTTCCAGATTTGAGCCGTCGTGAAAAGAGCAGGGAACATTCCTGCAGGTTTGACACGGATACAAGGATGCGAACCACTGCTGTCACTATCTCTGAGCACACTGGGGATGTATAGGGATGAGGCCCTGCTCAGCTCTGCCAGAAGCCACCCGCCTGCCTTCCTGCACAGCTGGCCGAGTCTGCACCCCCCGCACCTCAGAGCACAGCTGGGTCAGGCTGACCTGTGCCCCCTGGTCCAGGGTGAGCCAGCCTCCAGCAGCCCTGGCAGGGTGGCCATGGGAGACACAGGGGTTAGCAGGTTCCTTGCAGGAAGGAGCATCGACATGGTCTGAGCAGCCCCCCAGGAAGCCCCAGTGCACCCCTGCCTGGTGGCTCCTCAGCCCCATCTCTGGTGCCCCTCCAGGTCAGCCCCTGTGGGTCCCGGGCTCCAACACACACCGCCGGCCACCGCATGCTACACACTGACAGAGCTCCATCCACCTGCACCCACCCTGTCTGGGGGCACACTGCCTTCCCCTCCCACCCGTGTGGCCCCTGGGGACTCTACAGGACACCCAGGCTTCTGACGGGAACAGACCGTCCAGAGAACCTCAAGGCAGCCAGAGGAGGCTAGAACATGTCTCATACTAAGCAGCTGCACCACATCCTTATAGGACGATGATGGTGTGGAGGCTGATGGTGTAGGGTGATGGGGGGGGGGTGTAAGAGGAGATGGTGTGGGGGTGGGGGGAGATGGAGTGTGGGGGATGGTGTGGCGGGAGATGGTGTGGGGGGAGATGACGCTGGGGGCTTAGGTGTAGGGTGATGGTGTGGGGGGTGGAAGTGTGGGGGGGATGGTGTGGGGGTGATAGCACTGGGGGGGGCGATGGTGCAGGGTGTTGAAGCGGGGGTGGTGGTGTAGGAGGAGATGGTGTAGGGGTGGAGAGGGAGATGGCGCGGGGGGAATGTTGTGAGAGATGGTGTATGGGGTGATGATGTGGGGGGATAGTGTGGGGGGATGGTGTGGGGGGCATGCAGACATAGGGCATCCCCATTCTCTAAGATGCATATGGAGACGTCTACAGATAAAGTCGACCCCAGGTCTGGGGTTTTCTGTGACACACTTGCTGCTGGGGCCCCGTGTGGTCAGTGCAGGACCCTGGCTGGACCAGGGGCAGCATCTGGGGGGTCATCATACTATGTATGTTTACAAACAATGCAAATTGTCTAAAATAAAATGCACAGCATTCAGAAATACATAAAAACACCGAGGGTGGGTGTCACCCTGACCCGTCCGACCCTCATGGGGTCCATGTGTGTTGTGGTCCAGCTGTGGCCATGCTGCCTGGCCCCCAGGTCCCTTTACTGCCCCCCACAGCTCCCATCCCTGCCCCCTGCTCTTCATGGGGCAGCTCCACACCCCCTTGGGGTTCAGCTCACACAGTGACCCCTGGAGGCCCCATCCTGGTGGTCTCCCCATCCCTGAGACCCCAGGGGGCACGTGGGGGGCACATGGAGGGCACGTAGGTCATCCCCAGTACTTTACATGAGGCAGTGTTTTGTTTGCTGCCGTCATTCCCCCTGGCCTCGGGGACCCCGTGTTCCCTACCCAGAAGCCCCCGGGCCTCCCCTGGGGCCCTCAGAACCCCACATGCCCAGCAGCCTCACCCAACCCCATAGCTGTCCCAGAACGTGGTGTGGTTGTGGAAGGTTCTGTTGATGTCCCAGGAGGAGACCTGGGCCTCTTTCATTTCCTGTTGTGAGAACCGGAGAGGAGGAGCTGGCATCAGGGACACAGACCCAAACTGTCACCAACTGCCATCCTAAGCAGGGAGCACTGCTGGCCACCATGGGAGTGTGTCCTGCAGAAACTTCCTTATCCTGTGAAGCCAGGGTTGGCACAAGTGCCCACCATGCCCATGGGGCTTGTGTGAGGGTTTGTGCTCAGCTGTCGTGGGTGGGGAAGGGACTGACGGCCAGCCCGGATGGGGAAGGGCTCCCAGGGGTCAGCCCAAGGCTCCTCCCCTTTCCCAGCACAGGGCCTGTCCAGGACTGAGCCCCAGGCTGTGCCCTGAGCTTCCCCCACCGCCTCCGGGGAGGCTGCTCCCTGAAACCTGCTCCAGGGCACCAGCCCCTCTCAGGGCACGTGGTGAAACTGAGAAGGTCTGGGGGGGCCTCTGCTCCTGGTGCCCTCCTGAGCCCTAGACCCGCCCTCCCAGGTGGGGCTCAGCACCGGCTGGCTGTCCTCCCCTTCCCATCCCCACCCGAGGGCTCATCCTGCTTCGTCCAGCAGGAACCTGGCCCCAGTCCATCTGCTCGGCCCCCCTCGGAGCTCCAGGCCTGTCCAGGGGGCCAGCTCCCATCACTCTGACACTGACCCTGCCCAGGAACTCAGAGCCCCTCAGCCCTGTCTCTCTCTGGACCCCAAGCCTACCCTGCTCCAGAAACAGTGGGACTGAGGTGGGGGCAGCAGGGAGGTGTGCGGGGCCCTCGGGTTGGAGAGGCACCAGGAGATGCTGGGGCCACCCCGGGTCCCCAGGCAGCTGACCTCCCCTCCTCCCCCCGGGTTCCCCTCGGCTCCTGCCCAGGCCTCCCCTGAGGGCCATGCGTCTGCCTGGAGTAGAAGGGCCCTACCTGATATTTCCCTGGGTTCTCAATCTCCAGCAAACGCAACCACACCTGTCCCCACACCTGGGGCAGGACCCCCTTATAGACCTGATGACACAGCTGCAGGAAGGAAGGCAGTGCTGGTGAGACGGGCCCAGGGCTGCCCCTTGGAGCCCAGGGAGCAGGAGGCATCTAGTAGATTCTGGCTTTGGCTCCACGGTGTCTGCGGAGAGGCTGGGTCTCCCTAGAGCTGGGCCCCATCCCCCACAAGAAGCAGGGGACCGTGGCCCTGACCTGACGATCCCCCACTGCCGTCCTTGGGCCTGGGGAGGCTTCAGCTCTGGCAGCAGACTCTCCCCAGGCAGGGGACTCTCCCGGGGACGGGGCAGGAGGAGACTGAGGATGTCCAGCTCCATCAGGAGAGTGTCTTCGGGGGGCACCCAGTCCCCCACCTTCTCACTGTGGTAGTAGTGGCCCCATTTCCTGAGCATTGTTAGCCACTTGTCCACGCGCTGGGTCTCCTGGTGATGTTTCTGGAAAAGGACAAGTGGGGGCAGTAGATGAGCCTCCAGCCGTGGGAGGGGGGCACTCAGTGCTGCATCCGGTCACCCTGCGGGGACTCAGAGGAGCCAGGAAGGCGCAAGGCTGCTCCTGCTGACTGTGGCTCCAGGTCTGGCACGTGTTCCCAGCAGCCCGTGCAGTGCTGGGACGAGGGGTTTGGGGAGACACCCACAGGGACATCCTGGGGGACAGGGTCTGCAGACAGCTGGCCCCCAGACCATCGCCCACATCCTGCCTGGTGCCCAGGATGGGCTCTCACCTTGGCCTTATAGGGGCTGAGGCCAGGCAGCTCCTTCTCCCTGGGAGGCAGGAGATGCAGAGCCCTCAGGCCCAGGCCCTGGCCGCACTGCCCCCATGTCTGGGCCCAGGGGACTCCAGAGGGGAGGCCTCCCCCCAGGGAGGGCAGGAGCTGCCAGCTGCCTGTGGGCAGGTGGGGGCAGCATTCTGGGGGGTCTGAGAAGGGTTGGTGGTGGTGGTGGGCTGGGCGGGGGCCCCTCGGCACCCCCAGTAGGTGACCTGCCACCATCCTGGTATGGACCAGCCTGGGAGCTGTCAGCGCGGCTGGGTGCCCCCGTGATGGTCCAGGTTTGGTTCCCCCACACACACACCTTGCCAGGGCCTGACTGCCCAGCGTCTAGCCGGCCTCCCCCTGCACCCTGGCCGTCCCCCTGCTGTCCACTGACTCCACCCCTCTTGCTGTCTTCTCTGCCACTCTGGCCCATTTTACCTCTTGTCCTGTCAGAGCCCCTGAGCACAACTCACCCCTGATTCATCCAAACAGCCGCTGGGCAGTGAGCAGGGCTGAGGAGGCCAGGAGCAGCTCCGCAGGCCCCACATGGAGTCTCCAGGCTCTGCGAGGTTCTTGTGGGACCATCGACCCAGCAGCCTCCTCCCCTCTGACCAAGGCCACTGGGCTGTCCCCTTCCCTTGTTCCTGCCCCAGGCAGCCTTCTCCTCTTCCCTCCTCCTGCCCAAGCTGCTCAGCCCCTCCCTCTGTTGCCCACCCTCCCTCCCTGACCTTGTCTTGTCCCGGGCATCTACCTGCAGCCTTGCAGAAGACTTCGGGATAGTGGAGGCCCTAGCCTGGTGGTTGTGAGTGAGGAGCACCCCTGCAGACTCGCCCCAGCTCAGACCGTCCTCACCACACCACAGCCCCAGAGCCCCTCACCTTTGGGAGTCCCTGCTGAAGGGACTGGAACCCCCTGCCCCCCATGCATGAATCAGACACTTGGCCCTGCCCAAAATAGGCATGCAGGCCACTCCTCTGAGTGCCCAGGGGCCTGCCCCCAAGCCCAGATCCCTTTCCACCCACTTCCTGGGTTTGCCTCCTGCCTCTCTCAGCTCCAGCCCATTTCAGACAAGGCCCTCAGAGGGCTCCAGGGGATGAGGTCCTGACCTGAGGGGATGGGTCAGCCTCCAGAAAGGCTTTCCTGCAAATGCAAATCACCCCTCTGAGATGGATGAAGGGGCATCCATGGGACTCACTGCAGAAGGCCCTGATAGTCCATGACCTTCCACAGTGACAGGTCCTGTGGATACCCTCCTTGGCGTGCCTGAAACAGGGGGCCCCGTGGTAGGGACCGATCAGAGCCAGGGACATGGAGACAGAAGGGAGCAGAATGGCTGGCTCCTCTCTATCCTGAATCCTGAGGGAGCCCAGGACCCTCTGAGATTGGCTGGGCATGAGAGGAAGGGCCTGTCTGCCCGGTGGGGGCAGCCTGACAGCTTCACCTGCTTCTACCAGCAATGATCCCCACCTAGACCTGACCTGACCTGGTGACTCTGGTCCCATCTGGGCTTTACCTGGACCTGGTGACTATGATCACCGCCTGGGCTCATCTGCTACTGATGACTATGATCCAGGATGGACCCTCCCTTGTTCCTGATGCCCGGGACCATCCTCAGGGTCTCACTTGTTCCTGGTGACTATGTTCCTTGTCTAGGCTGACCTGGCTCATCCTTGGCTCTGATCCCCTCCTGGGCCTCACCTGCTTTTGCAAGTATGGTCCCCACCTCTAGTGGGTGCTCTAGCATCTATGGTACCTGTCTGGGCCTCACCTGATGGTATTGGGCTATATCAGCCCTTTCCAAGGCCAGCAGGGTCTCCAAGTCCTCTTGCATGGTGCTGCAAACCAAACACATCCAAGAATGACACCTCATGAAAACCTTCAGAGGACACATGCGTCTGTGTGCTCCCTGTGGGCAGATCCCCTTTTGCCTGACAGGAGCATGGAGACAACCCCATAGCTCCAAGGGGGACATGCTGGGCTGGAGCATCACACATGGGCACTCACTGTCTGTAGCTTGCCCACCTACAGTCTACCTTCCCAGCCACTGTCCCAGGATGTGCCATCATGGTGAGGTGACAGAGCTCTCCCACCCCATTATCAGGAGCCCACGGGGGTGGGGGGAGGGGCAGGAGTTTCCAGGGAACTGCTGACCTGATGCTTGGGGTGATGTCTCCCAGCCTGAGGCTGGCGCCGAGATGGTGGTGGTTGGGTCAACCAGTGAGTGTTCCTGCGGGCCTGGGGGGGATCGAAGGTTTCTCTTAGATTCCACAAGCACAATGACCAAAGGGAAACAGCAACAAACTGGACTTCATCAAAATTAAAAACTTATGCCAGCAAGGGTGCAACCAAACTCCCCACCCTGAATGCAACCATGCTGCATGCCTGAGGGGGGGGCTGGGGGAGCATGAGGGACTCCATGTTCCAGTTCATGAAGAGCAAGCTGGATCATGGGCCAGGAAGACCCAGAGAGCCCTGACCATCAACCCTGGACCACAGGGAGGGGCAGGGGAGGCTGTCATCACGTGTCGGGGTCCATGCATCTAGGACGGGCTGGAAAGGTCATGGCTTGGGTCTCCCTTGCACAGCACAGAGCTTACAGGGGAGCAGGAGTCCCGAGTGAGCTGCCCGAGCTCCGATTGCAGCCTTCTTCCCTGGACTGGAGCAGCCGGGTGGCTGCCCTCATCCCATGGAGCTGTGGAAGGGCTGCAGGACCTGCCTCATGGTCATTGCATGGGGGCCGGGGTGTTCTCGACCCAAGCCTGGGAGGCCAGCACCCCCACCTGGCCCCACAGGCCCCACAATGGCCTGAGGGGAGCAGGGAGCAGCTCCCACTCAACGTGTGACCTGTCACTGTGTGAGCACCTTTTCTTTATGCACTGGGGTACTGGAGAGCATGGGATAGTTTGGTCACTGTGAGCAGATCCGGAACATGAGTGCCTCCGACTGCCTGTGGATACAGAGTGAGCGCCAGGCAGTGGTGGAACCATGGGGTGCCACAGTTCTGCCCACAGTGGGGTCCCTCATTATCACTGTAGGTCAGCGGCGTCCAATCAGCACTTAGCCCTTCACCCTGAAGGCTAAAGGTCCCGGGGGAGGGTCCTGTCACCACTTTGGGTGGGAAGGGGATGCAGGCACCCTCCCACATCCTTAGTTCCCATCCTCAGGCCCTCCAGGCCTCCCACCCTTCTAGGTAGACTGGGGGTTGCCGATGTCCTCCTGCCCCCCAGGGTTCACAGCATGGGTTTTGCACTTAAGAACCTTTGAGCGGCTCCTGGGTGGTTCAGTCAGCTAAATGTTGACTCTTGATTTTGGCTCAGGTCAGTATCTCGAGGTTGTGGTATGGAGCCTCATGTGGAGCTTGGGCCCCAGGTGGGTGAGGAGTCTACTTCAGATTCTTCCTCTCCCTCTGCTCCTCCCCACTGCATGCTCTCTCAAATAAATCTTTTAAAAATTAACATCGAAGACATTTGAGAAATCTTTATCATCTCTGCAGAGATGCCTTCATATCTGTAATGGCCGTATAAATGCCTTTCACAGACCCCCTATGATTTCTATCAGAAACTCCTATTCTTTAATATCTATTGAAGTATAGTTGACACACAATGTTACATTACTTTCAGAGCTACAACTTAGTGATTCAACAATTCTGTACATTACTCAGCTCTCCCCGTGAGAAGTGTCATCACCATCTGTCCCCATACAAAGTTGTTACAATAATACTGACTCTATTCCCTAGGCTGTACTTTTTAAATTTCTGTGACTTATTTATTTTAGAACAAGACACTTCTAGCTCTTAATATTCTTCATCCATTTTGTCCATCTCCCACCCACTTCCCCTCTGGCAATCAGTCAGCATGATCCATCACATTAAAAGAGAAAGGACAAAAAAAACATACGATCATCTCGAGAGTTGCAGAAAAAGCACTGGACAAAAGACAACATAAAAAACATAGTGGGTTTTGAGGAAACATCCATCAACAGAATAAAGGCTGTGCAAGAAGTTCCCGTAGCTGACATCATCCACAATGATGAAAACCTGAAATCGTCTCCTGTAAGAGCAGGAAGTGAATACACATTCTTCTCAAGTGCACATGGAACTTCTCCAGAGTAGACCATATACTGGGTCACAAATCAGGTCTCAACCGATACCAAAAGATTGGGATTGTCCCCTGCATATTTTCAGACCATAATGCTTTGAAACTTGAACTCAATCACAAGAAGAAATTTGGAAGAAACTCAAACACATGGAGGTTAAAGAGCATCCTGCTAAAAGATGAATGGGTCAACCAGGAAATTAGGGAAGAATTAAAAGAGTCACAGAAACTAATGAAAAAGAAGATAGAACCATTCAAAATCTTTGGGATACAGCAAAAGCAGTCCTAAGCGGGAAATACATCCCAATACAAGCCTCCCTCAAAAAATTGCAAAACACTCAAATACACAAGCTCACCTCGCACCTAAAGGAACTGGAGAAAAAAACAGCAATAAAACCTACACCAAGCAGAAAAAGAGAGATAATATAGATTTGAGCAGAACTCAATGAAATAGAGACCAGAAGAACTGTAGAACAGATCAACAAAACCAGGAGTTGGTTCTTTGAAAGAATTAATAAGATAGATAAACCACTACCCAGCTTTATTAAAAAGAAAAAAGACTCAAGTTAATAAAATAATGAACGCAAGAGGAGAGATCACAACCAATACCAAGGAAATACAAACTATTTTAAAAACGTATTATGAGGGTCGCCTGGGTGGCTCAGCGGTTGAGCATCTGCCTTCGGCTCAGAGCGTGATCCCATGGTACTAGGATTGAGTCCCACATCAGGCTCTCTGCATGGAGCCTGCTTCTGCCTCTGCCTATGTCTCTGCCTGCCTCTCTCTCTATATCTCTCTTGGATAAGTAAATAAAAATCTTTTTAAAAAAAGTTTTAGGAGCAGCTATACCAACAAATAAGGCAATCTAGAGGAAATGGGTGCATTTCTGGAAAACCACAAATTACCAAAACTGGAACAGGAAGAAATAGAAAACCTCAACAGACCAATAACTAGGGAGGAAATTGAAGCAGTCATCAAACACCTCCCAAGACACAAAAGTCCAGGGCCAGATGGCTTCCCAGGGGAATTCTATCAAATGTTTAAAGAAGAAATAATACCTATTCTACTAAAGCTGTTCCAAAGGATAAAAAGGGACAGAATATTTCCAAATTCATTTTATGAGGCCAGCATCACTTTAATTCCAAAACCAAAGACCTCACCAAAAAGGAGAATTATAGACCAATATCCCTAATAACACAGATGCAAAAATTCTCAACAAGATTAGCCAATAGGATCCAACAGTACATTAAAAAGATTATTCACCATGACAAGTGGGATTTATCCCCGGGATGCAAGGCTGGTTCAACATTCATAAAGCAATAAACGTGATAGATCGCATCAACAGGAAAAAAAACAAGAACCATATGATCCTCTCAATAGATGCAGAGAAAGCATTTGACAAAATACAGCATCCATTCCTCATCAAAACTCTTCAGAGTGTAAGGATAGAAGGAATATTTTCAGCATCTTAAAAGCCATCTATGAAAATCCCACAGCAAATATCATTCTCGACAGGGAAAAACTGAGAACCTTTCCCCTAAGATCAGGAACATGACAGGGATGTCCACTCTCACCACTGCTATTCAACATAGTACTAGAAGTCCTAGCCTCTGAAATTAGACAACAAAAAGAAATCAAAGGCATTCAAATTGGCAAAGAAGAAGTCAAACTCTCCCAATTCGCAGATAACATGATACTGTACATAGAAAACCCAAAAGACTTCACCCCAAGATTGCTAGAACACATACAGCAATTCAGCAATGTGGCAGGATACAAAATCAGTGCCCAGAAATCAGTGGCATTTCTAGACACTAACAATGAGACTAGGGGATCCCTGGGTGGCTCAGCGGTTTAGCACCTGCCTTTGGCCCGGGGCGCGATCCTGGAGTCCCGGGATCGAGTCCTGTGTCGGGCTCCCGGCATGGAGCCTGCTTCTCCCTCTGCCTGTGTCTCTGCCTCTCTCTCTCTCTCTCTCTCCCTCCCTGTGTGTGTGTGTGTGAGTCTATCATGAATAAATAAATAAATAAATAAAGATAGATAAATAAATAAATAAATATTTTAAAAAAACAATGAGACTGAAGAAAGAGAAATTAAGCAGTCAATCCCATTTGCAATTGCACCCAAAAGCATAAGATACCTAGGAATAAACCTAATCAAAGAGGTAAAGGATCTATACCCTAAAAACTACAGAGCACTTCTGAAAGAAATTGAGGAAGACACAGATTGAAAAACATTCCACGCTCATGGATTGGAAGAATTAATATTGTGAACATGTCTATGTTACCCAGGGCAACTTACATGTTCAATGCAATCCCTATCAAAATACCATGGACTTCCTCCACAGAGTTGGAACAAATAACTTTAAGATTTGTGTGGAATCAGAAAAGACCCCGAATAGCCAGGGGAATATTAAAAAAGAAAACCAGAGCCAGGGTCATCACAATGCTGGATTTCAAGTTGTATTACAAAGCTGGAATCATCAAGATAGTGTGGTACTGACACAAAAACAGACACATATCAATGGAACAGAAGAGAGAACCCAGAAATGGGCCCTCAGCTCTATGGTCAACTCATCTTTGACAAAGCAGGAAAGACTATCCACTGGATAAAGGACAGTTTCTTCAATATATGGTTCTGGGAAAATTAGCCATGTGCAGAAGAATGAAACTAGACTATTCTCTTACACCATACAGAAAGATAAACTCAAAATGGATGAAAGATCTAAATGTGAGACAAGAATCCATCAAAATCCTAGAGGAGAACACAGGCAACACCCTTTTTGAACTTGGCCACAGCAACTTTTTGCAAGATATATCTATGAAGGCAAGGAAAACAAAAGCAAAAATGAACCATTGGGACTCCATCAAGATACCAAGCTTCTGCCCAGCCAAAGAAACAATCAACAAAACTAAAAGACAGCTTACAGAATGGGAAAAGATATTTGCAAATGACACATGAGATAAAGGGCTAGTATCCAAGATCTAGAAAGAACTTATTAAACTCAACACCCAAGAAACAAACAATCCAATCCTGAAATGGGCAAAGACATGAACAGAAATTTCACCAAAGAAGACATAGACATGGCCAACAAGCACATGAGAAAATGCTCCGCATCACTCGGCATCAGGGAAATACATATCAAAACCATAATGAGATACCACCTCACACCAGTGAGAATGGTGAAAATTCTCAACAAGACAGGAAATAACAAATGTTGGAAAGGATGTGGAGAAAGGAGAACACTCTTGCACTGTTGGTGGGAATGTGAACTGGTACAGCTGCTCTGGAAAACTGTGTGGAGGTTCCTCAAAGAGTTAAAAATGGAGCTACCTTACAACCCAGCAATTACACTACTGGGGATTTACCCTAAAGATACAGATGCAGTGAAAAGCCAAGACACCTGCACCCCAGTGTTTATAGCAGCAATGTCCATGGAGGCCAAATTGTGGAATGAACCTCTGTGTTCATCAAAAAATGAATGAATAAATAAGATGTATATATGTACAATAGAATATTACTCAGCAAAAAAAAAAAAAGAATATTACTCAGCCATTAGAAACAATGAATACCCATCCACCATTTGCTTCGATGTGTATGGAGCTGGAGGGTATTATGCTGAGTGAAGTAAGTCAATTAGAGAAGGACAATCATTACATGGTTTTACTCATACAGGGAATATAAAAAACAATGAAAGAGATTATAGGGGAAAGGAGAGAAAATTAGTGGGACAAATTAGGGTGATAAAACGTGACACACTCCTAACTCTGGGACACGAACAAGGTGTAGTGGAAGGGGAGGTGGGCAGGGGGATGGGGTGACTGGGTGACGGGCACTGATGGGAGCACTTGATGGGATGAGCACTGCGTGTTATACTATATGTTGGCAAATTGAATTCCAATTAAAAAAAATATACAGGGCAGCCCGGGGGGCTCAGCGGTTTAGCGCTGCCTTCAGCCTAGGCCATGATCCTGGAGACCCCGGATCGAGTCCCACATCGGGCTCCCTGCATGGAGCCTGCTTCTCCCTCTGCCTGTGTCTCTGCCTCTCTCTCTGTGTGTGTCTCTCATGAATAAATAAATAAAATCTTTAAAAATATATACAAAAGAGAGATAGAGACTCCTAATTCTGGGAAACAAAGAGTTACAGATGGGGAGGTGGGTGGGGAATGGGTAATTAATTGGATGATGGGCAATGAGGAGGGAACTTGATGAGATGAGCACTGGGTGTTATATGTTGGCAAATTGAATGTTGGCAAATTTAAAATGTAAAAAAAAAGGTATAGGCTAGGTTGAGGAGTAGGATTTTGGGTAAGGTTTAGGCTTAGAATAGGTTCAGGGTGGAGTAGGAGTGGAGCTAGATGTGGGGTAGGGTTAAGGGTAGTAGTAAGGGTAGGGGTAGGGCTAGAGGCATGGTTAGGGTTAGGGGTAGGTGTAGGGTAGATTTTGAGATAGGTGTAGTTTTAGGTTCAGGGATATGGATAGGGGTAGGGGTTTGCTTAGGAGTAGAGTTCAGGGTATGGATAGGGAGGAGTAAAGGTAGGGGTAGAAATAGGGGTAGTGGTAGCATTAGGGTTAGGGATAGGGTAGGGGAGCACATAGGCATAGGCTAAGTGTAGGGTAGGGTTAGGCATACGTTTAGTTGTAAGGCTAGAGGCAGGGTGGAGTTAGGTGTAGGGGTAGTGGTGGGGGTTGAGGTTGGTGTAGGAGTAGGAGCAGAGTTAGGGATAGGGTTGGGTGTAAGGGAAGGGGTAGATGTTTGGGTAGGTTTAGGGGTAGAGGCAGGATTAGGCTTAGGGGTAGGGATAGGATACGTTTTGGGGAATAGGTAGCATTAGGGTTAGGGGTATGAGTAAGGGAAGCAGTGCAGTAGGAGTAGAGTTAGGGGTAGGTTTATGGGTTGGGGTTGGGTTAGGGGTAGGCTTAAGGGGGTGGATAGGGGTATGTGTACAGGTATGTGTAAGGGTAGGGTTGTGTTAGGGGGAAGGGTATGTGTAGGGGAAGGGTATGTGTAGCATTAGGGGTAGGGGTAGGGTTAGGAGTAGTGATAGGGGTGCAGATAGAGAGAGGGGTAAGGATAGGGGTGTGGTTTGCTGTAGGTGTAGGGGTGGGGGAGATGGTGTAGGAGTTGGAGTATGGTTATGGGTATTGGTAAGGTTAGGGGTAGGTGGAGTGCTAGGTGTGGGGGTAGGGCTAGTATTATGGATAAGGGTAGTGATAGGGTTAGGGTTAGCAGTAGGGTTAGGTAAGGGCTACATGTAGGGTTAGGAGTACAGGTAGGGTAGGGTAGATGTAGGAGTAGGGTCACGTGTATGGGTAGGGGTAAGGCTAGGGGTAGGGGTAGGGTTAGGGTAGGGTTAGGTGTAGGCGTAGGCTTAGGGGTAGAGGCAGGGATGGGGTGGGGTAGGGGTAGTGTTAATGCTATGGCTAGGGGTGGGTTAGGGGCAAGGTTAAGGGTAGAGTTATGGGTAGGCGCAGTGTGAGGGGATAGTAGTAGTATTAGGGTCATGGGTAGGGTAGGGTTAGGGGTAAATGTATGGGTAGTTAGGGATAAGTTTAGGTATAGGGGTAGGGGTATGTGTAGGGTAGGGTTAGGAGTAGGGTAGGGTTAGGTGTATGGTAAGTTCTAGCAGTAACTTCTAGGGTTAGTTTAGGATTAGGGGTAAGGTAGGGTTAGGAGTGTGGTAAGTTCTAGCAGTGTATGGTAAGTTCTTTGGGTTAAGAGAGGAAAAGAGGGGTAAGAGTAGAGGTAGGGGTAGATGGAAGGTTAGTTAGGGGTATGGGTAGAGTCAGGGTTAGGGGTAGGAATAGGGGTAAGTTAGGGTAGAGGGGCATGGATAGGGGTAGGTGTAGGGTTAGGAGCAGAATTACATTTATGAATAAGGTTAGGGGTAGATGTAGAGATAGGGTTAGGTGTAGAGGTAAGGTTAGGGGTAGTGGTAGAGGTAGGAGTAGGAGTAGTGTCAGGGATAGGGTTAGAGGTAGGGGAATGGTTAAGGACTGGGTTAGATGTAAGGGTTAGGTTTTGGGTAGGAGTAGGATTAGGGGTAAATTTAGGGGTAGGTGTATGGGTAGGGTTATGGTTAAGAGTAGGGGTAGTGTGTGTAGTGTTAGCCTTAGGGTCAGGGGTAGGGGTAGGGTTATGGATATGAGTAGGGTCATGGGTAGGGATGTGGTATGAGTATGTTTAAGGGTAGAGTATGGGTAGGGGTAGGGTATGGATTAAGGGTAGGTTTAGGGGTATGTGCAGGAGTACATATAAGGGTATTGGTAGGGGTAGGGTAGTGTTGAGGTAAGGGTATATATAGTGTTAGGGGTATGGTTGGGGGTGGGTAGGGGTAAGGGTATGGGTAGGGGTAGGGTGAGGGATAGGGGTGGGGTTAGGTGTATGGTTGGGGCAGAGTTTGTGGTAGGAGTCAAGTATGGTTTTTTGTAGAGGTAGATTTAGGAGTAGGTGGAATGTTAGGGGTAGGGATAGGACTAGCGGTAGGGGTAGGGGTAGCGGTAGATTAGGGCTAGGTATATGGGTAGGCATATTGGAGGGTAGGGTTATGTGTGGGAGTAAGAGTAGGGTCAATGGTTATGGCTAGGGGTAGGGTTAGTGTTTAGGGTATTGGTAGTTGTAGGGGTAAGATTAGGGGTGGGGGAGGGTAGGGTTTGGTGTAGGGTTAGGGGTAGAGTTAGAGGTAGGAGTAGGGTTAGGGGTAGGTTTAGGGATAGAAGTAGGATTAGGTTGGGGTATTGGTTGGTGTAGGGATAGATGTAAATGTAGAGTTAGGTTTAGTGGTAGGGTAGAAGTAGGTTTAGGGGTAGGCTTAGGTGTAGGTATATGGGTAGGGGTATGTGTAGGGGAGGGGGAGGGGTAGAAGTAGGGTTAGGTGTATGTGTAGATGTAGGGGAGGGGGAGGGGTCGGTGTAGGGGTAGGAGTAGTGATAGTGGTAGGTATGAGGTTAGGTGTAGGAATAAGGGTAGGTGTAAGGGTAGGGGTACAGTTAGGGGTGGGGTCAGGGTTACGGGTAGTTATAGGTGCAGGGGTAAAGGTAGGGGTAGGTGTAGTCTTAGGGTTAGGGGAAGAGGTAGGTTTATGGGTAGGAGTAGGGTTATAGGTAGGGGTAGGAGTAGGGTTGAGATACTCTATGGGTAGGGTTCAGGTTAGGGGTAGGGGTACAAGTAGGGGTGGGGTTACTTGTAGGGGTAGGAGTGGGGTAGAGATTGGTGTAGGAGTCGGAGTATGTTTATGAGTAGGGGTAGGGGTAGATGGAGTGTTACGAGTATGGGTAAGGTTATGGGTAGGGTATGGGTAGATGTAGGGGTAGTGGTACGGGTAGGGTAGGGGTAAGTTTCAAGGTAGGAGTAGAGTCAGGGGTATGGTTAGGGGAGGGCTAGGGTTAGGGGTTTGGTAGGTGTAGGTGTAGACATAGGGTTAGGGCTTGAGGCAGGGTTAAGGTTAAGTTAGGGATAGGGTTATGGGTAGGGGTTGGGTTAGGGGTAGGAGTAGTGTTAGGGATAGGAGTAGTGGTAGATGTAGGAGGAGTGGTAGGGATAGGCGTAGGTGTAGGTGTAAGATTAGTGGTAGGGTTATGGGCAGATGTAAGGGTAGAGGTAGTGGTATGAGTACAGGTAGCAGTCAGGGTAGGGTAGGGGCAAGAGTGAGTGTAGGGTTAGGTCTAGGGGTTGTGTAGGATTAGGTGTGGGCGTAGGGTAGGAGTAGGGCTAGGAATAGGTTTAGGGTTATGGGTAGGGGTAGGCATAGGGTTAGAGGTAGTGGTAGGGTTAGGAGTGGCATTAGGTATAGGGGTAGAGTTAAATGTAGAGGTTAGGGTAGGATTTGGAGCTGCGTTAGGGGTAGGGATAGGGTATAGGTAGGAGTATGGTTAGGATTTTGGGTAGGAGAGGGGTATGTGTAAGAGTAAAGTTAGGGGTAGGAGTATGGGTAGGGGGAGCGTGAGGTTAGGTTAGGGGTAGGGGTTGAGGTAGGAGTAGGAGCAGAGTTAGGGGTAGAGGTATAAGTAGGGGTAGGGGTAAATGGAGGGTTAGAGGTAGAGTAGGGGTAGGGGAAGTGTTATGGTTAGGGGTAGGGATGGAGTACGGTTAAGATAGGGGTAGGTGTAGGTGTAGAAGTAGGGTCAGGGTAGAGGTAGCAGTAGGGCTGGGGTAGTGTTAGGGGTAAGGTTAGGTATAGGGGTGGGGTAGAAGAAGGATTAGGGTATGGGTATGGGTAGGGGTAGGGGTAGGAGTAAAGGTAGAGTTAGGGGAAGAGGCAGGTGTAGGGGTAGGGGTTTTGGTAGGGTAGGGATAGGAGTAGGTGTAGGATTAGGCTTAGCAGTAGGGTTAGGGATGGAGTAGGGGTAGGGTTAGTGTGAGTGTGAGGGTTAAGGGTAGGAGTTGGTGACAGGGGTAGGGGTACCTATAAGATTAGGGGTAGGTGTAGGGTTAGGAGTAGGGGTTGGGTTGTGGGTAGGAGTAGGATTAGGGGTAGGGGTGTGGGGTAGGGGTAGAGGTAGGTTGAGGGGTAGGGATAAGGTTAGGTGTATGGTTAGGAGTAGTGGTGGGAATAGGGGTTGGGGTAGGGGTAGGTTTTGGTGTATGTTAGTGTTGGGGTAGCAGTAGAGCTAGGGGTAGTGTTAGGGGTGGGGTTTGAAGTACTGATAGTATTAGGTGAAGGTGTAGTGGTAGGGTGGGGTATGTGTAGGGTTAGGGGTAAGGTTAGGGATAGGATTAGAGTTAGGGGAGGGGTAGGGACAGGTGTAGATTTAGAGTTAGGGGGAAGAATAGAGTTAGGGGTAGGGTTAGTTTTAATGGTAGGGGTAGGGGTAAGGGTAGGTTTAGGGGTAGGACCACTGTGGGGGTAGGGGTAGAATTACGTGTGGAGTTAAGGGTATGGGTTGGAGTAGGGCGAGGGTTAGGGTTAGCTCTGAGAAACAAACATTCCTTTAATGCAGCTTTCAACTCGCTTCTCACATAAGGGAGTTAGAAACTATCTCAACAGGAGGCGAAATGGAAATGCCCTGTCTTACCTCTGGGATCAACCCTTCCTTGTACGGGATTTCCACTAGCCTCTCACGTACTGGTTAAGGACCCACCGGAACAGCAGGTGTGCAATGGAAAGGCGCCGGGCTCAACTCTCAGAGAGAAGCATTCCTTGAACGCAGCTTTCCTCTCGCCTCTCACCTATGGGAGTTAGAAGCTCGCTGCACCGAGGTTAGGGGGCACCACGGAAGGCGCTCTACGGGACCCCAGACCGAGATCCCCGGGCCTGCAGCTTGCCCCTAGGCACTAGCCGCTCTGCCACGGGAGGCCGAGCTAGCTCCGCAGGACCGGAGGGGCCATGGAGGCGCTGGGTATTGAACTGTGAGCAGCAGCGTTCCTGGAGAGCAGCTTTCCGCTCCCCTCACCCACCGGCCTTAGAGCCTGGATCAAAGGCGCGTGTGGAGCCCAGCGGGAAGCGCAGCCCACTGCGCTGCGAGAAACCGAGAAACCGGCGTTCCTTGCCCGCAGCTTCTGACCTGCCTCTAACATAAGGGAGGGAGAACCCACGGCTAGTTGAAAGCTGCTTTCGAAAAACACTTGCTTCTCAGAGCTACCCCTACCCCTACCCCTACCCCTACCCCTACCCCTACTCCTGCCCCTACACCTTCTTCTACACCTAACCCTACTCCTGCCGCTCCCCCTCACCCGACCTCTCCCCCTCCTCCAACACCTACCCCTACTCCTACCTCAACCCCTACTTCTACCCTATCCCTAACCCTAACACTAAACCTAACCCCACCCCTACTCTTAACCCTACTCCTACATGTACCACTATCCCGACCACTAAACCTAGCCTTAATGCTACCCCTTCTCCTACCCCTACCCCTAGTCCTACATTGAACCCTACCCCTACCTATAACCCTACCCTAAACCTACTCCTACCTCTAACTCGACCCTCATTGTACCCTGAACCCTACCCCTACACCTACCTGTAACCCTACTCCTACCCTACCCTACCCCAACCCCTACCCATAGCCTTATCCCCACACCTAACCCTGCACCTATTCCTACCCCAACCTCTCTCCTACCACTGACTACCCTAATCTTACCCCCACACGAACCCCAACCCTTTGTGAAAAGGGTTAGTGAGGGATCCCTGGGTGGCGCAGCGGTTTGGCGCCTGCCTTTGGCCCAGGGCGCAATCCTGGAGACCCGGGATCGAGTCCCACATCGGGCTCCCGGTGCATGGAGCCTGCTTCTCCCTCCGCCTGTGTCTCTGCCTCTCTCTCTCTGTGACTATCATTAAATAAATAAAAAATTTAAAAAAAAAAAAAGAAAGAAAAGGGTTAGTGATAACCCTACCCTTAACTTGCCCCTACTCCTACCCCTACCCCTACATCTAATCCTGGACCTACGTCTACCACTACACTACCTCTACCCCTACCCCTAAATCTACACCGATCTGTACCAGCACCACTACACCTACCCCTAATGCTAATCCTATCCTTGCCCCAGCCCTTACCAACCCCTAACCCTACCCTACTACTAACCCAACCCCTATCCCTAACCCTGTTCCTACTACTTCCCCTAACCCTACCTGTAACCCTACTTCTATCCTAACCGTATACCCACCCCTAAACCTACCACGACCCCTACTCTTACACCTACCCCTAACCCTACCCATAATTCTACCTCTAACCTTACCCCTACCACTGCCCTTACCACTATCCCTAAACCAACTAACCAACTCCTACCCCTACTACTGCCCCTACCCCTACACCTACCCTGAACTCTACCTCTACCCTACACCTAACCCTAACCATACTCCTACTCCTACTCCTAACATACCCCTACCCTAACTTTAACCTACTAATACTCCTACCCCTATCAAGAAGCCTAGCTCCAACCCTACCACTATGCTGACCCCTACTCCTATTGCTACCCCTACCTTTAACCCTATCACTACACCTACCCCTACCCTACTTTTCCCCCACCCCTACAACTAACCCTACCACTATCCCTACACCTATCCCTACTCCTACCCCTACCCCTAACCCTACATCTACCCCTCCTCTACTTCTAACTCTACCCCTACACGTACATCTAAACTTACTCTTACTCATACCCTACTCTTACCCCTACGTCTAGCCCTACACCTATATCCACCCTATTCTGACCCCAACCCCTACCTCTACCCCTAACTGCAGCCCTACCCCTGCCTCAACCCCTACCCCAACCCCTAACCCTAACTTAACCATACCCATAACACTAACTGTACCCTTATACCTACTCTTATCCCTAACCCTACTCCTACAAGTACACCTACCTTAACACCTACCCTTACACATAACCCTACTCTTAACCTAACCTTACCCATACCCCTAATGCTCCCCCTATCCCAACCCCTACCCCTAATGCTACCCCTATCCCCCTACCCTAACCCTACTCCTATCCCTCCCCCTAATCATATCCTACCAATACCCCTAACCCTACCCATCCCCTACTCCTACCTCTATCCCTACCCCTACACTTAATGCTACTCCTACCATACCCCTATCCCTACCCACATGCCTAAGCCTACCCCTCCCCCTCCCCTACTCCTGACCCTACCCCATTCCTACCTCTTACCCTATCTGTACCCTTATGCCTACCCCTAACCTACACCTCCCCCACCCCTACACCTACCCTTACCCCTACTGCTATTCCTACTGCTACCCATACCCTTACCCCAACCACTAACCCTACCCCTAACCCTACTACTACACCTAACACTACTTCTACTGCTACTCCTACCCCTACCCTTACCCTTTCTTCTACACCTACACCTACCTTTAACTCTACCCCTACCCCTACGTTTAACCCTAGCCCTACTCCTACCCCTATCCATACCCCTACCCCTACACATCCCTTACCCCTACCTCTACTCATATCCCTATCCCTAACCCTAATCCTACCCATACCCCACCCTCTACCCCTAACCCAACCCGTATCCATACACCTACCCCTACCCATACCTCTACCCATACCCCTAACCCTATTCCTTTTTTAAAAAGATTTTATTTACTCATGAGAGGGAGAGAGAGAGACAGAGAGAGAGAGAGAGAGGCAGAGACATAGGCAGAGGAAGAAGCAGGCTCCATGCAGGGAGCCCGGCGTGGGACTCAATCCCAAGTCTCCAGGATCAGGCCCTGGGCTGAAGGTGGCGCTAAACAGCTGAACAACCTGGGCTTCCCCCCGCCCCCCAAGACTATTCTTATACCTACTCCTACCCCTACCCCTTCCCCTAGCCTTACCACTACCCCGACACCTAACCTTAGCCTACTCTAACACCAACCCCTATCCCAACCCCTAACCCTACCCCTAACACTATCACTACCCATTACCCTATATCTAGCACTACACCTACCCTTGCACCTAATCTGTAACACTTTCACTACACATACCCTTAACCCTACCCCTACTATGTCTAACACTACCACAAACCCTACCCCTACCCATACCCCTATATCTAGCCCTACATCTGCTGGTACTCAAACCTGTGTCACTTCCCTTACCAATGCTCTTAACCCTAATCCTACCCTCACTCCGAATCCTACCCTTATTTCTACCCCTACACCTACCACTAACCCTACTCCTACACCTAACCCTACTCTTACCCTTAACTCTACCACTACAACTAATCTTACCCTTATCCTACTCCTACCTTTATCCTACTCCTACCCTTAATACTACCCCAACCCCTACCCTATTTTACCCATACCCTTTCTCCTACCACTACCCTACCATACCTCTAATCATACTTCTACCCCTACCCTTACCCCTCCTCTACCACTATCCCTAACCCTACCACCACACTTAAGCCTACTCCTACCCCTACCCCTAATCCTACCAATATCACTATCCTTACACTTACCCGTCCCTGTACATCTACCCCTATCCCTAACACTAACCTTACCCCTACCCCTACCACTACCCATACCCCTACCCCAACCCTTACCCTTAACCCTACTCCTAACCATACTGATAACCCTACCCCTACCCCTAAACCTAATCATACACCTACCCCTATCCCTACACATAACTCTACCCCAACCCCTACCATTGCCCCAACCCTAACCCTACCCCAGCCCTACCTCTACCCCTACCTTAAACCTACCCCTTGCCCTACCCCTAACACTACCCTTACCCCTACCACTACCCATACCCCTACAATACCCATACCCCTAACCCTACCCCTAATCCACTACCCCCACCCCTACCTCTACCTCTACCCATAACCCTACCCCACCCATCCCCCTACCCCAACCGATACTCCTACACCTGGCGTACACCTACACCTACCCATATCTCTACAGCTACTGCTATACCTACCCCTCCCCCCTACACCTATTCCTACCCTTAATACTACTCCTACAAGTACACATACCTGTATACCTAACGTACCCCTAACCCTAAACTTTCTTTTACATTTTTAAATTTAAATTCAATTTGCCAACATAAAGTATAACCCCAGTGCTCATCCCATCAAGTGCCCTCCTCAGTGCCCATCACCCAGTTATCCCATCCCCACAACCCACCTCCCCTTCTGCAACCCTTTGTTTGTTTCCCAGAGTTAGGAGTCTCTCATGGTTTGTCTCCCTCTCTAATTTTTCCCACTCAGTTCCCCTCCTTTCCCTTATAGTTCTTTTCAGTATTTCTTATGTTCTCTGTATGAGTGAGACCATATGATGATTGTCCTTCTCCAACTGACTTCACTCAGCAGAATACCACAATGTCCTTTGACAGATGAATGGATACAGAAGATGTGGTATGTATATACAATGAAATATTACTCAGCCATCAAAAGAGATGAATACCTCTAACCCTAAACTTAACTCAACCCCTAACCCTACTCCTACCCCTATACCTACACTTAGCCCTACCCCAACCTTTACCCTTACCCATACCCCTAACCCTACCCTGAACCCTACTTCTATCCCTTCCCTACTCCTACCCACAGGCCTACACCTAACGCTACCCCTATCCTTACACCTACTCCCTACACCTACCCCTAAATTTCCTCCTACACTACTCCACCCCTATGGCTACCCCTAACACTACCCCTACCCCAACACCGACCCTGCCCCTATCCCTAAACCTAACACTAACCCTAACCATACACCTACCTAGCCCTACACTTACCCCTATCCCTACCTCTAATCCTACCCTTACTCCTAACCCTAACCTTCCCCTACCCCTATCCCAACCCCTACACCTATCACTATCCCTATTCCTACACCTACCCCTACTTCTACCCTAACCTTAACCCTACTCCTACCACTTCCACTACCCCTAACCCTACTCCTAACCCTACCCCTAACCCTACTTTACCCATAGCCCTACCCCTACCTGTACCCCTAACCCTACTCCTAACCCTACACCTACCCATACATCTACCCCTAATCTGAACCCTACCGAGACCCCTACCCAATACCCTATTCTGACCCCTACCCCATCCCTACCCTACACCTACAAATAACCCTACACCTACCCCTACCATTACCCCTACACCTAAACCTACCCCTACCATTACCCCTACACCTGCCCCTTCACCTATCCATACCCCTAACCTTACTACTTCCCATACCCTTACCATGCCCCTACCCAGCCCCTAACCCTACACTACTCCTACCCTTTCCCCTACCTGTAACACTACTGCTACCCTTAAGCCTACATTTACTGCTGACACTACTCCTACCCATAACCTAACACTAATAACCTACACCTACCCTTCCCCTACTCCTTACCATACCACTACCCACACAGGTATCTGGACTCTTACCCCCTGCTCCTACAACTAACCTAGACCTTTACCTAACCTACACCTATCTCTACCTCTAACACTACCCCAATCCCTATCCCTACCACTACATCTAATCCCAACCCTACCTGTACCCTTACCGCTACCCCTTCCCATACCTCTATACATAGCCCTACCTCTACACCTAACCCTATCCTTGCCCTAACACTACTTTACTCTACCCCTACCCCTACCTCTAAACCTACCCCTACTCCTATACCTACCACTAATCCTACCCTACACTCCTACACTTACTCTACCCCTAAATCTACCCATAACCCTACTCCTACCCATAACCTTACCCCTACACCTAATCCTAGCCATAACCCTACCCCTACCCTACCCTACCCTACCCATACTCGTATCCCTACCATCTAAACCTACCCTATCCCTAAATCTACTCCCACTCCTACCCCTACCCACAAACCTACTCCTATAACCACCGTTAAACCTACACCTTATCGAAACCAGAATCTGCCCCTCATTACCCCTACTCCTAATCATATCGCTACCCAAAACACTACCCCCAAACCTACCCCTAACTCTAACTTACTCATACCCGTAATCTACCCCTTCCCTACACCTGTATTTTCCCTTAACCCTACCCGTTCCTCTTACCCTACACCTACATCTAAACCTACCTCTAACCCTAGCCCTGCTCCTATCCCTACCCCTAACCCTACTCCTACACCTACACCTTATCCTAACCATAAGCCTTCCCATACCCTACCCCTACTCATATCCCTACCCCTAACACGACCTCTACCACAACCCCTAACCCTACCCTACCACTAAACTTACTCTTACCTCCAACCTTAACCCTACCCCTATCTCTACCCTTAACCCTATCATATCCCTACCCCTACCGCAACCCCTACCTCTACCTGTACAGTGCATTTCCATTTTGCCTCCACACCTAATTGAGAGTGGTTCTAACTCCCTTATGTGAGAGGCTAGTTGAAAGTGTCATTCAAGAAACCGTTGTTTCTCAGAATTAAGTATATCGCATTTCTATCGCACCTCCACAACTACTGTTGAAATAGGTTCTAGCTCCCTTAAGTGAGAGGCTGGTTGAAAGGTTGAAAGCTGCATTAAAGGAATGCTTGTTTCTCAGTTAAGTACAGTGCATTTCCCTTGTGCTTCCACAACTACCTTTGACATAGGTTCTAATTTCCTTATGTTAGAGGCTAGGTGAACACTGCATTCAAGGAATGCTTGTTTCTCAGAATTAAATACAGTGTATTTCCCTTGTGCCTCCATACCTGCTGTTTCTTTAAATTAATTTTTATTGGTATTCAATTTATCAACATACAGAAAAACACCCAGTGCTCATCCCGTCAAGTGTCCGCCTCAGTGCCCGTCACCCATTCCCCTCCAGCACCCGCCCTCCTTCCCCTCCCCCACCCCTAGTTCGTTTCCCAGAGTTAGGAGTCTTTATGTTCTGTCTCCCTTCCTGATATTTCCCAACATTTCTTTTCCCTTCCTTTATATTCCCTTTCACTATTATTTATATTCCCCAAATGAATGAGAACATACATTGTTTGTCCTTCTCTGATTGACTTATTTCACTCAGCATAATACCCTCCAGTTCCATCCACATTGAAGCAAATGGTGGGTATTTGTCGTTTCTAATTGCTGAGTAATATTCCATTGTATACATAAACCACATCTTCTTTATCCATTCATCTTTCGATGGACACCGAGGCTCCTTCCACAGTTTGGCTATTGTAGCCATTGCTGCTAGAAACATCGGGGTGCAGGTGTCCTGGCGTTTCATTGCATCTGAATCTTTGGGGTAAATCCCCAACAGTGCAATTGCTGGGTCGTAGGGCAGGTCTATTGTTAACTCTTTGAGGAACCTCCACACAGTTTTCCAGAGTGGCTGCACCACTTCACATTCCCACCAACAGTGTAAGAGGGTTCCCTTTTCTCCGCATCCTCTCCAACATTTGTTGTTTCCTGCCTTGTTAATTTTCCCCATTCTCACTGGTGTGAGGTGGTATCTCATTGTGGTTTTGATTTGTATTTCCCTGATGGCAAGTGATGCGGAGCATTTTCTCATGTGCATGTTGGCCATGTCCATGTCTTCCTCTGTGAGATTTCTCTTCATGTCTTTTGCCCATTTCATGATTGGATTGTTTGTTTCTTTGGTGTTGAGTTTAATAAGTTCTTTATAGATTTTGGAAACTAGCCCTTTATCTGATACGTCATTTGCAAATATCTTCTCCCATTCTGTAGGTTGTCTTTTAGTTTTGTTGACTGTATCCTTTGCTGTGCAAAAGCTTCTTATCTTGATGAAGTTCCAATAGTTCATTTTTGCTTTTGTTTCTTTTGCCTTCGTGGATGTATCTTGCAAGAAGTTACTGTGGCCAAGTTCAAAAAGGGTGTTGCCTGTGTTCTCTTCTATGATTTTGGTGGACTCTTGTCTCACATTTAGATCTCTCATCCATTTTGAGTTTATCTTTGTGTATGGTGAAAGAGAGTGGTCCAGTTTCATTCTTTTGCATGTGGATGCCCAATTTTCCAAACACCATTTATTGAAGAGACTGTCTTTCTTCCAATGGATAGTCTTTCCTCCTTTATCGAATATTAGATGACCATACATTTCAGGGTCCACTTCTGGGTTCTCTATTCTGTTCCATTGATCTATGTGTCTGTTTTTGTGCCAGTACCACACTGTCTTGATGACCACAGCTTTGTAGTACAACCTGAAATCTGGCATTGTGATGCCCCCAGCTATGATTTTCTTTTTTAAAATTCCCCTGGCTATTCGGGGTCTTTTCTGATTCCACACAAATCTTAAAATAATTTGTTCTAACTCTCTGAAGAAAGTCAATGGTATTTTGATAGGGATTGCATTAAACGTGTAAATTGCCCTGGGTAACATTGACATTTTTACAATATTAATTCTGCCAATCCATGAGCATGGAATATTTTTCCAACTCTTTGTGTCTTCCTCAATTTCTTTCAGAAGTGTTCTATAGTTTTTAGGGTATAGATCTTTTACCTCTTTGGTTAGATTTATTCCTAGGTATCTTATGCTTTTGGGTGCAATTGTAAATGGGATTGACTCCTTAATTTCTCTTTCTTCAGTCTCATTGTTAGTGTATAGAAATGCCATTGATTTCTGGGCATTGATTTTGTATCCTGCCAAGCTACCAAATTGCTGTATGAGTTCTAGCAATCTTGGGGTGGAGACTTTTGGGTTTTCTATGTAGAGTATCATGTCATCGGCGAAGAGGGAGAGTTTGACTTCTTCTTTGCCAATTTGAATGCCTTTAATGTCTTTTTCTTGTCTGATTGCTGAGGCGAGGACTTCCAGAACTATGTTGAACAGCAGTGGTGAGAGTGGACATCCCTGTCTTGTTCCTGATCTTAGGGGAAAGGCTCCCAGTGCTTCCCCATTGAGAATGATATTTGCTGTGGGCTTTTCGTAGATGGCTTTTAAGATGTCGAGGAAAGTTCCCTCTATCCCAACACTCTGAAGGGTTTTGATCAGGAATGGATGCTGTATTTTGTCAAATGCTTTCTCTGCATCTAATGAGAGTATCATATGGTTCTTGGTTTTTCTCTTGCTGATATGATGAATCACATTGATGGTTTTATGAGTGTTGAACCAGCCTTGTGTCCCGGGGATAAATCCTACTTGGTCATGGTGAATAATTTTCTTAATGTGTTGTTGGATCCTATTGGCTAGTATCTTGTTGAGATTTTGCATCCATGTTCATCAGGGATATTGGTCTGTAATTCTCCTTTTGGGTGGGGTCTTTGTCTGGTTTCGGAATTAAGGTGATGCTGGCCTCATAGAACGAATTTGGAAGTACTCCATCTCTTTCTATCTTTCCAAACAGCTTTAGTAGAATAGGTATGATTTCTTCTTTAAACGTTTGATAGAATTCCCCTGGGAAGCCATCTGGCCCTGGACTCTTGTGTCTTGGGAGGTTTTTGATGACTGCTTCAATTTCCTCCCTGGTTATTGGCCTGTTCAGGTTTTCTATTTCTTCCTGTTTCAATTTTGGTAGTTTGTGGCTTTCCAGGAATGCGTCCATTTCTTCTAGATTTCCTAATTTATTGGCGTACAGCTGTTCATAATATGTTTTTAAAATCATTTGTATTTCCTTGGTGTTGGTAGTGATCTCTCCTTTCTCATTCATGATTTTATTAATTTGAGTCTTCTCTCTCTTCTTTTTAATAAGGTTGGCTAATGGTTTATCTATCTTATTAATTCTTTCAAAGAACCAACTCCTGGTTCTGTTGATCTGTTCCACAGTTCTTTTGGTCTCAATATCATCTAGTTCTGCTCGAATTTTAATTAACTGTCTTCTTCTGCTGGGGGTGGGGTCTATTTGTTGCTTTTTCTCTAGTTCCTTTATGTGTAAGGTGAGCTTTTGAATTTGAGATCTTTCCAGTTTTTGAATGGATGCTTGTATTGCGATGTATTTCCCCCTCAGGACTGCTTTTGCTGCATCCCAAAGATTTTGAACGGTTGTATCTTCATTCTCATTAGTTTCCATGAATCTTTTTAATTCTTCCTTAATTTCCTGGTTGACCTTTTCATCTTTTAGCAGGATGGTCCTTAACCTCCACGTGTTTGTGGTCCTTCCAAACTTCTTGTTGTGATTAAGTTCTAATTTCAAGGCATTATGGTCTGAGAATATACAGGGGACTATCCCGATCTTTTGGTATCAGTTCAGACCCGATTTGTGACCCAGTATGTGGTCTATTCTGGAGAAAGTTCCATGTGCACTTGAGAAGAATGTGTATTCAGTTGAGTTTGGATGTAAAGTTCTGTAGATATCTGTGAAATCCATCTGGTCCAGTGTATCATTTAAAGCTCTCGTTTCTTTGGATATGTTGTGCTTAGAAGACCTATCTAGTATAGAGAGAGCTAGATTGAAGTCACCAAGTATAAGTGTATTATTATCAAAGTATTTCTTCAGTTTGGTTATTAATTCGTTTAAATATTTGGCAGCTCCCACATTCGGGGCATATATATTGAGGATTGTTAAGTCCTCTTGTTGGATAGATCCTTTGAGTATGAGATAGTGTCCCTCTTCATCTCTCACTATAGTCTTCGGGGTAAATTTTTATTTATCTGATATAAGGATGGCAACCCCTGCTTTCTTTTGAGGACCATTTGAATGGTAAATGGTTCTCCAACCTTTTATTTTCAGGTTGTAGGTGTCCTTCTGTCTAAAATGAGTCTCTTGTAGACAACAAATAGATGGGTCCTGCTTTTTTATCCAGTCTGAAACCCTGCGCCTTTTGATGGGGTCATTAAGCCCGTTCACGTTCAGAGTTACTATTGATAGATATGAGTTTAGTGTCATCATATCTATTCAGTCCTTGTTTTTGTGGATTGTTCCACTGAACTTCTTCTTAAAGGGGAATTTTAAGAGTCCCCCTTAAAATTTCTTGCAGAGCTGGTTTGGAGGTCACATATTCTTTCAGTTCCTGCCTGTCTTGGAAGCTCTTTATCTCTCCTTCCATTTTGAATGAAAGCCTTGCTGGATAAAGTATTCTTGGTTGCATGTTCTTTTCATTTAGGACCCTGAATATATCCTGCCAGCCCTTTCTGGCCTGCCAGGTCTCTGTGGAGAGGTCTGCTGTTACCCTAATATTCCTCCCCATAAAAGTCAGGGACTTTTTTTCTCTTGCTGCTTTAAGGATCTTCTCCTTATCTTTGGAGTTTGCAAGCTTCACTATTAAATGTCGAGGTGTTGAACGGTTTTTGTTGATTTTAGGGGGGGATCTCTCTATTTCCTGGATCTGAATGCCTGTTTCCCTTCCCAGATTAGGAAAGTTTTCAGCTAGGATTTGTTCAAATACATATTCTGGCCCTCTGGCCCTTTCCGTGCCCTCAGGAACCCCAATTAAACCTAGGTTTTTCTTCCTCAGGCTGTCATTTATTTCCCTTAATCTATCCTCATGATCTTTTAATTGCTTGTCTCTTTTTTCCTCAGTTTCCTTCTTTGCCATCAACTTGTCTTCTATGTCACTCACTCGTTCTTCCACCTCGTTAACCCTCGTCATTAGGACTTCTAGCTTGGATTGCATCTCATTTAATTGATTTTTAATTTCTGCCTGATTGGATCTAAATTCTGCAGTCATGAAGTCTCTTGAGTCCTTTATGGTTTTTTCTAGAGCCACCAGTAGCTGTATAATAGTGCTTCTGAATTGGCTTTCTGACACTGAATTGTAATCCAGATTTTGTAACTCTGTAGGAGAGAGGGCTGTTTCTGATTCTTTTTTTTTGAGGTGAGGTTTTCCTTCTAGTCATTTTGCTCAGTGCAGAGTGGCCAAAAACAAGTTGTATTGGGAAAAGGAGAAAAAGAGAGAGAAGGAAAGAAAAGAGAAAAAGAAAAAAGAGAAAGAAGAAAAAAAGGGGGGGAAGAGAAGAAAAAGGGAAAGAAAAAGAAAGAAATAAGAAAAAAAAGGGGGTGGGGTGGGGGAAGCAATCAGAAATCAAGAAGAAAGAAAGAAAAAAAAAGCACAAAACAAAACAAAAACAAAACAACAACAACAAAAAAAAACGGGGGAGTATCTTCCGATTCTGTGTACTTTAAGTCCCTTGACTTCCCTTGGAACTGGTCCGTCTCGCTGGTCTTCTGGGGGAGGGGCCTGCTGTGCTGATTTTCAGGTGTTAGCACTTGGGGGAGCTGCTCTGCCCCTGCCTGGTGCAGGGCTCAGTGGGGGTTGTTCACCCCATGAGGCCCCGGGAGGAAGCCACAGTGGCGGGGGCAGCTCTGGGACCCTGGAGTCAGCTCCCGCAGTAGCTCCGGGGCTCTCCGTCTGCAGGGCCTGGGGGCTCCGGGGCGGGGCGCTGATCTGCTCAGTTCCAGGCAGGAGAGTCCTTGCTGTCCTGGGCCCTCCCGGCCTCTGCCTGTCCCGGGGGAGGCCGGATCCTGGGCTGTGTCCCGGCGCCCTGTGCTCCGGAGCCTGCGCTGTTGGATTCGCGCTCCCGTCCCGCAGCCCCCTCCGCGGAGCCGCCGCCCGAGCCCCTCCGAGCTGCTCTGGGTCCCGCCTGCGCTGCAGCCCTTAGGGAGCTCGGCGCACTCTCCCGGGGCGCAGTTCCTCTGTTACTGTCCCAGGGAGCCCGAGGGCATCCCCGCCTTTCTGGGGATCCTGCTCCAATTCCCCGGGAGGCCTTTCTGCGGGGAAGGTTGGTGCAGCTCCTGCTCCTCCGGGACGGGGCTCTCCTGTCCTGGGGACCCTCCCCCCGGCCTCAGCCCGGCTCCTCGCGGGGCCCCTCCCCCTTGGAGGCCTTTTGTGTCTTTATTTCTTTTTCCCCGTCTTCCTACCTTGATAGAAGCGCGAACTCTTCTCACTGTAACGTTCCAGCTGGTCTCTCTTTAAATCTCAGGCCGAATTCGTAGATTCTCAGGATGCTTTGAAGGTTTTCTAGGTAATTTGTTGGGGACAGGTGACTTGGGGACCCTACTCTGCCGCCATCTTGCCCCTCCCCCATACCTGCTGTTGAGATAGGTTCTAACTCTTAAGTTAGAGGCTAGTTGAAAACTACATTCAAGGAACACTCGTTTCTCAGAGTTTAGTGCACCGCATATCCATTGTGCCTACACACATATTTATGAGACAGGTTCTAACTCCCTTATATTAGAGGCTAGTTGAAAGTTGCATTCAAGGAAAGCTTGTTTCTCAGAGTTAAGTATATTGCATAGTCATTGCACCTCCACACCTACTGCTGAGATAGGTTCTAACTCCCTTATGATAGGGGCTAGTTGAAAGCTGCATTCAAAGAACACTCATTCTCAGAGCTACCAATAACCCTACTCCTACCCCCTACACCTACCCCTCACCCTAACCCTGCCCATACTCCTTCCCCTCTCCCTACCCCTACACCTAACCATTACCCTACTCCAACCCCAACCCCTACCACTACCCCTACCATAATCCTAACACTAATTCTACCCAACCCCTACACCTAATTCTAACCCTACTCTTGCCCCAACCACTACCACTACCTCTAATCTTAACACTAACTCCATCCCTACCTCTACCCCTAACCCTACTCCTACCCCTACTCATACACTACCCCTACCTGTACCCCTTCTACTACTCCTACCCCTACTCCTAAATGTACTTCTACCCCTACTCCTAACTGTAACCCTAACATGAACCATAACCCTAACCCTAGACCTACCACTATCCATACACATATGCCTACCACTAACCCTACCACGCATTACCCCTACCCCTAACCATACTCCTAACACTACCCCTACCCCTATCCCTACCACTAACACTACCCTTTCCCCTACCGCTAACCCTACCCCTGCCCACACACTACATCTACCCATTCCCCTAACCCTACCCCTACCCCAAAACCTCCCCCTGCTTCTGCTCCTACCTATACCCCTAAATCTAACCCTAACACAACCCCTATACCTACCTCTAATTCCTCTCTACCCCTACCCTACCCAAACCCTTCTTTAACCTTAACCCTACTTCTATACTTACCCCTACACCTAACCCTAATCCAACCTGTAAACCTACATCTACCCACACCCCAAAGCCTAACTTAACACTAATTGTATCCCTAAGCCAATCATTACCCCTAACTCATATCCCCAAACTACCTTACCACTACTCCTAAAACTACCCATACCCCTAACCCTAACCATAGCCTAAATCCTTACCCCTAAAACTACTCTGACCCATATTCCTACCACTACCCCTATTGCTACTCCTATTCCTAAACCTACAACTAATTGTAAACCTACTCCTAACCCTGTCCTGACCCCTATGCCTAATCCTACCCCTACTCTTACACTATGCCTACTCCTACCCCTACCCCTACTGGTACCCTTACCACACCTTACCCATAACCATACCACTGCCCCTATCCCTCAACCTAATCATACCCGTACTTCTAATGCTACCACTAAAACTAACCCTAGCCCTACACCTACCCTAACCCTATCCTTACCCCATCCCTACTCTTACCCCTACCCTTAACCCTACAACTGAACCTAACTCTATTCCTACCCATACCCCTAACCCTAACTTTACCCCTAACACCAACTCTAAACCAACCACACCCTTACCACTACCATAAACATATCCATACCCCACCTCCTAAGACAAACCCTAAATCTACACTTAGAAATACCCCTAAACCAACAGCCCCCCCAACCCTAACCCTGGAAGATACCCTATCCCTAACCCTATGCCTACCCTTAATACTAACACTTCCAGGATCCCTGGGTGGCACAGAGGTTTGGCGCCTGCCTTTGGCCCGGGGCGCGATCCTGGACACCCGGGATCGAATCCCACGTCGGGCTCCTGGTGCATGGAGCCTGCTTCTCCCTCTGCCTATGTCTCTGCCTCTCTCTCTCTGTGTGTGACTATCATAAATAAATTAATTAATTAATTAAAAAAAATACTAACACTTTCACTACCCCCACATTTACTCCTAACCCTACTCTTACCCCTACTTTTATCCTACCCCTACCATAACCATACAGCTACCCATACCCATCCAACAACCCTACCCCTACGTCAACCCCTAATCCTAACCCTACACCTACAGCGACCACTATGCCTACCCCTAAAGGTAATCTTAACCCTAACCCCAGCCCTAAACCCTAACCCTAAACCCTACAACTATCCCTAACTGTAACCCTACAACTATCCCTAACCCTAACCTTAACACCTAACCCAGCCATTACACCTAACTCTAACCCTAAACCTAACCCTAACACTAACCCTAACCCCTAACCCTAATCCTAACCCTAACTATAACCATTACTCCTAACCCTAAATGTAACCCTAACCCTAACACTAACGCATAAACATAACCCTAACCCAACACCATAGCCCTAAACCATAACTATAACCCTAAATCTAAACATAATCCTAACACCTAATCCGAAACCTAACCCTAACCATACCTCCTAACCCTAAATGTAACCCTAACCCTAATGCATAAACATAACCCTAACCCAAAACCATAACCCTAAACCTAAACCTAACCCCTTACCCTAACACTAAAACAACCCATAACCATAAACCAAACACTAACCCTAAACCTTAACCCTAACACTAACCTTAACCCTAACTGAAACCTAACCCTAATCCCCAACTTTAGCCCTAACCACTAACCCTAACCTTAACCCAAAGCTAACCCTAACCTTAAACATAACCCTAACAGTAATGCCTAACACAAACCCTTACCATAACCCTAAACCTAACACTAACCCCTGACACTAACCCTAACCCTAAACCTAACCCATTACCATAACCCTAATCCTTACTGTACCCCTAATCATAACCCTAATGCTAATCTAACAACCTAACCCAAACCATAATCATAACCTAACCCTAAGCATAACACTAAACTTAAACCTAACCTTAACACTAAACTTAACCCTCACACTATATCTCACCCTAACCCTAACCCCTAATACTCAAACCTGAACTTAAACCTAACCCTAACCCATACCCACAAACATAACCCTAGCACTAACCCTAACCTATACAATAACCCTAACCCTAAATCTAACCCTAATTATAACCCTAACCCTTACCAAAAACCCAGCCCTAACCCCTAACCCTAACCCTAGCCTGAAACCTAACCCTAACTCTAACCCCTAACCCTAAATTAACCCTATCCCTAACCCTTAAAACTAACCATATCCTAACTCCAAACTATAACCATAACCCTAAACTAACCCCTAACCCTAACACTAACCCTAAATGTAACAGCTAACCCTAACACTCATATAACACTAACCCTTAACCAGGCCTAAGCCCTAACACTAACACTAACCCTAAATTTAACCCTAACCATAATTTATAATGCTTAACTAACCATAACTCTAACCGTATCCCCTAAAGCTAACCATAACCTTATATCTAACCCTGACCCTATCTGACCAGAAGCCTAATCCTAACCCTAACCCATAATCATACCATAACCATAACCCAAACTCAAAACCATAACCCTAAATCTTAACCCTAAACCTAAGCCTACCTCAAACCCTAATGCTAATCCTAACCCTAATCCATAACCATAACCCTAACCCTAACAATAAATCTGAACCCTAACCCTAACACTGTGGTGTGGTCAGGGCAGAACCCAAATTGGGGTTAGGGTTAGGGCCCAGGAGCTTGGATGGTCCTATCTGCCTACCCAGTGGAGACCTTCGTGGGGGCTGAGTTGAGGGCAAGGCTCAGTGTGAGGCTCAGGCTTGGAGCTCACATGCAGGGGGCCATCGAACGTGCTGCTCGCGGGGAACAAGGGCATAAGTCGTTCTCTTGTACCTGTTGTACGACAAGACAGCAAACGTGGTTTCTCTTTATACAGGTGATGGAGGGGTCTATTTCAATCACCACCATCCAGGCTCTCTAAGTGTGACGGGAGCCTGCACATCCCACCACCCACCCGGAAGGCTTGTGACCCAGAGAGAACCTAAAATCAAGCGAATATTATAACTGGAAGGGATGGGGAAGGGGTGGGGGGAGATAAAGCTGAGTATCTGTGTGATGTGGGACGCTGATAGCTCCAAAAACACGTCTTTAAAAATAAGCCAACAACCTTCAATTGGCTTGAAAGCCGTCCATGTCGCCCCTGTGTCCACCCAAAAGTCAATCGATTTGTTCCCCACTCCCACTGTCAGGCTCCAGTGGGAAAGTCTGAAGTGGGCAGTTTAAGTCCAGGGGAGCCCTCGGGCCCCTTCCTGCCTGCTGATCTGGGAGGTACTCCAATGTGAACCCCAGAAGGAGGGGGCCCCACAAATTGGGGTGATTTTTGCTCCTTGGTGGGGGTGGGAAGGTGAGGGGTGATGGCACCAGAGGCACCTGGGATGGCAGAGGATTGACCACTCCAGCTACAGGAGTGGTGCAGAAACGGGGAGTGGGGGGGGGGGGGTGAGACAGAGGCAGAGGCAGCAGGGGAGCCACCAGCAAGGCCTGGCGTAGACTCATCTCTCTCTCTCTCTTTTTCTTTTTAAATTCCTTTTCCTCTTTTTTTCTTTGTTTCAAAGATTTTATTCATTGATTCATGACAGACATAGAGAGAGAGAGACAGAGACAGAGACATAGGCAGAGAGAGAGAAGCAAGCTCCCTGCAGGGAGCCCAATGCAGGACTCAGGACTTGACCCCAGGACCCTGGGACCACCTTGAGCTTCACCTTGACCCAAAGGCAAACGCTCAACCACTGAGCCACCTAGGCGTCCCTCTTGTCCTTTTTATTATCCATCACCTTCCACCCTTCCACCTACACCTGTTCCTTCTTTTTGATCTCCTGACTTTTCCTGCAAAACAGGCTTCATCTGTGGTTGCCCTTCAGCCTCTGAAAGAGGTGGAGGAGCAGGCAGTGGGTTGGGCATTGGTTCTGGTGCGTGTGCTTGGGGAGAAGGAATGGATTTCGGGTTTCAGGTGTCCGCCTGCTTCCCCCTCTTCTTCATGATTTTGACTTATTGGGAAGTGGGAATTGAGTTGCAGGAGCCAGCCCGAGTATGCCACCCCCTCAGCGTGCGCTCACACACACACACACACACACACCCTCGGCAGGCAGCGGCTGCCCTCTGCCCCTGCCCTCACCCCCACCCACCCACAGGGCTCCCCTGCCCTCTTCTCAGCCAGAGAGATACATGGGAGGGTGGCCCACAACAAGTCTCCCCTCATCCACAAACAGTTTGCCAACACCTTGACCACTTTGCCTGAGATACCAACTCAGCTGCACCCAGGCGCAGTTTTTCCTATGGACCAGAGGCCTAGTTCACCACTCAGGATGAACACACACACACATACACACACACACATACACACACACACATCCAGCCTTCCATTCCCAAATCCACTGGATGACTCAAGGTGGGATGGGTGGGACGGCTGACGGGAGGTTGATCCATTCCAATGGGCCTCATTCAATCATATCATTCAAATGCATAAGGCTGTCTGTTAAAGTCAGACCTGGGACTTCTCTCAAATGAATGGCTTTCTTCAACACCACCAACCTTCAGGCTGCAGCTTCCAAACTGCAGAGAGGGAAGGGGAGGGGAGGGGAGGGAGAGAGAGGCAAGAGGAAGGGGAAGGGGAACGAGGATCTGAAGATCTCACCTTGTCTGGGGGCAAAAAGAGTCACCTCCTGGCTTCCTAACCCAGGAAACCCCAATAAGCCCTTTGGGAATCATGGATGTGGAGGATGACTTCTCACTCTAATGCCTCCCAGGGATGGGGGGTACATCTGGGAGGGTGTGGCATGGTGTGGCCTGCTGAGTCCGAGGGGGACTTAAACACATGAGAGTGGTGTCTTAGGGTTCAGAGGCCAAAAACACAGGCATGGAGCGATAAAGGTGAAGGGCTAAGGGAGGCCTGGCAGGGGATAGTTCTGACTCATCCACCTGGAGTGAGGGCCCAGCAAGTACACTCCTTCCTTGAAAGCAATGCCAACAGTTTACTGATTCCCCATCAACCTGTCCTCCCTCTCACACCCATTTCCTAAGGGAAATCCTTAGTCTCATTCCACATAGTCACTGGCTGTTTCACAAGTCACCTTCTGTCTACTAAAAGGAGGAAGGAAGATGGGCAAATGTGAACCAGTCCGACAGATGGCGCCTCCGCATGGAGGGGTGAGTGTGGGGGGGTGTCTCTGGACAAGTGGTGACTCTGAGCCATGATCCCAGGGGTCTTGAAAAAATGAAATTGAAGGAGCACCTGGGCGGCTCTATCCGAAGAGCAGTCATGGGACACCTGGGTGGCTCAGCGGTTTAGCGCTGCCTTCAGCCCAAGGCATGATCCTGGAGTCCCAGCATCGAGTCCCATATCAGGCTCCCTGCACGGAGCCTGCCTCTCCCTCTATCTATGTCTCTGTCTCCCTCTCTCTCTCTCTCTCTCTCTCTCTGTGTCTCTCGTGAATAAATAAATATATTAAAAAAAAAAAAAAAGAAGAGCAGTCAGCTCTGGATCTCAGTCAGGGTTGTGAGATTGAGCCCTACGTTGGGTCTAGAGGTAATGAAAAATGAATTAATGAACTTTAAAAAAAATAAGTATGTATGGGGTACCTGGGTGGCTCATTAGTTAAGCATCTGCCTTTGGCTCAGGTCATGATCCCAGAGTCATGGGATCCAGCCACCCCCCATCACATCCAGCTCCCTGCTCAATGGGGAGCCTGCTTCTCCCTCTCCCTCTGCTTGCTGCTCCCTCTGCTTATGTTCACTCTGTCTCTGTCAATTAAATAAATAAAATCTTTTTTTTTGATTAAGCATATAATGTTTAGGTCTTTAAAAAAATGGAATGGAAAGATAACGTGGCAAGGAGGATGTGAACGTACCTAATATTACCGAACTCTATGCTTAGAAACAGCTAGAATGCTTAATTGCAGGTGACTTCTATTTTTTTTTTTTTGGTGACTTCTATTTTTAACCACAACCTAAAACAAACACACACACACACACCCTCCACCCCCCCACCCCCGCCTGTCCTTGGCTCAAGAGTAAGGGAGTTCCTGGGTCAGGTTGGAGGTGGTCCAATTGTCCGCAGTGTGGAGAACCAGGGTTCAGCAATCTGGAATACTTTCTTCCTCTCCAGGTAGACAGACCTGGTCAGTGATAGTAGGCATAGATGTCCTCATCCCTGTAATGGCAGGCAGGCAGGAAGAACTGCAGCATTTAACAGCACCTTTTAGGGGCAACTGGGAGCTCAGTGGGGTTAAGCATCTGACTCTTGCTTTCATCGGCCAGGAGGTGGCACTCTCAACTGACCTGCTAGGGCTGTGGGGCCCTCTGTAAGGAAGCTATCAGCCCAACACATCCTAGAGGCTTTCCTGGCTCCATAAAGTCCATCTGAATCTCTTAAAGCTGTCTGATCCTTTTTTAAAAAATATATTTTATTTATTCACTCATGAGAGACACACAGAGAGAGAAGCAGAGACATGGGCAGAGGGAGAAGCAGGGTCCATGCAGGGAGCCCAATGTGGGACTCAATCTCTGGTCCAGGGATCATGCCCTGAGCCAAAGGCAGATGCTCAACGGCTGAGCCACCCAGGTGTCCCAAGCTGTCTGATCCTCTCTGAGTCTATGCCTGTGTCTTAAGGATGAGATTCCAGGGGCACTTGGCCTACTCAGTCAGTAGAGAACACAACTTTTGACCTCAAGGTTGTGAGTTTGAGCCCTATGTTGGGAGTAGAGATTACTTTAAGAAATAAAATCAGGGGCATGGGGGAGGGAAAAAATTGCCATTGTAGTCAAGGCCTTGGTAATATAATCAATCCTTCCAATGGTGTCTTATTACAAGGAGAGCAGATTCCTACTCAACCTATGCAGATGATTTACAATTGCCATAAAAGAAAGATACTCACTGAGAGTTTCTGAATTCTGGAGTGTTCCAGGTAGGGAGGAAAGGTAAATATTTTAATTTGTTTGCAAAACAACATTTTCATGAAATATCTGTAAGTTATAGATATCTCAAAAGAAAAATTTTCCTTCAACCTGGAAGAGCAAACATGAGGGGATCAACAATGTTTTGAACAAGAGTCATTAAAAACAATCATCCTTTTCTGTATAGAGAAACAAACCAATCATTATTTTCCTTAACTCATTCAGTTCCATGGTGTTACTTTTGTTCTGTTTAAATGCAGCTCTCTTATTAGTTCTGGAAATTCATACTTTGTTTTATATGATCTCAGGGTGACCAGAAACCAGTACTTGTCAAAAGTCTTTTTCATGAATCTTCTTGAAGCTGGGCCATATTTTTGCAGGAGCATCAGAATGATACCTGTAAATGACAGAATGGTCAAAAATGGACAAGGTAAAAGACCCAGTGAGAGTTTATTATAATGCAGTCAATAAGAAAATGTGATTATTTTTTGTAACACACAGCATTTTATCAATTCAGATGTCAAGTGATGGCCCAGTACCAGGACATGTCATATCCTCAAGGTATTCTATGAGAAGGCCACAAACATCATTTCCATTTTACAGATGAGGGCCCTGGTACTTGGAGAACTTCCAGGAACTTGGCCAAGCACTCTCAAACAGCGACTAGCAGAGCTGCAATAAACAGTGTTGCCTAGAAAAACAGAAACAAGAAAAAGTAAGACATAAACAAGGTGCGAAATGAATGTTTAAAAGCTGATGCAAGAATATAGGTTTCTTCAAGAAACACTTAACTATAGAGAATAAACTGATGGCTACAAAGGTGGGAGGGAGGCGGGGAGAGAGGATGGTTAAATTGGTGATGGGGACTAAGAAGCATAGTTGCTGTGATGAGCAATTAGTGTTGTATGGAAGTGTCGCATCACTGTATTGTACACCTGAAACTAATATTAAACTGTGTTAACTAACTGGAATTTAAATAAAAATTTAATAAGAAGAAACATATAAAATGAATTTCATTTAATTTTTGGAACAGCTATAGCATTCATGCACCTAATATAATCTTAGATGGCTTATCATTATTTTTTTGACAATGCTTCCCATGTGACTTAATATACCAAATAAACGGGCAGCCCGGGTGGCTCAGTGGTTTAGCGCCGCCTTCAGCCCAGGGCCTGATCCTGGAGACCTGGGATCCAATCCCACGTCAGGCTCCCTGCATGGAGCCTGCTTCTCCCCCTGCCTGTGTCTCTGCCTCTCTCTCTCTCTCTCTGTGTCTCTCATGGATAAATAAATAAAATCTTAAATATATATAAATATACCAAATAAACTACAATAATTAGTCAAGAAACTCTATTTAGGGTTTGACTTTCTAGGAAACTGTTGAAAATAAATGATCAACAAGTGATCAGTCAGCCAGCCAACCAACCAACGAACCAACCAAAAAACAACATCTCAGAAGGCTTCAAGGTACGTGCCTACAAAGGGTCACAGATCATTACAAAACTGAAAACCTCATTATCTGTTTCACCAAGGTTGCCCTAGGAGATTCTACAGGAGGCTACAGAGTTGTCACCAAAATGTAGCTCCTTTAATGTTGAAAAGTTTTCACTTTCTTATGTAGGTAAAGACCGGATAAAAATGAATGTAAAAACCTTGTTTTTCTGGGCAGGTAAAGGGGAAAAAAATGTTTTTTCATCTCTGTTCACAATTTCTTACCAAGAGTAGACTAACAATGCAGGAAAACATTGTCGTTTTAACAGAGAGAAGAGCCAAATCTCAATGTTATACCAGTGTACTTATAAAACTCACTTCTCCTGATCTCAGTCAGTCCTGACATGCCTAAAATTCCTTTTCAAAAATTCTCCTTCAGAAACCCCTTCTACAATTTCCTTTTTCATTCAGAGTCAGTCTTAAGTTTTCTTTCTCTAAATAGCCAGGCTCATTTCAGCACAAAATTATTTTCTTTTCCCTCAACACAAAATGTCTTCTCATTCCTTGTACCTCTTCTACACGTCTTCTACCTTCTCTCACAGAGTTGTTTTCCTTATCGATTTCCAGCAGTCTTAATCCCATGTGGCTGACTTTTAACTCTTAGAAATGTCAATCTCTGGTGAAAAGTCAGGAGGAACCAAGGGTGCACTGTCTATTGTACCAGAATTCTTTAGATTGGCAAATGTATGAATACATGTCATAGTTTGTAGAAACACAGTGTGTGTGTTTATAATATAATTTTTAAGAAAGCATGAAACATGTTTACTAACACACCCAAGTATCTAGTTTTCTTGAATAAGACAAAAGACAGAAAGATAAAAGGGGGAGGAATAAAAGGAAGAATAGGGGGGGAAAGTAAGAAAAAAAAATAAAACACCTTGGGTGTTTTAGTAATTCATGCTTTAGTATTTTACTTTATGTGGAAAAGACATAGATATCTGATGAATTTAACCCAATTTATCAATTAACCCACCACAACTTCAAAGTTTCAGGTTACCAAAGATTTTGGAAGCTATTTTAAAAGTTTACCTATAAACCATTTTTAAAATTTTACCTATTTTCTGTTAACAATGAAAAGTATACGAGACAGACAAAATCGACCATTTTAAGTAGTTTCTGTGGACAAATCACAACAGGTACAACTTACTAATCAAGTGAGATAACAGCAAAGCTGAGTAGGCCCGTCTCTCGGGTCTGGACCCTCCAGCGTCTGGAAGGGTGGAGGTGGAATGAAGGCAGAAGTAGTTCTCATTTTCTTTTTTGTACCTGTTGTGTAACAAGACAGCAAAGGTGGTTTCTTTTTATAAAGGTGATGGAGGGGTCTATTCTTTTTTTTTTTTTTGGTATATATATATATATATATATATATATATATATATATATATTTGTGGAGTTCAATTTGCCAACATACAGTATAACACCCAGTGCTCACCCCATCAAGTGCACCCCTCAGTGCCCGTCACCCAGTCACCCCATCCCTCTGCCCACCTTGCCTTCCTTGCTGGTTTCCCAGAGTTAGGAGTCTCATATTTTGTCACCCTCTCTGATTTTTACCACTCATTTTCTCTCCTTTTGGAGGAGTCTATTTCGATCACCACCATTCCAGCCTCGCAAAGTGTAATGGGAGCGCGGCACATCCCACCACCCTCCTGCCTACCCCAATGACAGCTTGTAACTCAGAGAGAACCAAAAATCAAGCGATTTTACAGCTCTTTTACAGCTCAAGGGGGTGGGGCAGGGGCGGGGTGGGGGGGGCAATATACACAGAGTATATTCTCTAGTTTCAGATAAAGTCATTCTTAAAAAATGTACAAGGGGCAAAATGTATTCTTGAGAGGAAAATATTAGAAGTTAATTCCAGATATTCAATAACCAGATGAAAAGGAAATCTCCAATGTGGTACCTTTGCCGTAATAGGAATTCTTCTACAGTCAGTCCCACATTGTTTTTCATTGAAATAACAAATATTTAATGAGATTTAATAAAAAGTTACATCAATTCAAATTATGAAGTTTATTTGAAATTTTAATATATGGATTTTCTTACTTTGCTGTATTTAAATGTGGAATCTAAAAAACCCAAACTCTGGGGATCCTTGGGTGGCTCAGTGGGTTAAGCGCCTGCCTTTGGCCCAGGGCGTGATTCTGGAGACCCTGGATTGAATCCTGTGTCAGGCTCCCTGCATGGAGCCTGCTTCTTCCTCTGCCTGTGTCTCTGCCACTCTCTCTCTCTGTGTCTCTCATGAATAAATAAAATCTTTAAAAATAAAATAAAAAACCCAAACTCATAGAAATAGAATATAATGGTGGTTGCCAGGTGCTGGAGGTGGATGAAATTGGGAGATGTTAGTCAAAGGCAAAACTTTTGAATTCAAAGATAAAATCTGGAGATCATTTGACAATACTTATTATATATTTGGAAGTTCTTGAGAATTTAGATCTGAAATGTTTTCACCAATAAAATAATGGTAAAAATGTGAAGTGATGAAGATGTTGACTAACCTTATTGTGGAATTGATTTTACAATACACATGTGTATCAAAATATCATTTTAGTTTCTGAAAGTTTTAATACCTAAAACTTACCAAAAAAAAAAAAAAAATACATGCCAATAATACCACAATGAAGCTGGAGGGAAAATTCAAGATGACACCTGAATAGCATGAAATGAAGCATGGGCTCTCCTGAACAAGATACTTCATGTGACAGAACAGCCACATGCCTGTGAAGCCAGCACTGATTTTACCTAGAAAAAACACATTTAGATGAACAGTGGGGAAGGAAAGGGAAAAGAAAACCATAAAAACAGAGAGGCAAACTATAAGAGACTACAGGGAACAAACTGAGGATTGCTGGAAGGGAGATGGATGGGGGAAATGTGGTAATTGGGTGATGGGCATTAAGGAGGGCACTTGATGCAATGAGCACTGGGTGTTATATGCAACCAAGGAATCACTGAACTCTATTTCTGAAACTTATAATACACTATATGTTAACTAAATTGAATTTAAACTTTAAAAATATCTAAAATCTGTCCACGTGAAACTATCTCCACTGCTAACAGCCTGGTCTGAATGAGCACCTGGGTTGCTATAAGAGTCTCCTGACTTTCCCCTCTGATCCTGATTCTGCCTTTGTCCTTTAGTCACTTTGTGGCACAGCAGCCAAAGTTGGATGGTGTTCCTCCTTTTCTTACAACTTTCTACTGACTCTTCTTTTCATGTGTTGTAAAAGTCAAAGCCTTGCAATGATTGACAATTCTGCCTCCCAAGGACTCTCTCCCTTGTTCAGTTGGCTTCAGGGACACAGCATTCCCGACGGTAACAAGACAGGCTTGTTCTTCCTTGTAGCAATTTACCTTACTGTCATTTCCTGGAATCTCTTTGGCAACTTTTGCACACTATGTATGTTCTCCCTCCCATCTTTTATGTCATATTCGTTCTTATATATTTATTATACAACAAAGACTAATCTAGGGATCCCTGGGTGGCGCAGCGGTTTGGCTCCTGCTTTTGGCCCAGGGCGTGATCCTGGAGACCTGGGATCGAATCCCACGTCGGGCTCCCGGTGCATGGAGCCTGCTTCTCCCTCTGCCTATGTCTCTGCCTCTCTCTCTCTCTCTCTGTGACTATCATAAATAAATAAAAATTAAAAAACAAACAAACAAATAAAAAACAAAGACTAATCTAGGAACATATGGTTGTATCCAGAATTTCTCTGAATATGAGGTGAAACACTGTTTCAGAAATGTATTGAGGGGCACCTGCCTTCTGAATCAGGGCTTGATCCTGGGGTCCTGGGATCCAGTCCCACATCAGGCTCCCTGCATGGAGCCTGCTTCTCCCTCTGCTTGTATCTCTGCCTCTCGCTGTGTTTCTCCTATGAATAAATAAATAAAAGCTTAAAAAAAAAAAAAAAGAGGGATGCCTAGGTGGCTCAGCAGTTGAGCGTCTACCTTTGGCTCAGGGCGTGATCCCAAAGTCCTTGGGATTGAGTCCCACATTGAGCTTCCTGCATGGAGCCTGCTTTCCCCTCTGCCTGTGTCTCTGCCTCTGTGTGTGTGTGTGTGTGTGTGTGTGTGTTGCACGAATAAATAAATAAAATCTTTAAAAAAAAAAAAGAAATGGGGATCCCTGAGTGGCTCAGCGGTTTAGCGCCTGCCTTTGGCCCAGGGCGCGATCCTGGAGGTCTGGGATCGAGTCCCACGTCGGGCTCCCGGCATGGAGCCTGCTTCTCCCTCCTCCTGTGTCTCTGCCTCTCTCTCTCTCTCTCTCTCTCTCTCTCTATGTCTATCATAAATAAATAAATAAATCTTTAAAAAAAAAAAAGAAAGAAATGTATTGACTATTTCATAGCTATTTTGCCTAAAAAATTAATACATAAAAAATAATATGGAAAAATCTCTCAATAATAATCCCAAATAATATATATACATAGTTAAATATAAAGATGGTGGAAAATAATATTTCATTCTTAATTAGAGGTTAGAAGTTAGGATTTGGGCTGATTAGGGTAAAAGTAAGCCTGAGGTTAAAGGTTATGGTGTTTAGTATTATGAGTCAGCTATAGTGTTAAGTTAGCCATTATTCAGAATGGCTATGAGCAGACAAACATAGGTAAGTGGTCAAATCTTTATGGCCACTCATGTGGAGAGATCTGATCTTGAACTTTGTAGAAAATGCCTGGGAGTCATGTATTAGAGGTCCAGAGTTCACACTCATCACTTATGCTCATAGCTGATGTTCCTTTGGAGGATATAAAACTGTGTAAGATAAACACATTCATCCCAGTGGTCGGAAGGAAACTCAAAACTATTAATAATTTGTACATTTGACTGACATTTGAGATATATGGAGGGTAGTAAGAGGTAGTTCAAATTATATTTGAACAAGTAAAATTTTAATTTATGGTAGTATGGCTCTGTAAATTTTGAGGAAGTTCATATCTCAGAACAATGGCACAGTTAGCTACACCATTTTTTCCCTTGCTCACAAGGAAGAGCAAGCCTGTCTTGTTAAGAAAACTGTTTTTCAAACAAAAACTTAGTTAAGAAAATGGTCTGTTCACTTGAAATACTCCAACATCAAAGCTTTTTTTGAGGAATTTTGTTGTTGTTGATTTCTATTTCTGGCCCTGTGGATTCATTCATTCATCCATTCATTATATGAATGATGTCTCCCCTAGCACCTTTAGCTATCAGATTCCACATAAAATGGGGAGGGGTGGGTTGGCTTAAGTCACAATCTCTATGAACACTTACAGCTCTTTCCTAGTTCCTTAGCAAAGGCACAAGTACCATTTAGAGACAAACTCACACAATATCCCCCCAAAAAAGGATGTATTATATTTTTCTAGGATGTTCATATTGGCCTGAATTACCTTCTATGTTTCAGAGTTCAGTGCATGGATGAATGTTTTCTTTTCTTTTTTTTTTTTTAATTTTTTTTTATTTATTTATGATAGTCACAGAGAGAGAGAGAGAGAGAGGCAGAGACACAGGCAGAGGGAGAAGCAGGCTCCATGCACCGGGAGCCCGACGTGGGATTCGATCCCGGGTCTCCAGGATCGCACCCTGGGCCAAAGGCAGGCGCCAAACCACTGTGCCACCCAGGGATCCCCCGGATGAATGTTTTCTATGTGAATTATTATCTCAGGAACCCAATGTTTGTCAGCTTTTCTCACACCTTGATCATAGGCCACAGAGAGAGAAAGCTTTAGCAGGCCATCAAATGCTGGTATCTAAATCAATCAGCAGATAAACTCTCCTGTTTGAACCTACCTGGAGTTAAACACCACAAAACAAACAGTATAAGCTTCCTTAGGTTCCCTGAGATAGCCCAGGTGCCCCCTTACCAGTCTCTCTTCATCCACACTCTATGTCCTAGGAGATTAGGAGGCTTATCCCCCATTCATCCTGGCTGTGGGAATCCTGAGGCCTTGTGCCCCTTCTTATAAGTGGGCACCTCTCTTTTCCCTGGAAAAGAACTCTAGCACTACTAGCTGAGTCCTCCATTTGCCCTTTGTTTGAGACTCCATTCATATCCCCAGTATAGGCCTGATGCCCTCCAAAATGGGGCTCGATTTTGCTTAATCTGCCCTGTTGTATAAAACAAGCTTTCTGAGCCACCAACTCCTGCCACTTTAAGGCTTTTTACTGTCTACTCTCATTGCTTCCACCCTTCTTAATCTGCTTTATCTTCTTCCGGGATGCCTACTAACCAGCTATGACTATTCTATGGATATTCAGCACCAATCTGGAGTGTGATTATCTCTGTTCCCAACACTGTGGATACCCCACACTGTGAGAGAGACTCTAATACTTTCAGCCACCCTTTTGTCCCCCAAGAGTCCTGATCTAGATCCTTCTTCCTCATATCACACCATCCAGGATGCATTTACATTAGTGTCTGGAAGAGCAGAAACAAACTTCTCTTTCCTCCCAGTATATCTGCTCTGATTCTGTCCTAAATTCAGCATCCCAGCTAGGACCAGGATAAGGTGCAGGCCCTGGTCAATAATCCCAGAATGGTCATACTCAGAAAGTAAAAACCAGGTTATGGTTAATGGGGGTTTACCCAGATTTTGCTGATTGTCTTAGAGAGCTGAAACTAACCTTCAGCATGTGCTTCAAGGCCATTCCAGAATGTACGCTCTGGGAGACAAGTCTCAAACTACTCAGAAGTTATCCCCTGGAATGTGACTTGATAGCAGAGCCATTGTATACATAGAAGGTAAACAGAATCAGCTACTTAAGGCATGGACACCTGGACTGAATGATGAAGGTTTAGATCTATTTATCTCCCTTGGCAAAAAAGACCAAAACTATTGAAGAGTCCTGTTGATCAAAATTGGCCCAGTTATGATTTCCAATATCATTAGTAGAAGCGTTGAGGAGTTGCATGTTAAGAAGCACTTCAGGGACGCCTGGGTGGCTCAGTGGTTGAGCATCTCTCTTCACCTCAGGGCATGATCCCCAGGTCCTGAGATCAAGTCCTGCATCGAACTCCCCACAAGGAGCCTGCTTCTCCCTCTGCCTGTGTCTCTGCCACTCTCTGTGTGTCTCTCATGAGTAAATAAATAAAATCTTAAAAAAAAAAGAAAAGAAAAAGAAGCACTTCATTTGGGGGATTGCTGAGAAAATGGCAGAATGGAGAACCATAGGTCATCTTGTCTCCAGATAAAACTATATAGCGCTCACATCGGTGTATATAGCACAGAACATGACACGAACAATGGCACAACAAATTCCACAACTAAGTGTAGAGAAGAGGCCAAATAAAAGAGAGTAGGAACAGCAAAGACCTGGTGGGGAGTTAGTGGACCATGGGACTGTCTTCAGGAGGGACCTGCAATTACAGAGAAGGGAGACAGACTGTGACACCAGGGATCTTACATTGATAAGAAAAATCCCCATGGCATTTGAGTTTAAAAACCAGAGGGGCTAAATTTCATGAGTTTTTACAAGCAACAGAACTTGAAACCTGGAATTTTAAAAACCAGCAGGCTCAGTTCTGGGAGAACTAGGAGGGTGAGAGGTAACTGAGTCCTCCCACTTAAAGACACAGCACAATGAACAACCCACAGTGGTAAAGCATAAAAGCAGTAGTTTGAAAAATGCCTGAAACATATGGGAAGGAGAGTTATTTACTAATCTCAGAGCAGTTTCCAGAGGGCCACAGATCGGGAGAGTCCTCCATGAAAAAAAAAGCTGGCAGGTGCTATTTCCCTCCTCCCACCCCCCAGCATAACCACACTCCCACATGTGGGAACCAGTCATAGCACTGACATTTACTACCCAACGTACTTACACCACACTCTGTCCCCCACTTGTGTTACAGTGGATCCTCCACCTCCAGTCAGGCCTGCCTCAGTCTGAGCACTGTGGTTCCCCAACCCCAGAAGACCAGCACAAACTTTGCCGACACTGTGTCTCCTGACTCATGCATTTTTCAGGGCCTTAGTCCCAGTGGATGCAGTAGAGAGTCCCATCTCATAGACAACCAGCACATAAATCATGCTAAAACCATGCACTGCCCCCCCTCAACATGTGGTAAATCCATCCCCACAAACATGCTGTTGGCTTGAGTCCATTCAAACTGAGGCTATGAGACTGGTAGTATAGTAGCAAGAGGGTCCAGAAATACTCCAAAATGACTCCTGCCCTGGGGAGAGGAAAAGATAATCATACACACCAGTCAGTGGGCTGGGTGCAGACAGCTGGTCTGATCACAGTTCCACCCCCCAATGAAAACTTCCTAGGGAAAACACACTGCAGTTGAGTGCTACTGCACCTCTGGAAAACACCTGGTCTGACTCAACTCAAGGAAGTCTACTAATATGAAAGGGATGAAACACTGCGCACAACAAGCAAAGAGAGATATTGCAGATGACTAGACTAAAGGAAACAGTGGCTCAGCCACAATAGTAAGACAAACCCCTGAAGTACCAGTTTCTGGGGGAACAGGGAACACTGCAGGAAGCTGGGGTGGCCTTCTTCATAAGGCCACTACTCTCAAGAGCAGGAGACATAGCTCACTTTCCTACACAAAGAAGCAGATGTAGAGAGCTAGAAAAAATGAAGAGACAGATGAATATGTCCCAAATGAAAGAACAGGACAAAACCACAGCAAAAGACCTAAGAAAAATAGACATAAGTAATGTGCATGATAGACAATTAAATAATTATAAAGATGTTCACTGGACATCAGGAAAGAGTGAAGAACATCAGTGAAAGTATTAACAAAGAGTTTTTAAAAACCAATCACATATGAAGAATACAATAAATAAAATTAAGAATGCAATTGATGGAATAAATAGCAGACTAGATGAAGCAGAATGGACCAGTGACCTGGTAGACAGAGTAATGGAAAGAAGTCAAACTCAGCAGATAAGAGAGAGAGAGAGAGAAAAAAAAAACATTATGCAAAATGAGAATAGACTTAGGAAACTCAATAGGTCCATCAAGTGTAATAACATTTGCATCACAGGAATCTTAGAAGGAGAAGAGGAAGAAAAGGAGATTGAAATTTTATTTGAAGAAATAATAGCTGAAAACTGCATGAATCTGGGGGAAGAAAACAGATATCCAGATCCAGGAGGCACAGCAATCAACCCAAGAAGGTCCACACCAAAACATACAGAAATTAAAATGGCAAAAAGGAGTGATAAGGAGAGAATTTTAAAAGCAGCAAGAGAGGCACACCTGGGTGGCTCAGTTGATTAAGTGTCTGCCGTTGGCTTAGGTCATGATCCAGGATCCGGGGATCGAGCCATATCTTGCTCCCTATTCCATGGGAGCCTGCTTCTCTGTCTCCCTCTACTGCTCCCCCTGCCTGTGCTTTCTCTCTCTCTCTCTCTCTCTGTTAAGTAAATAAATAAAATATTTTTTAAAAATAAAAGATAAAAGCAGTAAGAGAAAAGAAAACCGTTACATACGAGGAAAACGCAATAAAGCTATCAAAAGGTTTTTCATGAGAAATTTTGCAGGCCAGAAGAAAGTGGCATGATATATTCAAAGTGTTAAAAGAAACTATCTGCAGACAAGAATACTCTACCCAACAAAGCTAACATTAAAAATGAAAGGAGAGATAAAGATTTTTCCACACAAACAAAACTTAAAGGAATTTATGACCACTCTACTAGCACTAGAAGAAATGTTAAAGAGCACTCTGTGTTGAAAGGAAAGATCATAACTAAAAGTAAGAAAAGTAAAAAACACAAAAGCAGTATAAATAAATATATCTGTAAAAATCATCCAAGGAACTCACAAAATAAAAGGATATAAAGTATGATACCATACACCTAAAATGTGGGGGGAAGGAATAAAGAATGGATTTAAACTTAAGCTACAATCTACTTAAAATAGACTGCTATATGCAGGTGTTATATACAAACCTGATAGAAACTGCAAATCAGAAAAATGTAATGGATATGCAAGAAATAAAGAGAAAGGAATCCAAGTATACCGCTAAAAACTGTCAACTTATCATGAGATAAGAAAGCCAAGAAAGAAACAAAAGAACTACAAAAAATAAATAAATAAAACAAGTAACAAAATTGCAATAACTATAAACCTATAAAAAATTATTGTACATGTAAATGGACTAAATGTTCCAGTCAAAAGACATTGGGTGATAAAATGGATTTTTTAAAAAGACCTATCTATTTGCTGCCTACACAAGACTTATTTTAGACCTAATGACACCTGCAGATGGAGAAACCATAATCACATAAATGGAGGTGAAAACAAAGTGATGGTAGTAATACTTTTTTAAAAAAGATTTTATTTATTTATTCATGAGAGACAGAGAGAGAGGGGGGCGGGCAGAGACACAGGCAGAGGGAGAAGCAGGCTCCATGCAGGGAGCCCGATGTGGGACTTGACCCTGGGGCCCCCGTATCACACCCTGGGCCGAAGGCAGGCACTAAACCGCTGAGCCACCCAGGGATCCCTGGTAGTAATACTTTTATAGGAAAATATAGACTTTAAAACAAAGACTGGGGATCCTTGGGTGGCTCAGTGGTTTAGCGCCTGCCTTCGGCCCAGGGCAGGATCCTGGATTCCCAGGATAAAGTCCCACATGGGGCTCCCTGCATGGAGCCTGCTTCTCCCTCTGCCTATGTCTCTGCCTCTCTCTCTCTCTCTCTCTCTCTCTCTCTGTGTGTGTCTCTCATGAATAAATAAATAAAAATTTAAAAAATAAAAATAAATAAAACAAAGACTACAACAAGTGATAAAGAACACTATATGATCATAAAGGGTACAGTCCAAAAGGAATATGTAACAATTGCTCCTAAAAAGGGAACACTCATATATATGAAACAGTTAATAACAAACATAAAGGAACTAATCAAGAGTAATACAATAATAGTAGGGAACTTTAACACCACACATACCCCAATGGATAGATCATCCAAACAGAGAATCAACAAGGAAATAGTGGCTTTGAATGACACCCTGGACCTGACAGCTGGAGTTACAAATATATTCAGAATATACCATTCTAAAACATTCTTTTTAAGTGCACCTGGAACATCCTCCACAATAGATCACACATGAGGCTGCAAAAAAGTCTCAACAAATTCAAAAAGATTGAAGATATACCATACACTTTTTCTAACCACACCACTATGAAACTTCAAGTCAATCACAAGAAAACATCTGGAAAGATCACAAATACATGAAAGCTTAACCAACATGCTACTAAATAATGAATGGGTCAACCAAGAAATCAAAGGAGAAATAAAAAATTTTATGTAAAAAAAAATTAAAATGAAAACCTAAAAAAAAAAAAAAAAAAAGAAAGAAAGAAAGAAAACCTAATGGTCCAAAATCTTTGGCATGCCGCAAAAACAGTTTATAAGAGGAAAGTTTATAGCAATACAGGCCCACTTCAGGAAACATAAAAAGTATCAAATAAACAACCTAACTGTATACCTAAAGGAGCTAAAAAGAAATAAATAAAAACAAACAAAACCTAAAACCAGCAGAAGAAATGAAAATTTTTTTTAATTTTTATTTATTTATGATAGTCACAGAGAGAGAGAGAGAGAGGCAGAGACACAGGCAGAGGAAGAAGCAGGCTCCATGCACCAGGAGTCCGACGTGGAATTCGATCCCGGGTCTCCAAGATCGCGCCCCGGACCAAAGGCAGGCGCCAAACCGCTGCGCCACCCAGGGATCCCCCGAGAGGAAATTGTAAAGATTAGAACAGATACAAACAAAATAGAAACTAAAAAAATATAATAGATCGATGAAACTAGAAGCTAGTTCCTTGAAAAGATCAACAAAATTTATAAATCTCAAGCCAGACTTATAAAAAGAGAACTCAAACTATCAAAATCCGAAATGAAAGGGGTGAAAAAACAACTGACACCACAGAATTACAAAGGATTATAAGAGAATATTAAGGAAAATTATGTCAACAAATTGGACAACCCAGAAGAAATTGATAAATTCCTAGAAACATTTAACCTACCAAAACTAAACAGGAAGAAATTTTAAAATTTGAAGGAACCAATTACCAGCAATAAAATTAAATTAGTAATAAAAAAAAACTCCAACAAATAAAATCCAGACCAGACAGCTTGACAGGTGAGTTCTACCAGAAGTTTAAAGAAGAGTTAATATTTATTCTTCTCAAATTATTCCTAAAATAGAAGAGTAAGGAACTTCCAAATTCATTCTATGAGGTCAGGATTACACTGATACCAAAACCAAATAAATATCCTACAATAAAAGAGAACTACAGGCCCAAAAATCCACCAACAATTTATGAGAAAACCTAATCCAACAATTCATTTAAAAAATCATTCACCATAATCAACTGGGATTTATTTTAGGTGTGAGGGTGGTTGAATATTCATAAATCAATCAATGTGATAATGACATCAATAAGAGGAAGACTTTTAAAACATGATTATTTCAATAGATGCAGAAAAAGCATTTGACAAAGTATAGCATCGATTCATGATAAAAAAAAAAACACTCAGCAAAGTAGATTTAGAGGCAACATAGTTCACTATAATAAAGACCATAAACTACACATTTAATGCAATCCCTATCAAAATCCCAACAGTATTTTTTTACAGAATTAGGACAAACAATCCTAAACTTTATGTGGAACCACAAAAAATCTAAATAGCCAATGCAATCTTGAAAATGGAAAACAATAAATATATAAAATCGTAAAAAAAAAAAAAAAAAAAAAAAAAAAAAAGGCAGCCCGGGTAGCTCAGCGGTTAAGCACCGCCTTCAGCCAAGGATGTGATCCTGGAGACCTGGAATAGAGTCCCACACATCAGGCTCCCTGCATAGAGCCTACTTCTCCCTCTGCCTGTGTCTCTGCCTCTCTCTCTCTCTCTCTCTCTCTGTCCCTCTCATGAATAAATAAATTAAAATCTTAAAAAAAAATAAAATGGAAAACAAAGCTGAAGCTATCAAATTTCAGACCTTAAGTTATATTACAAAGCTATAGTAATCAAAACAGTATGGCTGGAACAAAAACAGGTATATATAGTTCAGTAGAACAGAATAGAAGGCGCACAATTAAACCTGCAATTATATGGTCAAGTGATCTCCAGTAAAGGAGGAAAAATGTACAAGGGGAAAAAGTTTATTTAAGAAATGGTGAATGTACCTGGACTACTTTCTTACACAATACACAAAAATTAACTCAAAATGGATTAAAAACCTAAATGTGAGACCTGAAACCATAAATATCTTAGAAGAGGGCACAGGCAATAATGTCTTTGACATTGATCATAATAACATCTTTCTAGATATGTGTCCTGAGGCAAGTGAAACAAAAGCATAAATAATCGGGGATCCCTGGGTGGCTCAGTGGTTTGGCGCCTGCCTTTGGCCCAGGGCGTGATCCTAGAGTCCCGGGATCGAGTCCCTCCTCGGGCTCCCTGCATGGAGCCTGCTTCTCCCTCTGCCTATGTCTCTGCCTCTCTCTCTCTGTCTATCATAAATAAATAAATAAATAAATAAATAAATAAATAAATCTTTTAAAAAATCATAAATAATCTATTAGGACTACATCAAAATAAAAAAACTTCTGGCCAGCAAAGGAAACTCCAAGAAAACTAACAGGCAACTTATTGAATGGGAGGATATATTTCAAAGGACATAACCAATATAGGGTTAGTATCCAAAATATAAAAATAACTTGTACAATTCAACACTAAAAAATCCCCCCGCAAACAAATAATCCATTAAAAATGGGCAGAAGACATGAACAGACATTTTTCCAAGGAAGACATCTAGATGGCCATCAGATACAAAAAGATGATCAACATCACTCATCCTCAGGAAAATACAAATTAAAACCACAATGAGCACCTCACAGCTGTCAGAATGACTAAAACAAAAAACACAAGAAACAATGAGTATTGGTGAGGATGTGGAGAAAAAGGAACCTTTTGCAGTGTTGATGGGAATGCAAACTTGTGCTGCCTTTGTGGAAGACATTATAGACATATAGCTCTATTTTTTACTCTTTGAGGAACCTCCACACTGTTTTCCAGAGTGGCTGCACCAGTTCACATTCCCACCAGCAGTGCAAGAGGATTCCCTTTTCTCCACATCCTCTCCAAAATTTGTTGTTTCCTGTCTTGTTAACTTTCACCATTCTCACTGGTGTGAGGTGGTATCTCATTGTGGTTTTGATTTGTATTTCCCTGATGACAAGTGATGCGGAGAAAATCAAATTTAGTTTCATACCTATAGGAAACCAACATACCCGATAGGTTCCAAAACAGACAGGTATATATCCCATCCTAAGATAAGGAATAGGATAGAGGCCTGGGCAGATTTCAGGTTGTACTACAAAGCTGTGGTCATCAAGACAGTGTGGTACTGGCACAAAAACAGACACATAGATCAATGGAACAGAATAGAGAACCCAGAAGTGGACCCTGAAATGTATGGTCAACTAATATTCGATAAAGGAGGAAAGACTATCCATTGGAAGAAAGACAGTCTCTTCAATAAATGGTGCTGGGGAAATTGGACATCCACATGCAGAAGAATGAAACTGGACCACTCTCTTTCACCATACACAAAGATAAACTCAAAATGGATGAGAGATCTAAATGTGAGACAAGATTTCATCAAAATCCTAGAGGAGAACACAGGCAACACCCTTTTTGAACTTGGCCACAGTAACTTCTTGCAAGATACATCCACGAAGGCAAAAGAAACAAAAGCAAAAATGAACTATTGGGACTTCATCAAGATAAGAAGCTTTTGCACAGCAAAGGATACAGTCAACAAAACTAAAAGACAACCCACAGAATGGGAGAAGATATTTGCAAATGACGTATCAGATAAAGGGCTAGTTTCCAAAATCTATAAAGAACTTATTAAACTCAACACCAAAGAAACAAACAATCCAATCATGAAATGGGCAAAAGACATGAAGAGAAATCTCACAGAGGAAGACATGGACATGGCCAACAAGCACATGAGAAAATGCTCTGCATCACTTGCCATCAGGGAAATACAAATCAAAACCACAATGAGATACCACCTCACACCAGTGAGAATGGGGAAAATTAACAAGGCAGGAAACAACAAATGTTGGAGAGGATGCGGAGAAAAGGGAACCCTCTTACACTGTTGGTGGGAATGTGAACTGGTGCAGCCACTCTGGAAATCTGTGTGGAGGTTCCTCAAAGAGTTAAAAATAGACCTGCCCTACGACCCAGCAATTGCACTGTTGGGGATTTACCCCAAAGATTCAGATGCAATGAAACGTCGGGACACCTGCACCCCGATGTTTCTATCAGCAATGGCCACAATAGCCAAACTGTGGAAGGAGCCTCGGTGTCCATCGAAAGATGAATGGATAAAGAAGATGTGGTTTATGTATACAATGGAATATTACTCAGCAATTAGAAACGACAAATACCCACCATTTGCTTCAACGTGGATGGAACTGGAGGGTATTATGCTGAGTGAAATAAGTCAATCGGAGAAGGAAAAACAGTTTATGTTCTCATTCATTTGGGGAATATGAATAATAGTGAAAGGGAATATAAAGGAAGGGAAAAGAAATGTTGGGAAATATCAGGAAGGGAGACAGAACATAAAGACTCCTAACTCGGGGAAACGAACTAGGGGTGGTGGAAGGGGAGGAGGGCGGGTGTTGGAGGGGAATGGGTGATGGGCACTGAGGTGGACACTTGACGGGATGAGCACTGGGTGTTTTTCTGTATGTTGGTAAATTGAACACCAATAAAAATTAATTAAAAAAAAAAAAAAAAGAAAGATGAATGGATAGAGAAGATGTGGTCTATGTGTACAATGGAATATTCCTCAGCCATTAGAAACGACAAATACCCACCATTTGCTTCAACGTGGATGGAACTGGAGGGTATTATGCTGAGTGAAGTAAGTCAATCGGAGGACAAACAGTGTATGTTCTCATTCATTTGGGGAATATAAATAATAGTGAAAGGGAATATAAGGGAAGGGAGAAGAAATGTTGGGAAGTATCAGGAAGGGAGACAGAACATGAAGACTCCTAACTCTGGGAAACGAACTAGGGGTGGTAGAAGGGGAGGAGAGCGGGGGGTGGGGGGGAATGGGTGACGGGCACTGAGGTGGACACTTGACGGGATGAGCACTGGGTGTTTTTCTGTATGTTGGTAAATTGAACACCAATAAAAATTAATTAAAAAAAAAAGAATTTACATTATCCTAGAAAAGACTTCCAGTATTAGCATACAGAGTTTAAATCTAAGAATAAACTTATTATGAATGGAAACAAGTTCTGACATCAGCTCAACTCACTGAAACACAAATATGTGTAATATATATATGTGTGTGTGTGTGTGTGTGTGTGTGTGTGTGTGATGGTTTTAGGTTATTTTCCCTTATTTCTACTAAATAATAGTAGCTTTCTCAGAATTTCAAGGTCTTTAAAGGCTGAAAACTTATATCTACTTTTAAAATGGGGGGAAGATTACTGTACTATTCATAGGACTTTCCTAACATCATTTTTTCTAAATGATATCAAAAATGGCTTCGAAAAGAAGGTTTATTGCAATATGTGTGCTGTGATTTAAGAATGAAATCTAATAAATTTTTGCACAAAAAAAAAAAAGAAAAGAAAGGGAGACAGAGCATAAAGACTCCTAACTCTGGGAAACGAACTAGGGGTGGTGGAAGGGGAGGAGGGCGGGGGGTGGGGGTGAATGGGTGCCAGGCACTGAGGGGGGCACTTGACGGGATGAGCACTGGGTGTTATTCTGTATGTTGGTAAATTGAACACCAATAAAAATTAATTTATTAAACAAACAAACAAAAAGGATAGAGGCCTGGGGCTGCAAAGAGAAAGAGTACAATCTATTGGGCAAAAGAAGAGCAGATGTTTGACAATTAATTTGTCCTGCCATGAAGATGGGTCACTCAGATAAAATTCATCTCTGGTAATAACTCCTATTCTGAGAAAGACACCCAATCTAGATACTTCCAGGGAGGTAATTGAGGGGAAATTTTTCTATTCATCCTTTAGTCCAATATAGTCTCCATGCCAAAGTAGAACATTTTGAGGAGACTTGTTCTTAATCCACTAAAAATTGACACAGCTAGTACTGTAATTTTCCTCTAATTGTTTCCCAAAGTCAACATACATTTACCTTGTTTTTTTTTTTAAATATTTTATTTATTTATTCATAGAGACACAGCTAGAGAGAGGCAGAGACACAGGCAGAGGGAGAAGCAGGCTCCATTCAGGGAGCCCAATGTGGAACTCGATCCAGGGTCTCCAGGATCACGCCCTAGGCTGCAGGCGGCGCTAAACCGCTGCGCCACTGGGGCTGCCCTACATTTACCTTGTTAATACCATCAATATTCTTCCCATTACATTTATAATGGTATCTCAGTCTCTTACTTTGAACCAGAACAGATTCGGACTAGTATCTACTTGTAGAGACTCCGTTTTTTTTATATAATCTCTGTCTCTTGATTATATTCAAAGTACTCTAAAGTCATTTCTTCACCGTGTCCTCTGCAAAGAACAATGCAAACAATATTAAAAATTTTTTGTCAATACTTCCTCCTAGTACCTCTTCTCTAATTTTCTTATAAATATCCTCTCCTGGTATTCTCAATTCTTTAAATTTCTTACATTACTCTCTCTAAATTAACACTGACAGAAATCCTGTCTGCATTCAACTTATGCACTATCATTTCTACTTGTATAATTACACACACCTAAAATAAAATATAGCTCAAGATACCAATTCCCCCACAATGACAGATTATAATACACTATTTCTAGTCTATGATATTTGTTAATGGCTCTACCAGGAAAGCTTGGACTTTTTTTTACAAGTACTCTAAGAACCACCAAAACACAGTTAAGCATTGCTCTAGAAGCTGAGCTTCATCATTTTTCATTCACATATGTACACACCCCTGTCTATCTATATGCACAAATTTTCTCACTCCATATTCATTTTCTTTCAGCATGCATTTAAATGTCAACTCCTCAGAAATTTCTTCACTGAACCTCAATCTCCATCAGCCTTTCTCTTCCCCTCTGTTTTTATTTTTTTTTCCCCTCTGTTTTTAATTAAAACTTTGCTATTCCTTCTGAACACTTATATTACTTGTCATTGTACATTCATGTTTCTTTAGTTGTTTATTCTATCAACTACCAGTCCAATTATAGAAAATCATTGCCTGAATGCTAAAAGTAATGAAATTTCTCAGAAGGAGTTGAGATGGCAGAGGAATAGGGGGATGCTATGGTTGCTTTGTCCCTTGAACACAGTCAGATAAATATCAAATCGTTCTGAGAAATCTATCTGAGGACTAAGGACAAACTGCATATCTAGAGAGAGAAAAATGGTTACATCGTGGAAGGTAGGTGCTGCAGAGAATTGATTTGGGGAAGAAAACAATTACAGGTGCAATTACAGGTGCTGTGGGGGGGAGGGAGCCCTGATCACAGACAGAGGAGAAAGAGTGAGAGCAAGAGTCAGAGCGAGCAAGAGAGAGAGAGAGAGAGCATCATGCAAAGGATTGCACAAGAAAAACTCTTCCCCCAAACCACTGATTGAGAAAAGAGAAGGGGCTGACTATCCCAAGTTCTTATAAGCATCAGAGCTCAAAGTCTGAAGTTTTAGAAGTCCACACCATCACAGGGGTCATCCTGGTGGTCTTAGTGGTGTTACTGTGGAGAAAGAGGGCAGAGATCCATGAGCAAACAGCATATCTGAGGATCCCCTGGGATGCTCAGGGAGAAACAGTTCCCCTCCTTGGAGTGCATTTGGGACAGGTGGCACCATCTCTCAGGGAACAAAAGAGAAGGCAGGTGCCATTGAGTGGTCCGTTAGTTAGCTTACCAGCAGAGGCACCTGCTGAAGGCTGCTAAACTGGAAGCCAGCTTTTGGCTGTGCTTTACCATAAGCTCCTATCCCTGCACAGTCATGCAACTACTTTTCTGGGACAAACTAGCATCAGCCACAGTGTGGCAAGACCCATCCCAGAGGAGCAGTGTAGGTCTGCACCATGATGAGTCTCTAAAATTTGGAGCTTTGAAACCCAGCCAAGCACCTGAGATAAAACACAAGAGTACTGCTCTGCCAGGTAGACAGACAGCTCAGCACACACATGGTGAAGGCAGGGTTCTGACAGAAGTCTGGGACACAAGAGAGTAGATCGTTCACTCTTCTGTAAGGGCTTCCTGAACAGCAAAAGGCACAAATTCTCCTCTCCAGTGATCAGAGAGTAGGGTGACCCATTTCCCGCCCTGCCCATCAGCATAGACAGACTTCAGTGAGGAACAAAGCACCCCCTAGTGGAGGCTGGAGCCGTTTGCACCAAGCCTTTCCTCAGTGTCCTGCAGGTGCGTCTTAGGAGGGCAAGTCTGACAGAACCAGTTCATCAGGCCTTCCCCCAGAAGACCAGCACAAACTACTCCTCTCCCCTGAGCTCCCCTTCCCCACCCCCCCCACAAACCAAGACTATTGATCATAGAGTGCTGCAAAGCTTCAGCTTTAGGGGAAATAGGATTCAGCCTTTTCTAAAATCAGACCAAAATACATCTAGTTGAAACTTGCCACACACTGGACCAGATCTGAACACTCCACACTGCAGGTAAGGAAAAACTCTGCAAGGGACTGATCAGATGGAAAGAGCAGCCAAAATATAACAGAAGAGTGCACACACACACACACACACACACACACACAAACTTCCTGAAGCACAAGGTTCTGGACAGTATATGACCTCTTCTTAATATAGCCATTACTTTCAGCAACAGGTTTTCCTAACACACAGAAGACCTACCCTACAATTCAGCAATTGTACAACTAGGTATTTAACCAAAGAATGCAAAAATACTAATTCAAAGGGATACATGCACCCCAATGTTTATATGTAGCAGCATTGTCAACAATAGCCAGGTTATGGTGAGAACCCAAATGTCCATTGACTGATGAATGGATGCAGAAGTGATATATAAATACAACAGAACATTACTTAGCCATAAACAATAATGAAATCTTGCTATTTGCAAGAACATGGATAGAGCTAGAGAGTATTATGCTTAGTGAAATAGGTCAGTCAGAGAAAGACAAATACCATGTGATTTCACTAATGTGGAATTTAAGAAACAAAACAAAGGGGTAAAGGGAAAAGAAAGGGGAGGGGCAAGCCAAGAAACAGACTCTTAACTTTAGAGAATAAACCAATGGTTACCAGAGGGGAGGTGGTAGGATGAGCAAAATAGGTGATGGGGATTAAGGAGGGCACTTGTTGTAATGAGCACAGAATATTGTATGAAGAGCCGAGTCACTATATTGTACACCTGAAGCTAATATTACACTGTATGTTAACTAACTGAAATGTAAATAAAACCTTTTTTTAGATTTTATTTATTTATTCATGAGATACACAGATAGAGAGACAGAGACACAGGCAGAGGGAGAAGCAGGCTCCATGCAGGGAGCCTGATGCAGGACTCTATCATGCCCTAAGCCGAAGGCAGACACTCAACTGCTGAGCCACCCAGATGTCCCTAAATAAAACCTGTTTTTTAAAAAATAAATAAACAGAAAAGAACATCAGAAAAAAAGAAAAATTTTAAGCTAGAAAATATTAATGAAACACAAAATGTAATTGAATTAATAAAAATTTTAATTAAAAAACTCCCAGAGTGCTTCAAAAGTAAAGATTGACCTAAAGCACATTCTTGAGTTGCTTTTTTTTAAAAGATTTTATTTATTTATTCACGAGAGACACAAAGAGAGAGAGAGAGAGGCACAGACACAGGCAGAGGGAGAGGCAGGCTCCATGCAGGGAGCCCGACGTGGGACTCAATCCTGGGTCTCCAGGATCACACCCTGGTCTGAAGGCGGTGCTAAACTGCTGAGCTACCAGGCTGCCCTCTTGAGTTGCTTTTGCAGGAAAATTGTCACCAGGAAGACCCCCACATACTACCCATCTTCACAGGAATGTTAACCTTGTATTTTAGAGGCAAACAGCAGGAAGAGCTCTGGATAGCCTAGACCAGTTTGAGCTCAAACACCAACTCCTACTTGCACAGATGGTCTATGGAATTACCTCTTCTTCATTATAATTTTAAAATCTTTTTCCAAGAAGGAGCACAAACCTCATTAACGAAACACACAGTGTATGTGTAGGCACATTTCCTTAAGATGCATGTGCGACCTTATGCCCACCTCTATACGTGATGACAAAATTCTCCTTTCTGAATATTTATTCTAACCTTAAATAAAAGAAACCCACTCACCCCTGCTCAGGGAGTCATGGCTTTGGAAGTTATTCCCTGTGATCTCATTTATTGCAAATAAAGTTTCCCTTCTGAGAAACAAGTCCACCTGACATAGTCTCTACCTATAACTCACCAAGGAGCAACCTACATTAGTTAAGTTACAGTTGGAGTAATTCCCACAGTGTTTTAACCAGTGTTAGAGTCAGTGTTGACAATGACAAAATCAGTCTGAACATTATGTACCCCCCCAAACCAAGCAGATTTCAGGAAAAATGTGTACATTTGTGTAGATTAGGGCTTGGATTTAGACACATGCCAGGTACCTTCAAGAGTCTGCTACTGTGGGACGCCTAGATGGCTCAGGGTTGAGCGTCTGCCTTTGGCTCAGGTTGTGATCTCGGGGTCCCAGGATTGAGTCCCACATTGGGCTCCCCACAGGGAGCCTGCTTCTCCCTCTGCCTGTGTCTCTGCCTCTCTCTGTGTGTCTCTCATGAATAAATAAATAAAAATCGTTTTTCTTTTTTTAAATTTTAATACATTTTTATTGAAGTTCGATTTGCCAACATATAGTATTACACCCAGTGCTCATCCCATCAACTGCCCCTCTCAGTGCCCGTCACCCAGTCACCCCACACCCCGCCTGCCTCCCCTTCCAGTCCCCCTTGTTCGTTTCCAGAGTTAGGAGTCTCTCGTGGTTTGTCTCCCTCTCTAATTTTTCCCACTAGTTTTCCCTCCTTCCCCTTATAATCCCTTTCACTGTTTCTTATATTCCCATATGAGAGAGACCATGTGATGATTGTCCTTCTCCAATTGACTTACTTCACTCAGCACCACACCCTCCAGTTCCATCCACGTCAAAGCAGATGGTGGGTGTTCGTCGTTTCTGATGGCTGAGTAATATTCCATTGTATATATAGACCACATCTTCTTATCCATCATTTGTTGAAGGACATTGGGGCTCCTCCCACAGTTTGGCTATTGTGGACATTGCTGCTATGAACATTGGGGTACAGGTGTCTCAACTTTTCACTGCATCTGTATCTTAGTGCAATTGCTGGGTCGTAGAGTAGCTCTATTTTTAACTCTTTGAGGAAAATCCACACTGTTTTCCAGAGTGGCTGCACCAGTTCACATTCTCACCAGCAGTGCAAGAGGGTTCCCCTTTCTCCACATCTTCTCCAAAATTTGTTATTTCCTGTCTTGTTGAGAATTTTCACCATTCTCACTGGAGTGAGGTGGTATCTCATTGTGGTTTTGATTTGTGTTTCCCTGATGGCCAGTGATGCGGAGCATTTTCTCATGTGCTTGTTGGCCATGTCTATGTCTTCTTTGGTGAAATATCTGTTCATGTCTTTTGCCCATTTCAGGATTGGATTGTTTGTTTCTTGGGTGTTGAGTTTAATAAGTTCTTTATAGATCTTGGATATTAGCCCTTTATCTCATGTGTCATTTGCAAATATCTTCTCCCATTCTGTAGGTTGTCTTTTAGTTTTGTTGATTGTTTCTTTGGCTGTGCAGAAGCTTTTTATCTTGATGAAGTCCCAATAGTTCATTTTTGCTTTTGGTTCCCTTGCCTTTGTGGATGTATCTTGCAAGAAGTTACTGTGGCCAAGCTCAAAAAAGGTGTTGCCTGTGTTCTCTTGTAGGATTTTGATGGATTCTTGTCTCACATTTAGATCTTTCAATCATTTTGAGTCTGTCTTTGTCTCTAGTGTTAACAGACTGGTCCAGTTTCATTCTTCTGTACGTGGCTGTCTAATTTTCCCAGCACAATTTATTGAAGAGACTGTCCTTTATCCAGTGGAGAGTCTTTCCTGCTTTGTCAAAGATGAGTTGACCATAGAGTTGCGGGCCCATTTCTGGGTTCTCTCTTCTGTTTCATTGATCTATGTATCTGTTTTTATGCCAGGACCACACTGTCTTGATGATCCCAGCTTTGTAATACAACTTGAAATCCAGCATTGTGATGCCCTCATCTATGGTTTTCTTTTTCAATATTCCCCTGGCTATTCGGGGTCTTTTCTGATTCCACACAAATATTAAAATGATTTGGTCCTGCTCTCTGAAGAGTGTTCATGGTATTTTGATAGGAATTGCATTGAACGTGTAAATTGCCCTGGTTAGCATAGACACTTTCACAATATTAATTCTTCCAATCCATGAGCAGGGAATATTTTTCCATCTCTTTGTGTCTTCCTCAATTTCTTTCAGAAGTGTTCTATAGTTTTTAGGGTATAGATCCTTTACCTCTTTGGTTAGGTTTATTGCTAGGTATCTTATGTTTTTGGGTGCAATTGTAAATGGGATTGACTCCTTAATTTAACTTTCTTCAGTCTCGTCAGGGTAGAGGAATGCCACTAATTTAGATGCATTGATTTTATGTCCTGTCACACTGCTGAATTTCTGTATGAGTTCTAGTGATCTTGGGGTGGAGTCTTTTGGGTTTTTCTATGTACAATATCATGTCATCTGTGAAGAAGGAGAGTTTGACTGCTTCTTTGCCAATTTGAATGCCTTTTATTTCTTTTTGTTGTAAATAAATAAAATCTTAAAAAAAAAAAAAAGAGTCTGCTAGTGTGACTGGACCAGGTCCCTGGCTACCCTGACCTGTGAAGCTGACACCTGTGCAGACATACCCCCTCAACTGCCCATAGGCAGCCAGAGCCCACCAGGCTTTGGAGCTAAGGCCCATCTCCAACTACTCACATTACTTTAAGTGTGGAGGGTGCCCAGCCCTGAAATTCTCTTTGAGACAGCACTGAAATGGTGACAGTCTGTTCCCACATGTGCTTACTCAAGTCCCAGGTTTTTGCGTCAATGAAGGCTCCCAGGTGACTCTTGTTAAAGACACCATGGTCAGCACACTAGAATCAGCCCTTTACAGGGCTTCAATATTCCTCCAGCTCTACCTTGATTTTTAAAAATATTTTATTTATATTCAATTTACCAGCATATAGTAGAACATCCAGTGCTCATCCCATCAACTGCCCCCCTCAGTGCCCATCACCCAGTCACCCCATCCCCCCTCCCACTTCCCCTTCCACTAACCCTTGTTCGTTTCCCAGGGTTAGGAGTCTCTCATGCTTTGTTACCCTCTCTGATTTTTCCCATTCATTTTCTCTCCTTTCCCCTATAATCCCTTTCATTATTTCTTATATTTCCCATATGAGTGAGACCATATGATTGTCCTTCTCCGATTGACCTACTTCACTCAGCATCATACCCTCCAGTTCCATCCACGTCAAAACAAATGGTGGGTATTCATCCTCTCTGATGACTGAGTAATATTCCATTGTATATAGAGACCACATCTTCTTTATCCATTCATTGGTGGAAGGACATTGAGGCTCCTCCCACAGTTTGGCCATCGTGGACATTGCTGCTATGAACATTGGGGTGCAGGTGTCCCAGCGTTTCACTGCATCTGTATCTTTGGGGTAAATCCCCAGCAGTGTAATTGCTGGGTCATAGGGTAGCTCTATTTTTAACTCTGAGGAACCTCCACACAGTTTTCCACAATGGCTGCACCAGTTCACATTCCCACCAACAGTGCAAGAGGGTTCCCCTTTCTCCACATCCTCTCCAACATTTGTTGTTTCCTGTCTTGTTAATTTTCACCATTCCCACTGGTGTGAGGTGGTATCTCATTGTGGTTTTGATTTGTATTTCCCTGATGACAAGCGATGCGGAGCATTTTCTCGTATGCTTGTTGGACATCCAGCTCTACCTTTAGAGGATATGCACATTTATGTGGATTAACCCATCTATAAATAGGCAGGTGCCATATACCCCCACTAGCCCACTCTTGTGAACCAGCCTCTCCAGACACTTACCCTGTAACCAGGTCCCTAGCTACACTCACCTACATGACTCATGAAAGGGCAATAAGCACTCTGTAGGTTGCTGAAGGTAGCTGGGAGGCTCTCCAAGCCTGTGGAGCTTAGGTTGGTCCCAAACCAGCCTCTGAGCCAGAGAGAGCTCACCACCCCCAGAATCTTCCTGAGCTGGCACCTTTCAACTGGGCAAGTTCAGTCCCCTTTAGGGATGGCCACTTGAGGAGTCCAGGGCTTACCAACAATCAAGGCTCCCAGGTGTCTCTCAGTTAAGAATACCCTTGTAGGCCGACAAACTGCACCCTGGCAAGGCAGTCCAGACTCCTCCACTTGTACCTTCAGAGAGCATATGCACTTTTTTGTATGATAGGGCTTGGAATAGGCAGATTCCTTGTACCACCAACAATCTACTCCCAAGACCCATCTTTTTAGGACACTTGTCCTATTTCAGGTCAGTTTCCCTCCCTAGTGCTGACAAGGCAATGCAGTTGCCTCTAGATTGTCCTGCAGGGAGAATATGTGTCTTTTATAAACTAAGGCTTCAAATAAGGCAGATATCAGGTACCCCCAAAGAGCTTACTCCTATGACCCAGACTCTTAATACAGCTGCCCTGTTCCAGGTCCCTGGCTTCCCAGACCTGAGCCTTACATGCATGGGTAGTCTGTATACTATCAGCTGGCCTTTGACTGCCTGGGTCCTCCAATTCTGTGAAGCATAAACCGGTCCTCAAAGTTTGTAGAGCCTCCAGAACACAGTGAGCCCACTCTCCAAATATCTTTTTGCAATTGCATTTGAAACTGGATGTCTCTTACAGAATAGGATAAAACTTGCCATGAGGCAGGTGCCAGGGACCCCACACAGTTGCTCCTGGATGTCAGCCTCTCCCATCTAGCTTGTCTCTTGCAGGTCCCCAGATGCCCTGACCTGAAGGAACTGGGCATGGGCAGCCTACACCCTGAAGCCAGCCTTGGGCATTTGTGGCCCTCAAGGCCTGTGGAGCTTTGGCCTATCCCTAACCACCTACACTACCTCTTGTGTGAATATCTTTCATCCTTTAAAATTTTTCTGAGGCTTCAGCTTCAAACTGGTGTGAAGTCAGCCCCCATTTGGACTGGCTTTCTGATGGGGTCCTGGGCTTACTGGTTATCAAGGCTTCAGGTGCCTCTTAGTGAAGGATACCCTTATCCCGGCCCCATCCTAGCAAAACAGTACAGATCCCTCCATCTCTACCACCTCAGTAAATATGTGCTTAGGGTAGGGCTCAGAATTAGGCAGATTCCATGGTCCCAAAGAGCCTCTTCATGAAACGTGGATTCCCTAGAAGTTGCCAGTCCCAGTTCCATGGCTCTTATGACCTGCATGGATCTGTGCATGTGCAGAGCACACTCTGTCAGATGGGCTTGCCTGGAAGGGGCCATCAAGACTTGTGGGGCTCAGGCTGGTCCCTTATGTCCTGCAGAGCCTCCAGGATGGAAAGAAATCATTCCCAGCAAATCTGTTTGAGCCTGCATTTGAAACAGGACTGTTAGTATGGAGATTCCTCAAGAAGTTAAAAATATAGCTAACCTATAATTTTAACCCAGCAATTGTATCACTAGGTATTTACCCCAAAGACACAAACATAGTGATCTGAAGAGGCACCTACACTTCAATATTTATAGCAGCAATGTCCACAATAGCCAGACTATGGAAAGAATGCAGATGTCCATCAATAGATGAATGGATAAAGAAAATGTGGGGTATATATACAGTGGAATACTACTCAGCCCTCAGAAAAGACGAAGTCTTACTATTTACATTGACATGGGCGGACCTAGAGGGTATTATGCTAAGTGAAATATGTCAATAAGTCAATTGGAGAAAGACAATCGTCATATGGTTTCACTCCTATGCGGAATATAAGAAATAGTGCAGAGAATCATAAGAGAAGGAAGGGAAACTGAATGGGAAGAAATCAGAGAGGGAGACAAACCATGAGAGACTCTTAACTCTGGGAAACAAATTGAGGGTCGCAGGAGGGGAGGAAGGTGGGGGGATGGATCCACTGGATGATGGGCCTTAAGGAAAGCTTGTGATGTGATGAGCCCTGGGTGTTATATGCAATTGATAAATCACTGAACTCTACCTCTGAAAATAATGAGGTACTATATGTCGGTTAATTGAATTTAAATTCAAAAAAATGAAACAGGACTGTTAGTCCTTTATGGACTGGTTGCCTCAAGGGGTCTCGACTTTTTCAACAAAGAAGTCCCCCTAAGTGTCTTAGTGGAGGCTACCCAGTCCATCCCTCCTGGCCCTGCCTTGGCAAGACAGTCCAAATTCCTCCAGTTCTGCCTCCAGAGAGGAAATGCTCAGTCATGTAGCCTGAGATCTGGAATTAGGTAGAGCCAGTCACTCCAGAGAGCTCATTACTGGGACCTGGCTTCTCCCTTCAACTGCCCTGTCCCAGGTTCCTGGGTTTCCTTGACCTGTGCTCCCCTTGCATGCCACCTGGGAACCTGGATTACTGGAAAAGCGTCCATCAGGCAGCTGTCTGAATGGGGCCTAGTGGTCCCATATTCAAAACAAAGCCTCAGATTTTTCCGGGTGTGGCTCTCTCCACAATGGAGGCTGTGCAAGAGTCAGGGACTGCCCTGAGTTGGATTACCTAACTTAAGAGGCCACATGTGCACACATGCACATTGTCAGCTATCACTGGGCAGCCTGGCCTGGCCCTACAGGGTAGTTGTAGAAAAAGGGTGCATCACAGTAGCAAACTATATCAAGTACCTGGCATATGTCTAATCCCAAGACTTACTGTATCCAATAAAACACACCGATATTAAAATGTAACCTCAGAAAGATATTCAGTGTGTGGACACCCAGCATCCTGAGTCCATTCATGTGATTGGAGTCTAACTGGTGCTCTATAGATTTGGAGTGCACCCTGCAGCCCAAGGCCAACTCAAGGATGCTAGCTGCACATGGGTGCCCCAAGTTGGGTAACTACAGATATGAAAAGGACAACTGGGACACCTGGGTCGCTCAGTGGTTGAGCATCTGTCTTTGGCTCAGGGTGTGATCCCGGGGTCCTGGGATTGAGTCCTACAATGGGCTCCCCACAAGGAGTCTGCTTCTCCCTCTGCCTATGTCTCTGCCTCTTTCTGTGTGTCTCTCATGAATAAGTAAATAAAATCTTAAAAAAAAAAAAAAAAAAAAGGACAAGTGACTGAAGAGGAACAGCCAGAGTAGAAGGTTATTAAAGAAACACCTCAGAGCCTTGAATAATGGAAGACCTGGCAACCATGAGTGGCTAACACAGTGCAGTGGCACATGCATAGGCAGTATGGGTCAGGGGACCCAGGGACCTAGAACAGGGCAGCTGTAGGGAGAGGCCAGGCCACAGTAGGAGGCAACTGGGAGTAGCCAGCTTATGCCTAATTCCAAGATTTAACCTACAAAATCTGCATATTTTCCCTGAAGGCAGAGGTAGAAAAATCTGGACTGCCTTGGTAGGGTGGAGTCCCATGGGATAGGCAGGGGTAACCTCCAAAAAGAGACACCTAGGCAGCCTTGATTGCTGGAGAAGCCCTGGACCCCATAGAGACCTCCAGTCCAAATGGGGACTGACAGTCCTTAGCATAAAATATCCCACAGAAAGATATTCAGAGTGTGGGCTCTCTCCATTCTGGAGGCCATGCAGGTGCTTGAAGATTGGCTCGAGCTCCAGAGCCATAGAGTGTCTCCTGCAGACCAAGGCCAGCTTACAGGGTCCAGACTTCACCTGTGCAAGCTGCATGGGTCAAGGTAGCCAGGAACCTGGAGCAGGGGAGAAACTTCTAGGGCTATCAGACATCTAAAATTTTTCCAAGATTTAACATGCACAATTGGACCTGTTCCCCTTAGGGCAGAGTTGGAGGGCTTGAACTGCCCTGCCATGTCAGAGCCTGACCACTGGCCTGGTTAGCCAGCCAAAGGACATGCCTGGGAGCCCAGAGTCCTGGAGAAGCTTGCCACCCCATTGGGCAATCTGTCTCAATGGTAAGTGATAGTCACAAGTCTAAAGCTGCCATGGCAGAAGGATTTTTGGTAGGTGGGCTCCCTCTAAACTGAAAGCTATGCAGGTAGTTGGGTATCAGCCCAAGCTCCACAGGTCTGGAGTGCCCTGGCTACTCAAGGCTGCCTGACAGGGTCAGAATGAGCATGCAGGCCCAGTATGCCAGGGGACCCAGGCACCTAAATCAGGGCAACTGTGGGGAGAGGCAGGGTCACAGGAGCAGGCGCTTGGGGATACAGGGTATCATCATAATCTGAGTCCAAACCTACACAAAGGCGTATATTCTCCCAGAAGGACAAGGTTGAGAAATGTGGACTGACAAGGTACAGATGATGCATCTGCAGGATGCGCAGGTCGGAGTAGCTAGGAACCTGGAACTGGGTAACTGTACAGAGAGACTGGGTCACAGGAGTAGGCTATTTGGAGGTACCCGGCGTCTGCTTCATTTGAAGCCTTACACTACACAAATGCATAAACTCCCACTGAACGCCAGTCTGGAGGCAACTGCACTGCCTTGCCAGTGCTAGGAGTGGGTGGCTGGCTAAGGTATTCTCTTTGCTAGAGAAGCCAGGAACCCCATCAAGCAGGCAGTCCAAATGTGAACAGACTGTCATCACATTCAAGCTGCTACCTCTGAAAGATTCTCAGGGTTGGGATCCCTCCAACCCAGGTGGCTATCCAAATGGTTTGGACCAGCTGGAGTCTCACAGGACTGGAGAGCCCTGGCTTCCCAAAAATAGGCAAGAAGGTGCCTATTGGGCATTCTTAAGCTGTGCAGGTGCAAGAAGCCAGAGACCCAGAACAGGGCATGTATGTCCAGAGGCCAGGCCATGGGAGCTCGCCCTTGGCAGCCCAAGGCCTCTGCTTAATTCAAAACCCTATCCTACACAAATGTGCATATATCCCCCCCAGGTGAAGCTAGAGGTATCTAGACTACCTTGCCTGAATGGGTCCTCTATGGCTGCTAGGTATCTTGCAAGATCCTATCAGGCAGTCATTCCCAGTGGGGACTGTTGCTTCAGAAAGATTTTTGTGGAGGGACGAGTAGGTGGCTCAGCAGTTGAGCATCTGCCTTCTGCTCAGGGTGTGATCCCAGGATCCAAGATCGAGTCCCACATGGGCTCCTTGCAGGAAGTCTGCTTCTCCCTCTGCCTATGTCTCTGCCTCTCTCTCTGCCTCTCTGTGTCTCTCATGAATAAATAAAATCTTTAAAGAAAAAAAAAAAAGGAAGATTTTTGTGGGGAGGTCTCCTTCTGCCCTAGAGAGAGCTGAGGTGGCTCAAAACTACCCAAGACCCCACCAGCTTAGAGGGCTCTGGCTGGCCCTGGCTGCCCTTGGCCTACTGAAGAGGTACAATCTGAATTCTCGGGCAGCACAATTCAGGGGAGCAGGTGACCTAGGGACAGGGTGGGGGTCTCGAATGGATTGTTGCCTCATTCCAGTTGTTAACCCCCCACAAATAAGCATATTCTCCCAGGTGGCAGAGGCAGAGGAATCTGGTCAGCCTTGAGATTGGGTGGGGCAGCATGGGATGCTGGGTAACCTCCAATCACAGAACTCTGGGAGCCTTGGCTGTTTGAGAGGTCTCTGGGCCAAATCAGGTATCCAGTCCAAAGGGGAAGTGTCTGCCACAAGTTCAGGCTGCACAAATACACTTACATTTTTTTTTATTGCAAAGGAGATTCTCTACTTTCCCTGATAACTACCAGCAGCATGTGTCTCTGAGGGTGTGGACTGTCCCTCCACCACAGTGCTGGTTGAGCTGGTGCCAGGTTCCAATACTGCCATATGTGAGCAAAAGCATGTGGTGGCTGCAACCCCACGTCATTCCCATTCTGTGGCTGTTCTCTTGGTATATATGGCAGAAAATGCCAACACACAAATATGTATTGTTTTCATCTGCCCTCATTTATCTTCTTGCTGACAACATTCCCTGTCTCTTCAATATTTGGATTCCTTTCCCCTGTGTGGCCTCACTGCTTCACCTTGGAACAGTCCTTGGCCTCTCCAGGCTTCATGTCCCAGCTCTGCAAGGGGAAGGTGGACAGAGATGACTCAGAAGCCTTTTCTAGGTCAAGATATCCTCAGTTGTACAATTTTGTCATTTATAGGGTGACAGAGCCACAGCCTCCTTCCCTACAGCTCCCTGAGGCAGTAATTCATCAGAATACCTTGCAGAGGGGGCATGGTGTCTAGGACCTCCTTCTTCATCTGTCTCTAAATGCCTTTTTCTGCATGGTGACAGAGCAACACCACCAACACTTAGGATAGCTGGAACCATTCTGTATGGTGGGAACCATGCTCAGGGCTGACACCTCACCTGACAGAGCTACATAACACCAGCTGAGGTGGTTTCTAGTATTATTCCCATTTCTCAGACAGCAAAGCAGAGAGTAGAATCTGTTTTTAATTTCACACTGTACCACCTCCTATTAAAAATAATAATAATAACAATAGCCCAATTTGTAATATTTATAACCCAGGAAGCTAATCAGAAAGCCTTGGGGGCCAAGATGCCAAATGGGATTTATCTTGCTTGAGTACCACCCTTTATCACAAGTCCCAGACCCTCCTCATCTTCACTGACATTTCAAAAGGAGGCCAGCTGTTGAGAGATGTCAAGTTGTTTCACTCCAAAGCCTATGTAAACTGAGATGTCACATCAAGTTACAGGTGGGCCTGCCTATTGTAGGGTACAGCATTCATTCATAAATTAAGACTGACTTATTAAACTCAACACCAAAGAAACAAACAATCCAATCATGAAATGGGCAAAAAACATGAAGAGAAATCTCACAGAGGAAGACATGGACATGGCCAACATGCACATGAGAAAATGCTCTGCATCACTTGCCATCAGGGAAATACAAATCAAAACCACAATGAGATACCACCTCACACCAGTGAGAATGGGGAAAATTAACAAGAAAGGAAACCACAAATGTTGGAGAGGATGCGGAGAAAAGGGAACCCTCTTACACTGTTGGTGGGAATGTGAACTGGTGCAGCCACTCTGGAAAACTGTGTGGAGGTTCCTCAAAGAGTTAACAATAGACCTGCCCTACGACCCAGCAATTGCACTGTTGGGGATTTACCCCAAAGATACAGATGCAATGAAACGCCGGGACACCTGCACCCCGATGTTTCTAGCAGCAATGTCCACAATAGCCAAACTGTGGAAGGAGCCTCGGTGTCCATCGAAAGATGAATGGATAAAGAAGATGTGGTTTATGTATACAATGGAATATTACTCAGCAATTAGAAACGACAAATACCCACCATTTGCTTCAACGTGGATGGAACTGGAGGGTATTATGCTGAGTGAAGTAAGTCAGTCGGAGAAGGACAAACATTATATGTTCTCATTCATTTGGGGAATATAAATAATAGTGAAAGGGAATAGAAGGGAAGGGAGAAGAAGTGGGTAGGAAATATCAGAAAGGGAGACAGAACATAAAGACTCCTAACTCTGGGAAATGAACTAGAGGTGGTGGAAGGGGAGGAGGGTGGGGGGTGGGGGTGAATGGGTGACGGGCACTGAGGGGGGCACTTGACAGGATGAGCACTGGGTGTTATTCTGTATGTTGGCAAATTGAACACCAATAAAAAATAAATATATTATTAAAAAAAAAAAAAAAGACTGTAATCAGGGCAGCCCCCATGGCTCAATGGTTTAGCGCCACCTGCAGCCTGGAGCGTGATCCTGGAGACCTGGGATCGAGTCCCATGGGCGGGCTCCCTGCATGCAGCCTGCTTCTCCCTTTGCCTGTGTCTCTGCCTCTGTGTGTGTGTGTGTGTGTGTGTGTGTGTCTCTATGAATAAATAAATAAATAATCTTAAAAAAATTAGGACTGTAATCAATCACTTAGGTTCTAAGTGAGCTGTCTCCCCCCCCCCTTTTTTTTTTGGTTGGTTTGTTCTCCCTGGGAAACCTTGGGGTAGGGGGGATGGTCAGCCCCTAGGTCTGCTGGCTTCCCTCTCTCTAGCTATTCCATCCAGCTGGGATAACAGGCACCTCCAGCAGTTCTGATTCAAACACAATGCCACCATTCCAAAGTTAGAGCATAAGGCAAAAACCAAAGATGAGGGAAATTATCCTTGAAACCCCCCTAGAAGGAGTGGAGAGCCAGATGGCACTTCCCATTGGTGATTTCAGACTGCTAGCTTTCCTGCCAGACCTGGAATAGCCTTGGTTTCTCCAATGGGCCCCACAACCAAGGCTATCTTCACACCCTGAGGTCCTGAGAGTTATTTAGGGGACAGCAGATTCACCAGCTGAATAGTAAGACAAATGGAGTCACCCACACCAGTTATACCCTTCCTTTCTTCCTCTTTCCCTCTGCATCTTCAGAGCACATGTAAATTAATGTGGAATACGCTGTACTTCTTTGTAAGGTCACAGACAGCATTTATTGAATGCTTACCTGTGCTAAGCTCTGTGCTAAGAGCCTGTATGAAAGGGCTGCATTCCAACAAGCACATGAGAAAATGCTCCGCATCACTCGGCATCAGGGAAATACAAATCAAAACCACAATGAGATACCACCTCACACCAGTGGGAATGGGGAAAATTAACGAGACAGGAAACAACAAATGTTGGAGAGGATGTGGCAAAAGGGGAACCCTCTTGCACTGCTGGTGCAGCCACTCTGGAAAACCATATGGAGGTTCCTCAAAGAGTTAAAAATAGACCTGCCCTCTGACCCAGCAATTGCACTACTGGGTATTTACCCAAAGATACAGATGCAGTGAAAAACTGAGACACCTGCACCACAATGTTCATAGCAGCAATGTCCACAATAGCCAAACTGTGGAAGGAGCCTCGGTGTCCATCGAAAGATGAATGGATAAAGAAGATGTGGTCTATGTATACAATGGAATATTACTCAGCCATTAGAAATGATTAATACCCACCATTTGCTTCAACGTGGATGGAACTGGAGGGTATTATGCTGAGTGAGGTAAGTCAATCGGAGAAGGACAAACATTATATGGTTTCATTCATTCAGGGAATATAAAAAATAGTGAAAGGGATTATAGGGGAAAGGAGGGAAAACGAGTGGGAAAAATCAGAGAGGGTGAGAACATGAGAGACTCCTAACTCTGGGAAACGAACAAGGGTTAGTGGAAAGGGAGGTGGGCGGGGGGATGGGATAACTGGGTGATGGGCACTGAGGGGGGCACTTGACGGGATGAGCACTGGGTGTTATGCTATATGTTGGCAAATTGAACTCCAATAAAAAAATATACAAAAAAAATAAAGTAACGATAGAATAGTTAGAATCTAGGGAGCTTCCCTCTACTTGCTAGATGGGATGACACCTGACTCACAAATTGCTTAATAAAGCCAAATAGATTTTCAAATTTAAAAAATGGTTAAAATCTATTGAGGACTTACTTTCTCCCAAGTGCTTTATCTGCATTATCTTATTTAGAATGCTAAAATTTAAAAAAAAGTTGAGGAGGGTGATACTATTGTTATCTTCATTTTCAGCAGAGGAAACGGACCTTAAGAGAGTTAAGTGACTTGCCCATATTGCCCAGCTACCAAGTGGCAGAGCCTGGAACTCTGGAAATCTAACACTAGTATTGGGCTTTAACCACTGGACATACTGCCATGCTGATGGAATGGAGGACTGTGAGCAATGTCCCATGCAATCTTCCTGCCAACCATCACGTGCATAGCTATTGACCCTGTCAATCATTTTATCAGCAAGTGAGGGTAAGGGATCTAAACAAGAGAAAAAAGTTCCAACTTTCAGTATTTAAGAAGTTATCTTAGAAAATTACAGCCTCCATAAAGCCTTTGGACAATGAAAAAATTCAAAAAACTTTAAATATATTAAAAATAGTTCTATATTTGATCATTTTCTTTTGTGATTATTAGTGTTCATGAAACTAAGCTACTCCAAGTGGCAGATCTACAAACAACTCTTGTGTAGCATTTGCTACTATTGCAATTTATTGTGTAATTATTTAAGTCTACTTCATTGGTGCAGAATAGACTCCAGGAAGATATGTCCCTGGCTTTATTTCCAAATTCAGAACAGAATGGGTGTCCAATAATTATTTATTGAGTGAATCAATGTTTTCCTTCAATATATCCCTTTAGGATTATTTGCAACCTATTAGAAATAGTATAAATATTATAATTATATTTTCAGATGTTGCTGTGCTTCAAAATTTGATACTAAGAACATGCACCATAAAAAGTTTTTTAACCCATATTAACTTATCACAGGAATTTAATATCCCCCTGGCTTGTGTGTGTCTGTGGAATTTAATATCCCCCCTGGCTTGTGTGTGTCTGTGGAATTTCATTTCTATTAATAAGTTTGTTTACTGGACTACATTTCGCCCCCAATGTTTTGTATGGTTAGTTTTAAATTTGACACCAGGGGATACGAAGAAGTCAAGTCATTAAGATCTCAAACTGCTTCAGGACATGGTAATTAAGCTCTAAGAATGACCCCAGGACCCATCTGTCCTTAATAAATCCATTCTTGAAAAGAAAAAGAAAAAAAGGGGGGGTGCATTCAACTGAAAGGAGCAGACAACAGGTTTCCCAATTGGTTGAATAAAGGCTTTTAAAATTATCTCTCTCAAAACAAGAAAGATGGATAGGTAATCTCAGGCTGTTCTGTAGCTCAACAATGCCTCCCCTGACATTCTTCTCCCACTAGCCATCCTCAGTAATGTGGGCTTCATATCCTGAAGCTCATGCCTCAGGACCATGGATGCTGCAGCCCCAAGCATCATGATTCTTCACGCGTAGAAAGCAGGGGAAGCAAAGTCTTCATCCTCTGTATTTTTTAGGAAGCCCCCTTCAGACTTCCCCTGATACCTCATTGGCCATAAGTGGGTCACATCCATCCTAAGCTGCCAGGGAACTAGGAAAACCAGTATCTGGCAAAGAAGAAGGACATCGCTATGATTGGCTTAAATTGTTCATGGTTCATGCACTAAACTGGGGCATTCTGCTACCCAGAGCAAAGTCAAGGCTCTGTTAGCAAAAAAGGGGCCCTTTTGTGAGGTAGCTAAGAATGCTATGTATTTTCTCAATGAAACTCATAGTAGTCCTCTGCGGTGGTGTCTTTTTAAATTCCCATTTTACAAATGGTGAAACTGAGACTCAGAGCTGTTTAGTAACTTGTCCAAGATCCCACAACTGCTAATCAGTAGGGGTTTAATTCCAGGTCTGTCTCCTGAAAGTGTGCTCTTAATCACTCCAAGTCATGACCCTCTTGAGGAAAGGGACATGTCTTCTTCATCTTTATATTTCTGCTGTGTCTTACAGCTGACAGAAGCTTAACCAAGTGGACTTAAATACAGAATCATTTTGTTTTGATACTTGCTGCTTTGTAATGTGTTTTAAAACCAAGAATGCAAACTTGCCAATGCTCCCTTTAAAAAATACACCTATCTCTTCTTCAGTGTTGTTTTCCACTTACCCATGCTGGGTTCCTGAAGTCCTGGGAAGAATTCCAATGTAAATATCACCTATGATGGAAATTTGGGGGAAGGAGAGGAGGGTGAAAGACTAATTGAGGCCCCAAAGAGGGTCAGTTCCTCATCAACTATGGAGCCATGGAAAATTCTTTGTTCCCGCCTGTTGGCTTCTTGCCTCCAGGATCTGGGTGGGTATTGCCCTTGGCCAGCTTCCTGGTCAGGTCACAGACAATTGGATTGGAGGGGTGTGTCTTGGGGAACAGGGCAGAACCAGTCTGGTTCTGGGTCCTTGGGAGTGAATGCAAGAAAAAGATGGGCTCTGAGCATCTGCAGCCCAGAACTCAGATAGCCATTCCACATATACTGTCTCATTTAGCACTAAGAATGACCTGTACGATCAGGACGATGGTCTTTCCCACATTACAGCTGAAAAAGTGGGGCTCAGAGAGGTGAAGTCATTTGTTCAAGGTCACACAGTGGAGCTTAGATTAAAAACTGAAGCCCGTGAACTTCTCAGGTGGGGCTCTTTCCCCAGTCAAGAGTGACTGCCATCCCACTCACCCTGAAGAGAGTGGCAAGGGTATGTTGGGGGCCAAGGAGGTCCCTGCCCATCCTCAGAGCTTTCACTAGGCCATATAACTCAATAGTTATCAGGAGGGGCTTTAAGTATGAGCCAGATTAGGACCCCAGCCTTATACTGCCTAGGGACTCTACGCAAGCGATATACCACCTTTTTCTAGGACAACGGTTAAAAGGCTGGGCTCTGGGGCCTGATGGCCTAGGTTCAAACTCCTGCTCTCCCAGGTACCAATTGTGTGGCCCTTACTTCACTGTGCAATTCTATAAAGAGAAGTATAAAGAACCTGCTCTAAAGGCTGCTTGTAAAGATTAAAAAGTGTCCTCAGCCCAGTGCCTGGCACCCAGCCGGTTCTCGTTACGTAGTTATTTTATATCCCTAGTGCAGATAGCACTGTGAGGTACCCAACGCAAAGGCCCCTTCCTAATCCCATCCTCCCCTCAGCCCCAGCAGCTGCCTTTGTGAATGAAACACCCAGGGAGGCCTGGACTGATCTGGGTACACAAATAAGGGGGGGTGGTGAGACTTCAGGAAATTAAAGGCAAATGGAATTCAACCTGCAAATTTGGGCATTTTCATGGAGGCCAAGAGATGGAGCCCACCTGAAGTTCTCGTCTCTTGCTGCCATTATTACCATACAGAAAGCCAGCCCAAGGTCCAGTGAGTATACTTAGCATATCCAACCCCTCTGGGAATAATCACACTCACAGGTCACACAGATTCCCTTGGTCTTCTGGGCCAAGGCTGGGCCTGCCATTAAGCCATGGCCTCAGCGAGGGAGCCCACAGAAGTACAGGGCATGCCAAGGTCACCCACAGGGCTGGCAACAGGGCAATGAGGCTTGCCCTTGTGTCTGCCCAGAGGCTGGCCACAGCTCAGGCGTCAGGTGTCTTGGGCACAGTGCCCAGGTCTGCCACACTGGGGATCTGGGTGCTTTTGCCAATTTCCCTAACCTCTCTGGGTTCAGAGGCCCCACCTGGGGGACCTGGAAGGGACCCAGAGTACTGGGGCTGACTTGGCAAGATTCAATGCCTAGGCTCTGGGCCACAATGACAGGATATCCCCAGAGAGTTGGGCTGGTCGCCACACAGGGAACACTGGGCAGAGACCTGGCACTGCTGATAAGAGACCCAAAAACATACCAAGGAGGCAAAGTGGGGACAGCTGGGCCCTGAGAGAGTAAAGAACAGGCCAGATTGCCATGGAAACCACAGCTACAGGCAGTAAGCGGCCGGAAAATGGAGACCTGAGTTTCTCCTCTACCTCCAACCTGGGAACCAAGGGCAAGGATCCAGTCTCCTGCCACCCTGTCCTGATTTTGGTTCTGGATAGGCAGTGTGAGTAAGTTCCCACTAAGCTTCCTTCAAGTTCCAGATATCTGTCCCACCCCCACTGCACAAAGACGTTAGGTCCAGAGGGGAAGGGGCTTTCTCAGACTCCAGTGACCAGGGTGATGTCCAGGAGGGCCCAGCCTAGCTTGAGGACTTAACTAACCCCCTTAGCCCAGCCCCAGGCCAAGAGACACCCTCTGGGTGAGGCTAAACCAGCAGCCCCTGCTCTCTGCACACAGGGTGCAAGAATGGACCTCCAGATTGAGAGCCTGACCAACACAAGTCTTGCCCTCGGGTGCCCCTAGGCCAAAGCCTTTCCCCATACCAGGGGAAAAGTCCCAGGTCCCAAATTCTTTTTTAAGTTGTAGCTCAGGCTGACAAGCCTGGTTGAGTATAATGATTTACAAGGCAAATAAGGGTTTTGTATTTTATCTTCTTACAACCCACTACCAGCTGAGTCCCTGCAGGCAGACTGGTCAGGTGTGGCCTGGGACAGGTGAAGCCCCCTCCTTGCCAGACAGGTCCTCTTGCCTCATTGTCCAAGATGCTGATTGATATTGCCAAAGACTAGCTGAGAGACTATGCATCTGTGCCAGACACTGGGGCAGAGAAGGAAGCAGAGAGCTAGGAGGGAACCCAACTCATTATGTGACCCTGCTGGGCCTTAAGCCTCCATTCATATAATGGGAATGCTAATTCTGATACATCCTATGGTGAGAATGTCACAGCTCAGGGATGTTAATACACTCATTCATTTTTCGCTTTCCAGTATTTCTTTTATCTCTTGTTACATTTGCCTGGACCTTGTTCATTTAACCAATATCTTTGGTACCTGGTGTCTACAAAGATACCAGACTAGGTGCTAAGCACTGAGATGTAAGGATGAGTGCTATAGACTTAACTTAGGCCTCGGGAGATTCCCAATCTAGAGGGCAACTTTATTATATATTTTTTTTTCATTGAAGTTCGATTTTCCAACATATAACACCCAGTGCTCATCCCATCAAGTGCCTTCCTCTGTGCCCATCTGGGGTCACCCGGTTACTGCCCCCCCCCCCCGCCCACCTCCCCTTCCACTACCCCTTGTTCACTTCCCAGAGTTAGGAGTCTCTCATGGTTTGTCACCCTCTCTAATTTTTCCCACTCATTTTCTAGAGGGCAACTTTATAATAACTTTCATAGCCTGGACCACCCTGCAAACACATTGAGATGATTCAGATGTAGCTCTTGTTCTGGGGGGATACAGTAGGCTGCTGCAGATGAGAATTCAGGCAAGTACGGAGGAGCACACAAACAGGCCACTCAGGAGTTACAAGGCTCCCAAGGGGTCAAGGAGGAATTCTGGGAGAGGTAATTTTTTTATAAAGATTTATTTATTTATTTTAGAGAAAGAATGAGAGAAAAAGCACAAGCAGGAGGGGCAAGGGGAGAGGGAGAGAGAATCTCAAGCAGACTTGCACTGAGCCCAGGACTAGACACAGGACTAGATCTCACCACCCTGAGATCACCACCTGAGCAGAAACCATGAGTCGAATGTTTAACCGACTCCACCACCCAGGTGCCACCTGGAGAAGGCATTTGAAGAGTGAGGAGGGTTTAGACAGATAAAGATAAGTGAACTATTTTCCCAGAACAGGTAATAGCATGGGCAAAGACAGGGAGGGAGGAATTCTTGGACCAAGGATGGAGAAGATAAGTCAAAGTGACTCAAGTTTAAGGTGTTGATGGGATGCCTGGGTGGCTCAGAGGTTGAGCGTCTGCCTTCAGCTAAGGGTGTGATCCCAGGGTCCCGGGATGGAGTCCCGCATTGGGCTCCCTGCACGGAGCCTGCTTCTCCCTTTGCCTGTGGCTCTGCCTCTCTCTCTCTTTCTCTCTCTCTCTCTCTCTCTGTCTCTCATGAATAAATAAATAAAATCTTTAAAAAAATAAAAAGTTTAATGTGTTGAGGGGGCAGGAGCACAAGATAAGGTTGGCAAACTGAGGAGTTGATCTTAATGGGGGAAGACCATAGGAAGCCATGGAAGGCATTTGAGAAGGAGAGGAGTAGCATGGCTGCTTTAGGAAGAGAAATCTGGTAGAAGTAGCAAGAGGAGGCAGACCTGGAAGGAGCAGACACCTTCACATTATATGCTCCCCACTTTTTGAAGTCTGAGGTGTCTCTGTCCACCACTGGGAGACAGAGGACAACTTCTTCTCCTCAGCCTGGCCGGGTAGATAAGGTGGCAAGGACAGGAAGTTGCCTTAAGGAACTGAGGAGCGGGCAGCGTGGTCCAAAGCCCCTACCCCCACCCTATGTAAGGTGTTCTTGTAGAGGTAAATGCAAGGGGAAGGAGGCCAGGCTCCTTGGACCAAAATGCAATTATAGGTGTCCTGGGCCAGCTGAAAGACCCTGGGTGCCTGCTCTGTCCTGCTGCTGACAGGTCTGTGCTTCCCCAGGCCCTCGAAGATCAGGTATGCTCCTGTCCCAGGAAGAGCTTCTGGAGTTTTCCTGTCTCAGCTCTGTCATTCAAACACTTTCCCTGACACCTCCTGGGAACCAAGGTGAGTCAGACCAGGTGCCTGCCCTCAGGGGTATCAATGTCCAGTAAGACGAGCAGGGCAGACAATGGACACCAGGGTGCCGTGAGCTTGATGGGGTCATGCAGGCTACCAAAGTCCTGTTGGCCTCAGGGATGAGAAGTGGCTTCCGGGCCTTAAGGACTAGTAGGGATGAGCACTAAAAGATGAAGGGGTGTTCCAAGCACAGGGGACAACGTAAGCAAAGATTCAGAGGCAAAAAACTTCCTAGTATATGCAGTGAATTAGATATGGCCCCCATGTGGCAACCATGGAGGTAGAAAGCAGTGAAGATGAATGTCGGGCTGAGGAAGTTGGATACCCTCTAAGGAGTAGGGCTGAAGGGATATGAGAGGGTGGAAGTCCCGACGCGAGAGAACAGAGAGAGGCTGAGAGCACAGCTTACACAGGTTATACAAGTGGCTCCAGGCCAGGTGGGGCCCTGGGACCAGGAAAACTAGTAGGGGTGCATCAGGGGCTTACATGGGGTCCCCAAGCCTGAAAGATCAAATAAAATAACTTGGGGTCAGAGAGAAGGTAGCAGACAGGAACATCTTCCAGTCAGAACAGTTAGTTGGGAGGCAGTCTTTCCTGCCCCTCCAGAGGGGGGCTGTCCAAGTGGGTGGGGTAGGAGGTTAAGACAGTGGGCTTAAAATCAGTGCTCAGTGGCAGGGCCTCAGAGAGCTGGAACATCTCCCTGTTGGGCCTGGATGACCCTGGTGAACAGGAAGTGAAGTTCTCCGGTCTCCAGGGCGGTTTGCATTTTGAGTCAAACCCATTTACAAACCAAAGTGGGGCAGTGGCAGGGCAACCCCAGACTCTCTGTCTCCTCTAAGGACTGCACAGCCTCAGTCCTCCTCCCACAGCCAGCGCTGATGTGATAGATGGGGAGACTGAGGAGGCACCTCCAAGACCTCACAGAGACCTCCAGAGATGACCGGCACCTCCAAGACCTCTCAGCAAAGCCTACTTTGCACAGGCTGCCCCTCAGCCCAGATCACTTTTCCCTTCCCTGTTCCTTCAGATTTTTCTTTTCTTATAGGTGCATTCTTTCTAATATAAATGGTCTGTGAATGCTGGGAAGTAACATGAGTGAGGAAGTGTTTCTTAGGACCCTACTGCCTTCTTTCTGCTTTTGAAGCAAGTTCTGGTTCAAAGGAAAGTATGGCCTCTCAGGGTGGTCAGCACTTCCACGTAGTCATAGATGGACTACACTTGCTTTATACTTAATTTGAGTCTCACTGAACTCCCATGCGTCCCATCACAAAATCTGTATTTGAGTGGGACGGCATATTTGGCATGTCCTCTCAACACTTAAACTGTCAAGAAAGAGTTTGATTAGCTCAGCTCACCTATCAATGGCTGAGCCACTCCTGGGTCAGAGCCTTCCCCCCCTGCCACTCAGCTGGGAGGTGGTTACTGAGCAGCTCAAGCTGCCTCCCAAGTGGCCCTCATCAGCCCCAAACACACAGCTGCTCTTAGAAACCTCCACCTGGAGTCCCCCAGGCCCCTCACTCTCCACTTGACCCCAGACACACCCCTGACTCCTCTCCCCCCATAAGCTGAACCCCTCAACCGCCCAGCTACTGAAGCAGAAACTTGGGTGTTAGCTGTGATTCCTCACTATCTCTCATTACTAAATCTAATCCATTACCAGGTCCTGTCTCTCGCAGCCTTCTCTGCCTTGGTGCACACTGCCTCATTATTTGTCAGGAAGATTGCAGAATCCCTTCAGCCTCTGCTCTCCGTTGCAAAAGCTTCAGAGGGAAGCCCCATCTCTTATCGCTTAAAAAGCCCTCAGTACAAAATCCAGGCCATTAGATAGACAATGAAGGTTCTCAGTGTTTGCAGCCCTGTCTCTCTGATCCTGGTGCTCATACTCCTTATGACCCAGCCATGCTGTGGGATTGAATCACTGTCTCTGGCACACAGCTGAGGTTTCCCACCTTCAACAGAGGCTGTTTGTGTTTGTTTTTTTAAGATTTTATTTATTCACGATAGATACAGAGAGAGAGAGAGAGGCAGAGACACAGGCAGAGGGAGAGGCAGGCTCCATGCAGGGAGCCCGAAGTGGGACTCGATCCCGGGTCTCTAGGATCACACCCCGGGCTGAAGGCAGCGCAAAACGGCTAGGCCACCGGGGCTGCCCTACAGGCTGTTTTTTTCCCTAACTGCAACACCCTCTTCTTCACACGTCCAAAGCCTTCTAAGATCTATCTTTCCCCGTGCTCCACCTTAGCCCCCTCAGGGGAGGTGAGGTAGGCATGCCCACTGCCAGAGGCTGTAAGTTCTGCTGACCATCTGTCCAGTGAGAGAGCTGGGACCAGATGCCAGCACTGAAGTTCTCAGTACGTGGCAGCTGGAAAGTGGGGTGGACAGACCTGCCCTTTGTACAGCACGCCTATGACCATGTCACTTTGGCCACTAGCTGTTTGTCCAAGTGCAGATAAAGCATATGCTCACTGAATGTCTCTATGCTCAAGGTGGCATAATGAAGATAAGGCAGGAGGAGGACCACAGTTCCGTACTAGGACAAGAGATCAGGACCTGGAGGTAGACATGGTCTGGGTAGGGGTCAGCAACCAGAGGCCAGGCTAGAAGCTGGGGCTTGTGTGTGCAGTTGTGGTATCTGGAAAGGCTTTCTGGCGCAGAGGCACTATGTGGTTTAGGGTTTGAACAGCTGGCTGGATGGGTTCAATCCTGGAATCTGTGGCCTTGTGCAGCCATGGTGGACCCCAGAAGACAACAGAGGCCAGCTTGGTGGGGCATAAGATGGCCCATGGGATGAGACTGGCTGGGTCTTAAGCTGAAGAGGATGCCTGAAGTAGATTGTTCTCTTTGCTCCACCTTTCCTGGGGTGAGTGGTTTCTGCCTTCCCACAGCTTGCTGCCCTGACCTGCAGCCCTTTCTCCCCTAGAGCTGCTGAGACTCAGAGAGCAAAGCGCTGGAATGGGAGTTCCTCAGTCCTTCCCCATCCCTGGCTCAGGATCACTCTCCCTGGGGGCCCTGGCCAGAGGCCTCCACCCCACCCCCTCAGGCCTCTAGGGACTCCCACGCCCACCTTGGCAGTTACATTTCCTGCTTGGGTGAAGGTGTGAGTCTAGGATCACGAGACTGGTTTTCTTTCTCATATACTGGTTCATTGTCGGAAGTTCGGTTATATGAGGAGGAATAACTGTGCATTGTTGAAAATTTGGAAGAGATAAAGCACAAACGTCAAAAGAAGTAAACATCACTGGCTCCTCCGTAATGGATGCGCTCATTCACAGGCTTTTGGGTTCTCTCTAGACCCAGGGTGACCCTTTGCATAACTCAAATTCGGGGGTTGGAAACCCTTCTACCGACACCTCCCTTTTGCCACACCTTCCCCCCCCCGCCCCCCGGACCCAGGAAGGCTCTAAAGAAGGGGGCCCGCCTCAGCTCTCCGTCCCGGGGGCGCCCGAAGCCCGGCGCGCAGGGGCTGAGACCCCTCCCGGCCACGCTCGGCGCGGCCTCAGTTCCCCCTTCCGCAGAATGGGCGGGCGGCCGGGCTCGCGGGCCCGGGGCGCTGCGGGGGCGGGGCGGCGGCGGCTCCCGGGGCTGCCGGAAGGGGTGTGAGTGCGGGGGCGGGCTCCGCGCCGCCCCGCCCCGGGGAGGGAGCCTGGGGCGCCGCATCCTGGCGCTTGCCTTCGCCGCCACTGCCGTCGGGGAAGGTCCCCGAGCGGACATGACCTCGCGCGGCGCTCGCCCGGGCTCGAGCTCCCGGCGCCCCGCGCAGTAGCCCCGCGAAGAGGCGGACTCGACGGTGCCGACCGCGCAGAAAGGCGGGCGGGCGGCATGGAGGCGGCGCACCTGCTCTCGGCAGCCGAAGTGCTGCGCGGCTTCTCGGTGACGGTCGAGGGCGGCCTGAGGCCGGAGCAGGTGTCTGCCGCGCGGGAGCGCTACGGCCCCAACGGTGAGAGCGCGGGCCTGGCCGGGGCAGCTGGGGGCCGCGCGCCGCAGCCGGGGAGCAGCCCCCCCCCCCCCCCAGCCTTCGGTCCCCGCGGGCGGGCAGGAAGCGAGAGCTCCGGAAACGTCTGCAGATGCTCTTGGGGCTCTCGGACGGGCTGCGCGGCCACCTCCAGCGGGGTAGGGTGGGTTCCGGGTTTAGAGACCTGGCGCCGGGCTCCCCTTCCCAGCTCCCAGGGACCTGTGCGGTCTCGCAGGGCTTCCCACGGCCACCCCCCGACCCTATCCACTCCCGCGAGTTTGAATCCTCCGCCCTCCGCCCTCGTTCTGACCCCGCACTGCAATCGGCCCCCATCATACAAATGCATATGCCAAGGCAATGTGGCTAGGGACCAGCCAGGGACTCAGACCCAGCCTCCCAGCTGGCCCTGAGGGTCTCCCCGGTAGGCTCAGTGAAACACCCAGAAGGTGCAGCTCGTCAGCTGGCAGCCTTGGTGCCCCCACCCCCACCCCAGGTCTTCCTCTTTCTGCAACCCAAGGCGGATGTGGCTGGCGGGAGTCGGTGGGGGCTTTGAACCGCTGAGGCAGGAGACCCACCTCGAGGCGGGGCGGGGGCTGACTCAAGGCCTCACCCAGGGAGTTGCCAGGGAAGGCCTTTCCCTCTTGCATGACCTGGAGCGGCACCTGACCATCCCTGGGCAGCGAGGGAGCCTTCCTGCTGTTGCTGTCTGGGTGGAGGTGGTATCATTTCTTCCTCATCTTCAAAGGAGTTTGGGATTCTCTGTCTGCTAAAAGGCACAAGTACCAGGTACTCTCCAGATGTGACCACAGGCACATTCGGAGGCCTTGTGAAGGTGGAAGATGTTGGGGGGCCCTCTTCAAGTCACTTCCAGGCAGGACTTGCCACCCTTTTTGTCACTGCCCCACCCCCTTGCATTGGGCACAATGTTAGGGATTTAGATGGAAATGTCCCTTCCATCCCCAAAGCGGAGTCTGGACCCACTTTGTTTTAGGACTTGGGTCCTCACCCTTTCAGGGATCCCAGCCAGCCAGAGGGGAAAGTGCTCTGGCCTGAGTGTCTCACTGCTCGGGGATGACTTGAAAATTACCAAGAGCTGTCAGAAAGGGAGCTTTGGGTTTTGTATTGGCTTATGAAAACCACCTCTTATATAAATATTATCTTTCTGGAGCAGAAATCCTTTTCCAAAAAAATTAGTTGCTATATTTAGTTGAGCTGTGGGAGGAACTAGGGAGATAAATATTATTTAATATCCTCCATTAGTGACTTGGCAGGGAGGGTGTCATTGCTGCAAGAGGGCAAGGCAGCAGGACCTGTCCCCCAAACCCGGGGTGGGGATGGAGGTCAGGGCAACAGGTCTGGGGTTCTACAGACTCTTCTGTGCTGCTGTACAGAAAAGCTGCTCCTCCAGCTTAGGAGTCCTGATTCCCAAGGAAAACTAGAGACCCAGACCTTGGTTCTACCCCCAGAGGCTCTGTGTGACCCTGAACAACATCCCTCTAGTTTCTGGTTCCCATGTGTTCGTTGATCCAGCAGAGACTCTGCCTGAGGAGGGAGCCTCTAGGTCTCTCCCATGTTGTTTTGTGTAGGTAAGGTGATTTGGGGGTGAGCTGGCCACTGAGCATCTGTGTGAGGTGATGCATAAGGATGTTGGTGTGGTATATAGGTCCCTAAAAGGGGTGGATGTGCATTCGGGGGGTGGTAGGTAGGAAGAGCTGGGGGGGGCCATTGATGGACTCCCCTGGTTCCCTTGAACTTTGTAGTAAATGATAAAAGCTAATGCTCACTGAGCACTTACTATGTGCCAGGCACTGTTCTTAACACTTTTCATCTCTTCTTTAATTCCCCAAAACAACTCAATGAAAATAACTATCGTCATTCTCATTATACTGAGTCATCAGGATGTTAGATAGCTTGCCCAAGGTCACACAATACTTGATAGAGCTGATACTAGGTACCTATCCCTCTGTTGCCTCATTTTTCCTGTCTGTACAAGGGGTCACTGGTCCCACAGGCCCTAGGCCCATGGTACTGGTGGCTGTACTAGAAGGTGGGTCAGCTAGGCAGTAGCTATCCCAGCCCCCCAGCCCTCCCAGCACCCCAGAGATCCTTCAGATCACTGATTGGCTTCCTCCTCAGGAAGCATTCCAGGGCTCTGGAAGTCCTCAGGTGAGGAGAGTGGAGCCAGCTGCCCCTTCCTGCATCATGCTCTCACTCTGACCAGCAACAGCTAAGGAGGAGGCATGGGTGTCCTGCAGTTTCTACAGGCACTGGGGAGGGCTTTTCCTCTTGGGTGACCAGGCGTAGTATACCCATCTCTGGGGTAGGGCTGACAGTTTTGAACCTTAGCTCTGCCCCTTCATAGTGGTGTATCATGTGTAAGTGACCTCTCTCTGTGCCTTAATTTTTTCATCATAGGTGAGTCTACAATAGGACCCGTGCCATATGGCTGCTTGCAAGTGTTTATGCACACCAAGCCATCCTTCCTTGTAGCAGAAGAGTCTAGGCCAGGCTCCAGGCCAGCTGGGTGGTGGGATGGGCCAAACCTACAGGTGGAGGGAAACACCCCAGGGACTAGTGTCCCCTCCCACCCCACCCAGGAGTCTCTGCACCTGCAAGGTCGTTAGTGCTGGAAACCACAAGGAAGTCATTTGCTTAAGTCCCGAAGTTTGCAAATTCTGCTGGTGGATGGAGGAAGGGAGGCTGTGAAGCAGAGGCTGGGGATCCCGTGCTCCCACCTTCTCTTCCTCCTCCCTCCCCAGAGCTGGGGATGGGGCCTCAGTAGTGCTGTCAGGGCATATGCCAGCTGGGAGTCCCCCATACACACAGAACACAGCTTTCTTAACCCCACTGAATAGATGTGTCCTCTGAAACCCCAACAGAGCAGGGAGCGGGAGCCTCCTGGCCCAGCACCTCTTGTGAGAGTACCCTTCCCTGCAGGTCCCCAAGTGCCCAGGACTCTGCTTCCTCCGGAGGCTTTCTACATCCTTTCAGTTTGTTTGTTTGTTTATTTTTTTAAGTAAAACTGTGCACACAATGCAACATTCAGAGGGTACAAAGGATACAGTAAAGTCTCCTCAGACCTGTTCCCAACCACCCAGTGTTCCCAGTGTCCTGTGTCTCCTTCGCGACATATTCTGTACGTACACACGAGGTCTGTGATCTATGATCTTTTTCACATGAAAGGGAAGGATTGTGAGTGCTGTTTTGCCCCTGTTTTCCGTGATAATCATTTTTGGAGATTATGCCACATGGAGCATCCTCAGGCTTCCTAGTGGCTTCTGTAGAGTTTCATGAGGCTGTTCTAGTATTTCTTTGCCTGTCTTTTGACGGGCACTTGGATTGTTCATAGCCTCTCCTATCACACATTACAAGCATATTCTTGTCCCCACATCACTTCACATACTTGTCAATATTGCCAGAGGATAAATTCCTAGAAGTGGAATTGCTGGGTCGAATGCCATGTATATTTTAAATTTTCACGGCTGTTGCTAAGTTATTCTCCATAAAGTTGCAGCAGTTGCTTCCTCACCCTCCCACAGGACATTTTGATCTGTGCCAGTCTGATGGAAAGAGTCCTCTTATAGTTTTTCTTTGCATTTCATCATTTACAAGTCAGGTTGGGCATTTTTCCTTGTATTTCGGAACCATTTGATTTCCTTGTGTCCTTGAGTGGGCTGCCCATCACCTTTGCTGGACATGAGCCAAGGTAAGAGGCAGGCCTGTGCTGGGCGTGTCCTACCAAGTGGGCCAACACCTAATGGCCCTGGAGAGCCCAGTGATGTGAGAGTCAGGCAAGATCCCAAAAGGTCTGAGGTGGTTCCTGTTCAGGGGAGCTGGGGGAGGGGGCTCCTAAAGAAACTGGAGCCTGCCTTCCTGGGCCTCCTGCTGCCCCTCCGTGTAGTGGATACAATGGCCCTAGAGCTGCAGGTGGGAAGGATGGCCAGATTTAGATTACTGCCAGTGTTGTCTGGGCTGTGACCTTATCTCCCGCCCTCAACCCAGGCCCCAGTAGGCTGCTGGGATGCAGGAAACACATATATGTGGCCCTTAGAAACTTGGCCAAGGGGAGTGGGACCGGGCAGGAGGAGGGGGTGAGGTCAGAGAGGTCCAACTTGCTGGAGGCCTCAGGAAGACTTGTCCCTCTTTGGCCTGTGTCCTCCTCAGTGCAGATGTGGAACTCTGAGATCCCCTAAAGGCCTTTCAGGATGTGAAGTGACTCTCGGATCTGGGGGAGGTGTGGTTTGCCTGCAGGCATTGGAAAGCTACAGGTCTTTCAGGTTTCACCCTAGATTTCATGCCCACTGGCCCTTAAGGGGGCAGCCTTAAGCCTCCTCCTGGGAGCAGCATCCCCTTGCTCGAGGAGCCCCCTGAGGCAGGGCTGAGTTTGTTCACAGCACAGCAGGCCACAGATGCTAAGCAAACCCTTTGCCGGTGTTTTCTAGCGGCAGATCAGCCAGGTAGGCTGTAGGCCCCTGCATTGGGAGATCTGCATCCCAAGGCCCCTATGAGAGCAGGGCCATGTTGTCCACTCTGGGCGGGTCCTAGAGAGCCACACAGGGCCAGGTAGTGAAGGCCCCTCCCTGACTCTGCAAGACGTGATTTAATTGCTCTGTAAACTTACCTTTGAGGAAGACCTTGGGAGCTCTTGCCTCTCCAGGCTGGAAACAACATTTAAAAGTTGAAATACCAGTTTCCAGTGTTTTGAGATGAGAAGAAAGGAGTCAAGAGGGAAGATTAGGGGAGCAGGTGGTGCATGGAGCCTGGGGCAGCCTTGGCTGCTCAGGGCCTGTACCTGAACCGTGGGGCAACTGAGTAAACAACTCTGTGAGGCTCTTTGTGGACCCAGAGATGACTCAGCCCCTCTCCACCCTGGAAGTGCTCCAGTCAGGTGGGGGTGGCCCCAGTACTGATGACTGGTAAGAGAAGGGAAGGTAGGGGGATGGGCTTTTCCAGGAAGGCTTCCTGAAAGGCTGGGGTTTAGATGAGGAGTTAGGGAAGGGCACTCTGCACAGAAGAAATGGCCCAAGCACAGTCTTGGAGGAGAAAAAGCTCTAGCAAAACCAGGGAAGGTGATGGCAGTTCTGAGGCATCTCACTTGACTGGCAGATGGGAATATGCCTAAGATATAGGAGGATTCTGAAGGGCCAGGTCGGGGTAGTTCTAGGAAGGCCCTGAAGGCCATGCTAAGATTGATCTTTATGCTGCAGGCCAAGAAGAACCCTAATGGTCTATGAGTAGGGCAAAGGCAGAGTCAGTCACTCGTTCACAAATCTTTTTTGAGTACCTGCCATGTTCTAGGCACTGCTCTAGGTGCTGAAGATACTGCTCTTGATGAAGTACTACTGGCATGGAGCTTACATTTTAATGACCATGTGCTTGTGCTTTAATAACGATGTGCTGTGCATATTCTAAACATTTCTGAATAGCATACCATTTAATCTTCACAGCAACTTACTATTATTATCCTTATTTTGCAGATAGGGAAACTGAGGCACAGAAGAAGTTAAGTGACTTGTCCATAGCCAGAGAACTACCAAGAGATAGAGCAAGACTTGAACTTAGCTCCCTGGCCAGACCCCTTGCTCTACACCGTGAGGCTTCTCTGATCATATACTCCTTTTTGCCCCCAGAACCCACAGGCTAACTCCAGATCCCTCTAGGCCAGCCCCACCTTGGGCATCTGGGGGTGTGGGCCAGCTCAGTCTGGCCCCAGTGGCCCCAGAGCAGGAGTTGTCTGGGAGAGTCCAGTATGTGAGAGGTGCAGAGGGGATGCTATTTCAGAAGAACAGTGGGGGGCTGCAGCCAGTGGGCTCAAGCAGCTGGGATGTGAGAGGGAGGAGCGCTTTCTACTACTGTCTTTGCCTGCATGACCTAGTGAATGGCACCAAGAGGTGGGCAGGACCAGGGCATTCTCCCCATTTAACAAATGGCGCATCTGGCCCTGCTAAGGGCTCAACCTCTCCATACACAGCCTGAGGATAGCAAAGGGAAAACAGCATCCAACAGAGATGCCTGGAGAGAGGCTGGGAGGGTGCTCTCCTAGCCCCTACTAGTCTCCAGTCCCCTTCCAGTTCCTCCATGGCCCCAGAAGTCAGTCACATGAAGGGAAAAATGGGTGGTCTAGGGTCTTGGCAGGACTGGAGTTTGAAGAAGACTAGGCCTGAACAGACAGTAACCCCCCAAAATGCCACCTGTGAGGAGAGCAGAGTCTTTTTGGGCAGGAATAATTTTGGCTAGTGGCTCTGGGGTCACAGTGGAGGGGTGAGCTAGTTGGTGGGATAAGGGCATCCAGCCTAACAATCAGGATATAGGATGCCAAGTTTTCTCAGTGACTTTGGCTGGGGAAGACAGTGGATGGGGTGGAAAAGCAGAGCAGCTCAGGAATTAGTGTAGGAGGTGCTGAGCGAGGGGCCAAAGACCAGACCACCTGAGTTCAAAGCGGCCACTTCCCAGCTGTAGGACCGTAACCAGTCACTCAACCTCCCTCCGCTTCAGTTGTCTCCTCTGTAAAATGGGAATAATAATTGTATCTTCCTTCTCAGGTTGTTTGAGAATCTCAAGAGAGTTAATGCCCTAGAGGATGCGTGCTATCTGGCACACTCAACACTAATAATTCCACTATAGCTATTCCATCTGTGGAGGATCGTCTTATATGCTCAGCATACAGTACCTCTCCATTCACCTCTGAAGATAATGTAGGTATAGCACTTGGCACACTGCTTGGTACATAGTAGGTGCTTAGTAAATGTGGTTCTTATTAATGATGATGCTAGTCCTCCAGCAGCCCTTCAGAGTGAGGGTGGGGACCACATCTTCCAAATGAAGCTCAGAACCCCACAGGGAGCCAGCTGATCGGGCGAGACTAAAAGCACGTGCAAGGGTAGGCAGGGCATATTCTGGGACCTCATGGCTGGCTGAGCCTTCCCGACAGGGAGTGAGTAAGGGTAGAAGGGGAACCTTGTAGTCGATGCTAGGTCTGGGGAGAAGGAGGTACCTACCAGTCAGGGTCGGCTCGGTCATGGTGCAGGAGCAAACCTCATGCCTCAATGGCTTAATACAGGTCATTTCTTGCTCACATTGTAGATACGTACGTCAATGGCAGGTCATGTGGGGGCTTTGTGTCTCCTGTACTCTGTGATTCTGGTTCACAGCACAGACACCATGTCACAGTTGCCAGTTGCTATTGCAGAGGGACCAAGAGCACTAGGTCTGCGCTGTCTGGTACACAGACACTAGCCTTGTGTGGCTATTTAGATTTAAATGAGTGAAAATTAAGTACTCATTAAGTATTGAGCACAATAGCTACGCTCAGTGCTCAATAGCTATATGCAGTTAGTAGCTACCATGTGGGACGGTGCAGCTGTAGGGCATTTCCATCATCACAGAAAATTCTACTGGACGGCACCCTTCTAAACAGAGTGTCTTGCCACCCGTTGGGCACCCCTGCCCAGAACTGACATGCACCCTTCTTTTTTGTAACTTGCATAAGGGCCAGGAAGTGCAGTCCTACTATGTGCCCACAAGGTGGGAAGAATCAGAAGCATTTAGAGAATGAATGACCACCAAAGATTGGATCCTGAGTCAGATTTTGGGTCAGAGCAGAAGGGGAGAACTTGAGAGACCACTGAGGCAGGCAGAGGGCAGTTGAGGGGGAACTCGAGCTGGTACGTGTGTCCTGTAACCTGTTTCCCAACCCCAGGCCTTGACCCCGCCCAGAAAAATGCCCTAATACAGTGGCCTAGAGGCTACATGCCTGACAGAAGGAGGGGTTAGGGAGATAGTAGGAGGGATTCAGCTGAGAATTATGGAAAAACTCTTCCTTTAGTCAGAAACCCTGAAGACATGCACAGAGATGAGGGATTTAGAAGGCTCTCCTGAGTAGAGCATGGCAGGTGGAGGCCGACGTGGGCCATGAGGTTGGAACTGTTCTGTGCCAAGGCTGGTGCATGACAGAGATGATCTCTAAGGACCCTGCTCCAATGGAGAATTGGCCCAGAAACCAGGCCTGGCCCTCCCCCTGCCTTTCCTGTTCTCTTCAGCTAAATAGATCAGAAGGAAAAAGTCTGTTTGATTTTAATCTCAATGCAGGACACTGAAGATTACATTTTCCACGGAAAATGTCAGCTGTTGCCTAAAATAGGACTAGGGAGAAAATGCTAGAAGGTGTATTTTTAGGTTATATGTTTTCCTCCTGAATTCCTGCAGTCCAGTGGGCTGCTTGATACTCTCCATGGTTCAGCTGCCAGGTGCCCTAGATCTTCCAAACAGGTGGTCTGGGGAGAGGGCTCCCACAGGAAAAATGTGTGTGGGTACTCAAGCTAAAAACAGGTGGACAGATAAAAGGACTTGTGTCAAGAAGGCGGAAGAGAGAGAGCCAGCCTGGGGTACAGGCTCAGAATCTGCATTGCTGACATGCTTCCTGGTGATGCCAATGCTGCTGGTCTAGAGACTATACTGTGAGGAGCAGGGCTCAGGTGGGCTCAGTCTGAGAGGAGCCTCAGACAGGCCTCTGCAGGGCCTGAGCTCAGCCTGTGGAGGGATCCACAGGATCCCTATGGAATCCACCCCTTGAGGTCCAGGTCCTGCCCCTTCCCGTAGACCTGCCTACTTGCTGTGTGACTTTGTTCAAGTCATTTTCCACTCTGGATCTCCGTTCTTGCATGTGTGAAACAGGGTGAGTGTTCCTACCCTGTCGCCCCTTTGTGACACCCCTTTGTGCGTTGGGAAGATTCAAAGACTTCAGATACCATGGCAGCCAGCTCTACCTGGAATGAAAGGTGGCTTCACGAAATGTAGGAGATAAAAATAGAGCTTGTAAAGTGACAGCAGGTCCTGGTGGTGTATGGGAACATCACTGGTCTCAGACTGGGTATGTGGGATGGGCCTTGCCCAGAGTGGAGGAGGGTCTGGGAGGGAACAGTTGAGACTCAACCTCTAGGAACTGAACCATGGCAGGCTTCCGCACTGCCTGGGATGCTGACTGCTGAGGTTGTGTCCAAGGGATCCCCCTGGTAGGGGGGGTTCAGCGGGCTGGCCGTGCTGCAGACTTTATCTCAGTTCTCCCAGAGGGGCAGGTATGTCAGAGGTAGCCTGAGCCCATGTTCTCAATTTGAGGGAGGGGCTCCCTTGCCATGGCCATGAGGGACATTGAATAGGGTCATGCAGCCATCTGACAAAGAGTGCAGGGGAACTAATAACTCAATGGTGACCTCCGAGGTCCCTTCTCTTTTCTAGTTTGCTCTGTTTCTCCTCTGTGCATGGGAGAGGGTCTAGAAGGACCCTCCTGGCTCTGATCTTGTCCCCAGGTGAGCTAGGCCATCCAGATCTTCCTTAACCAGAGTGGAGTGAAGTGAGTGGAGGAATGGAAGCCTCTGGACTCAGATCATCCATTCTGTGACCTCAGAGAGCTGTGAGGACCTGTCTAGACCCTCATATTGGCCTGGGTAGGCACAGTGGGAGGGACTGCTGAGATTCCTCCTTGGTCCCACTGCATAACTCAATTATCTCTTGTCTCCTCATGGCTCCTGTGACTGCCTGGATCCCGCAGAGCTCCCAACTGAGGAAGGTGAGGCTTGGGCCAGGGTGGGCTGCAAGGCTACCAGGAAGCAGCATCCTTGGGCCATTCACTTTCAGGTTATATCCTTCTCTCTCCTCAGCAGAGTGAGGCTTTGCTGAGCCCCCCAGTATCACCCACCTGTGCCTCTACTGCCTCAGACTCTTGCTCTTTGGATGGGAGGGAGGGAGTGGGCCAGGTGGTCTCGGAGGTGATCCCAGCCCCAAATGGGGGCAGGCCAGTTGGTAAAGGACCCAGGCTTCACATGGTGCTCTGGTTCTCAGGGAAGTCCCTGTGGGAGCTGGTGCTGGAACAGTTTGAGGACCTCCTGGTGCGCATCCTGCTGTTGGCTGCTCTGGTCTCCTTTGTAAGTAAGGCCCCTATCCCACAGCATCAGGCAGCCGGGAAGGGAGAGCCAGGTTAGGGCAGTGCTCAGAGGTCCAGGCTCTGAACCACAGGTCTATCCTCTCAGCCAGGGACATCCCTGGGCCCCTACCCACCCCCTGCCTTGCTCAGACTTCAGCTTCCCTTGCCCGAACCCCCAAGGCCCGCCCTCTACATGCTGGACTCCCTGCTCCCATCTGCCCCCTCTACTCTGGCTATCAGGGTGAGCTTCCAGAAGCACAGGTCTGACCCCACCCCTCCCTGTCTTAGGACAAGGTTTCTCAGCCACAGGACTATTGACATTTTGGACCAGATAATTCTTGGAATGGAAGCTGTCCTATACTAGAGAATATTTAACAGCCTCCCTGACTTCTACCCACCAATGCCAGGGGTACTCCCCCGCGGTTGTGGCAATAAAAGTCTCCAGATGTTGCCAAATTGTCCCTCATGGAGGGACAAGTTCCTTCCATGTCTCCTAGTGCCCCACAGAATAATTTGGACTTTATCCTCTTACAGATTGTCTGTGGCTGCTCTCCTTTTGCTCTCTCCCCATTCTTACTGCCTGAAGCCCCCCTAGACCTGCAGGGCCATGGTGGAGCCACGGGAGGGGGGATGATAGTTGTCACTGGTCGCTGAGCAGCAGAAATCCAAGGGCAATGCAGGGAAATGTCCATCCGGAGGGTAGACACAGCTCCCTCTCTTGGCCCTGTGCCCAGCAACTCCTCCTGGGGAGGAGGCCTCATGTGGGTGACATGGAGTACAGGGCAGCAGGAGTCCCAGCCAGTTATGTCTGGCCCTCCTGGCCACTGTTCTTATGGGAACTGAGGACTCTCATGGAGAAAAAAAGCCTATCAGTGCAGGCACCTTACAACAGCTGAGCCAAAATGATGCTGGTTCCCCTCAACAATTCAGATGGACACACTGAGACCTGTGGAGGGGAGTGACAAGTACCCACTTGGGCCAAGAGGTGGGAACAGGGCTTTAACCAGGTGTTCTGTCTCAGGCCTGGGCTCTGGCTGTAATTATGCTGCTGTGGTCAGTGGACTTCCAGCACAAGCCTGTAACAAGATCGCCCGGGTTTGTTACCACATAGACTCCGGGCCTCAGCCCAGAGTTTCTGACTCAGGAAGGACTGGGGTGGACCCTGAGAATCACAGTTCTGACAAAGCTCCCGGGTGATCCTCCTGTTGCCAGTCTGGCATCCCCTTGGAAAACCACAGCTAGGCAGATAGTGAGACGTCTAGCCGGCAGCTGTCCGACTGCCCCACATCCTGAGAGTTGGCTGGGTGGGACGTGGGCTGTGCCAGACACTACCTGCAGATAAGCCAAGGCCTCTAACAGCCTTCTCCAAACCCCGGGCTCCCCAGGGGAATCTCTCCCAAAGCAGGAGACAGCAGACCTAGGGTATGAAGGAAATGGTGAGCAGATCCTGGCCCACAGCCTAGCCTCAACTCAGCTCTGACTCCATAGGTCCTGGCCTGGTTTGAGGAGGGCGAAGAGACCACAACAGCCTTCGTGGAGCCCCTGGTCATCATGCTGATCCTCGTGGCCAATGCCATCGTGGGCGTATGGCAGGTGGGAAGCATGGAAGTGGGCCTGGGCCCTTGGGTCTCCCAGCTGCTACATGTTACTGCCACTTGGTGGTAGAGTCCTACAGGTCCTTCTGTGTCTAGCTCCATCCCAGGCCCCAGGGATGTCATTACAAGGGGTCAGCCTGCCAGGGCCAGTGGGGCCAGACCACCTCCCTACCTCATGTCCTGCAGGAGCGCAATGCTGAGAGTGCCATCGAGGCCTTGAAGGAGTATGAGCCTGAGATGGGCAAGGTGATCCGCTCAGACCGCAAAGGTGTGCAGAGGATCCGTGCCCGGGACATCGTCCCTGGAGACATCGTGGAGGTGGCAGGTACACTGGGGGCCTCTTTTCATTATGTGATGCTGGTGAGCCCATCCCTGTCTGTGCCCCCGTCTTTCTGGCTGTGTGCACAGAGCAGGTGGCTATCAGATTCTTCCAAATCTCTTCAGCCAAAACCTTGTTGGACAACTAAGGAGACTCTCTCTCAGGGATCACAGCTCACCTGCCTCTCAGCCCTACCCCTGGTTCCTGGCAGCCCTTCTGGCTTTGCCAGGGGCTGGTACCCAAAGCCACATTCAGCCACTCTCTCTCCACAGTGGGAGACAAAGTACCGGCTGACCTCCGCCTCATCGAGATCAAGTCTACCACACTGAGAGTGGACCAGTCCATCCTGACAGGTGAGGCCCAGAGGCTATGGCTGAGCAGGGCTTACTTAAGTCCAGGGAGAGGAGTGTCTTCATGTGGGGCTTCTCATTTCTGATTCCATGACCAGGTGAATCCGTGTCTGTGACCAAGCATACAGATGCCATCCTAGATCCCAGAGCTGTGAACCAGGACAAAAAGAATATGCTCTTCTCTGTAAGTTCCTGGGATGGCTGGAGCCTTTGTCTGGACACTGATAATAAAAACTTTAGTATTTAATCAGTCAAAGCCCTACAAGAAAGAACCTCATCAATTATTGACAATAGGTACAAATTTATAGTACTGGTAATAGCTTATGTTTGCTGAAGGCTGTGTGTATTTAATCCTCACAGTGCTTTTGAAGTAAGTACTCTTGTTAGTTGCATTTTCCAGCAAGGAAACAGACACAGAGAGGTTAAATAAACTGCCCAAGGTCACACAGCCAGCAAATGGTTGAGCTGGGATGTGAACTCAGACATTCTGACTACAGAGCTGTTCCTCTTATCCAGCTTTAATCTGAAGAGGGACAAAGCTAGCCTGTAATCACTCAGTGGAGAATTATCTAGAGATAAGAGTGTTGCTAAAGTGGTGGAGGATGGCAGAAATAGTCCATTTCTCAGATGGGAAAACTAACCCCTCAGTCAAGGTGTCAGGGCCCAATGGCTCTTTTCAGAACGAGTGGTGGACTCAGCCCTGGTGGGAATGATAGTCCCCTGTGGCCTCAGAGGGACTTGACCATCGATACTTATAGGCTGCTCAGAAATAGCCTGAAGCTGAACACAGAAGCCACCAGGATGGGTCAGGCCATATGGCCATGGCCCAGGACACCAAGTTATAAGCCTAAAAAATCTGCCCAGAAATGAACAGAAACAGAGAATGCAATATTCACCCAGAGCTCTTAAGGAGAGCACCCTGCCTGGATGCCTGGAAGCCTTGGACAGGCTGCTCTGAAGTGGGGAGGGGACTCTACAGGGCATGCTCATACAGGGCAAGCCCTGTATGCTCAGCAACTGTCACAAGCATCTTTCTAAGGAAGATGCTCTGGCTGACTGCAAGTCATTTCCTTAGCTGAGGGGCTTACAAGTGGGTGAAGGCCTGGGGGAGTGGAAGTCGCATTGCTCACGACAAAAGAAGAGAAGCTGAGGTTGTCCCTGACACCTACCGTTTCTCCAGCCTCAGCACAGGGCTCCCGTCTGAAGGGGTGCCAGGTTATTAGCCTCCTCGGAGCAGCTCCTTGGTTGAACCATCATGTGTAGAAGAGGACACAGAAGCTCAAGGCTAGCTAGGACTCAGGGATTTTACCAGGGCCTTGGGGGTAGATGGACTTAAACTCAAGTTAACTGGATTCTTCAGTAAATATTTACAAATTACTTACCTAGGAGCGCAGTCAGCCTGGCACTCAGGCAGGGCCACGTTGGTTTTTTTATGCATCGCATTTTGATGCATTGGTGTCCTGCTGTGCTGGCTCATCACATAGTCAGTACTGGTCTAGTGCTTCCTGTGCGGCCACGCAGGTGCTAAACCAAGTCCTTGCCTTCCCAGAGCTAACACTGTCATGGGGAGGGCAGCAGAAGCCCAGTACTGCGAGTACTAAGTGACGTGGAGCAAAAGAAAGCCAAGTAGGGGACAGGAGCCTTACCCTAGCCCCAAGGAGTCAGGGGTGCTGGGCCCCAGCCGGGATGCTAAGCGGCCCTGCTGGTGTCTCCCTCGGCCAGGGCACCAATATCGCAGCAGGCAAGGCCCTGGGTGTGGCAGTGACCACAGGCCTGCACACAGAGCTGGGTAAGATCCGGAGCCAGATGGCAGCAGTGGAGCCAGACCGGACGCCGCTGCAGCAGAAACTAGATGAGTTTGGACGGCAGCTGTCCCACGCCATCTCTGTGATCTGTGTGGCGGTGTGGCTCATCAACATCGGCCACTTTGCGGACCCAGCCCATGGCGGCTCCTGGGTCCGTGGCGCTGTCTACTACTTCAAGATTGCTGTGGCCCTGGCTGTGGCTGCCATCCCTGAGGGCCTCCCAGCTGTTATCACTACGTGCCTGGCTCTGGGCACACGGCGCATGGCGCGCAAGAATGCCATCGTGCGGAGCCTGCCTTCTGTGGAGACCCTGGGCTGCACCTCGGTCATCTGCTCTGACAAGACAGGCACGCTCACCACCAATCAGATGTCTGTTTGCCGGGTGAGTAGCGACAGGCCACTTGGGATCGCACTGGTGTTGCTGTGTGATGCTCAGCAGTCTGAAGTCCCTCTTTGGCCCCCTGACTCCTTTTTGGCAGAGGATGGAGGAGAGAACCTGTGGGCTGTCCTGCAGGAGGGAGCAGACCCAGGTTTTCATGGGGCAGAGCAGCAAAGTCTGGCTGGATATGTGTCACTAGGACCCACATGTCACTGTAGGGGCCTGGCAGGGCATAGCCTGTGTGTGAACCTCAGCTTCTTCATCTGAAATTTGGGTATGCAAGCTTTGATAGACAACCATAAGGAACACGGCAGAGGGTCACATACAGCCTTGGCATCTGAGCCAAGCTGGGCCTGGACCCAGCCAAGTTCTGTCCAGCTCCATGGTGACTCTGCAGTAGATGCCTGTCACCAGATATGCCACCTCCAGTGACCTGGGAAGGGCCAGGGTGGGAATTATTCATTTTCTGGCACACAATCCCAGATCCTGGGCCTGTTGCCCACATGCTCTGGGGATTCTGGCTGAAACTCCAGCAGACCCAGGGGGCAGAGGGGTGCGTGGGGTAATGGCAAAGGCTGTGGGTGTCCCACCCCTCCCAAAATCTCCCATGGCTCTTCCCCCATCTCTGCTCCCATAATCTGCCCATTGGGAAACTCAGGCTCTGTATCTAAAGCCTTGAAGCCTGTTAGAGGCTGCCACAAGGGAAGGAGCGCCAGCAAGCTTTACATCTTCTGGCCCCTGACCTCTAAAATCTCTAGGAGGACTTCATTTGAACAGAATATTCCTTAACTGAAATAAATATTTGAAAAACACACTCTAGGGAGTTGTAGAGGCCTTACCTGCTGGATAGGGGGCTGAGAAATTTGACTTCTCGAGAGCTATGCTGGCTGGAGGGCTGCCCTTGAGAGCAGGGAGGGGAGCACAAAGGAAGGGACATTTGTTGAGCACCTACTGGGTGCTGAGCTAGCCATTGGCTTGGGAATGTGCAGCAGGGCAATTTCTAGAAAGCAGGAACTGTCTCCTTGGCAAAGCTGGCTGACAGGCAAGAAAATGGGCTATTCTGGGAGAGATAAACCCCCTGACCCTGAGGTGCACAGGTAGAGGCTGGGTGACCCAGCAGGCCCCGTAGCCAAGAGCTCACTGTCCAGGAACACCTTTGGGCAGGAAGGTTTGTGCCCCAGAGCAGTGTGGGGATTCCTACCCTTGGAGGCCAGGAACTCATTCTTTCAAGGGGAAAAGAGGGGCAGCTATACTTCCGATCCCACTCTCTTCTCATGCTACCAGCAGAGAAATTAACGCTCAGGTGCTCAGCCAGGAGTCATGTAACAAAATGGGCAAGGACCCAGGCTTCCTGCCCCATGTCAGGGCTCTATCCAGAACACTGCAGAATCTGCCATATACCCCTCAGGGGTCCAGGGCCGAGGCCCTACCTCAACTAGAACCCTACTCTTACACTGCACCTCCCAGACTTTGGCAGGAGGGAAGGGCAGTGGCTTCCCTGGGGGCCCAGAGGACCCCACCCTGGGGTCAGGCTTTATTCAGACTGGCTGCCCAAAGAGGGAAGAGGTGAGGGCTTGCTTAAACATGCCTCTGCACTCCCCAGATGTTTGTGGTAGCTGAAGCTGAAGCCGAAGCAGGCTCCTGCCGTTTGCACGAGTTCACCATCTCAGGCACCACCTATGCTCCGGAGGGCGAAGTGTAAGTGCCGGACCAGGGTGGGTGCAGGTGGGTGGCGTTTCCTGGTGGGCTGGGCAACACGGGACAGCTCTGAGAGTTGTCAGTGGGTGAGGCTTCCTGGGGTGGGATCAAGAGGCTGTGCACCTCCCAGGGATGGGGCCAAATGCCCTGTACCAAGACCCAGCCCCACAGGAGGCAGGCGGAGCAGCTTGTGCGCTGTGGGCAGTTCGATGGGCTGGTGGAACTGGCGACAATCTGTGCCCTGTGCAATGACTCAGCGCTGGACTACAATGAGGTGGGACCCAGCTCTCTTTTGTGACCTTACCAGTGTACAGGTGCCCAGGACAGACCCTTCTCCCACGGTCTCAAAACTCCCAGGATTGGCAGTCCCTGCCCCTTTGGAGTGCCACGCGTCAGGAACACTGCCACCCTTGCACACCGTGCCACTGCTTTCTCAGACTGCCTTTGGAACCATGCCCTAGGGCTCTTGGGCTGTGCAGGGCTATAATGTAAGGGACTGTAGTGCCAGTGTCTGGAAGAAATTTGGGAAGCAAATTTAGGAAGGACTAGGGAAGGTGTTTAAAGTAGAAGGCGCACCCCAGAAATAGGCCCACACGTCATAACAGCCTGATGTGATATAGGCGCCGAATGCCCTTACCTGCTACTAGAGCTATGGAACGGACCATGGGACCAAATCAGGTCCCATCACAAGTGGAGGGTAGACAGACACCAGAGGGTTGGTTTCTTTTTTTAAAGATTTTATTTATCCATTCATGAGAGACACAGAGAGAGAGGCAGAGGGAGAAGCAGGCTCCATGCAGGGAGCCCGATGTGGGACTCGATCCTGGGTCTCCAGGATAACGCCCTGGGCTGAAGGCAGATGCTCAACCGCTGAGCCACCCAGAGGGTGCCCTGACACCAGAGGGTTTTGAGCAGGAGATAGGGTCAGATTTGTGTTTACAAAGGATCCCCTAGGCTTCTATGTGGAGGATGGGACAGACAGGGTGAGACTTGAGTGGTCCTCCAGGTCAGAGTGTTGCTGGCTGGGGGTTCAGAGTAAGGGAAGAAAGCATGGATTAGAGATTTTGGATGAGACTTGGTGACTGCTTAGGTGAAAGAGCTGGAGGGTACCTCCTGGCTGCTGTCCCAGTGGGGACTGTCCTTGGAGTGGCAAAACCAGGGAAGGGGAAGTGGCCTGAGGTCCCACAGGCAGTCATCAGAGATGTGGGCTTGGAGCTCAGGGGACCAGTCACTGCCTGGCTGGGCACTGGACATCAAGCACATTGAAAGGTGGGGGGAGGGGTCAGCCTCTGGGGGAGGAGGTAGGAGAGAGGGCAGGGCCTGGACAGCAGAGATTAGAAGGAAGAATCTGTGGAAGGAGGCTGAGGTGGGTGGCAGGGAGGGTGCGTGTTCACTGACATCAGAGGGAAGGGAAGTATTGGTGCCAGACACTACCCAGCCCCCGAGTCAGCTGGACTCGGAAGGGCCCTACAGGCCTGCTGCAAAGGAGATTGAAGGTGACTCCAGTAAAGGGAGCTCTGGGGGGTCAGGGAATGAGTGGGAGGGGAGTCTGGGGCTCCACTAGAGGCTGCCCTGCTCCTCACACCCTGCACTCCTGGCCCCACCAGGCTAAGGGCGTGTATGAGAAGGTGGGAGAGGCCACGGAGACGGCTCTGACTTGCCTGGTGGAGAAAATGAATGTGTTTGACACCAACCTACAGGCCCTGTCCCCAGTGGAGCGAGCCAGTGCCTGCAATGCGGTGAGCAGGCCTCTTAGCTGGGGCTTCTGGCCATCTAGAGAAGAGGGGAGGACAAGGTGTTGGGAGGCTTCTGGGAGGAGGAGGGACCTCAGACTCTAGGGAGACTTGGCTAGAGAGAAAAGAGAAGAGAAGACTGAGTGTAGGGGAGGACCCAGATTTGGGAAGTGCACAGCGGCATCAGAAGTGGCAACCTTTTGTCATTTCTTTGGCTGGAGAGGGAGATGGGGGCTTTGAATATCAGGTTCAGAGGAAGATAGACACCATCCCACAGGGAGTGGTGTTTTCATGGGATCAAGCAGCTGGAAAGAAAGCAGCGAGTTGCTGGCTGCATCTGTTCATGTCCTGACCCTCCTGAGCCCCCTAGGTCATCAAGCAGCTGATGCGAAAGGAGTTTACTCTGGAGTTCTCCCGAGACCGGAAGTCCATGTCGGTGTACTGCACGCCCACTAGCCCTGGCCCGGCAGCCCAGGGCAGCAAGATGTTTGTGAAGGTGGGGCCTGCCTAACTGCCCGGGGGCTTCTGTACGTGTGAGGGCCCTGGGAGATCTGACCTTCAATCTTCTGAAGAGCTAGTGACAGCAACTGTGGAGACTAAGGGAGGTGTGAGGCCCACTGTCAAAGCAGCAAATCAGGAACTAGGGTGGTTGCCTGCCATGGGGAATTGGGAGCAGGATCCAGTCTTGGTGGAGATAAAGCCAGGGCCAGATGCCAAGGCCTGCCGCTCATCACAGTCCCAGCTCTGGGCTGAGGGACCCCTGCCTGCCACATAACCTTGGGGTCACCTCTGCTCCTCCATGGGCCCCAGTCCCTCCATCTTAATGTCAATGTCAAACTGGGAGGTCTCGGAGGCCTTTCACCTCTGATGGGGGGTATTGAGGTGGTTGATGCCCATCTTTGGTGCTTCATGTTCTGGAAACTGAGTCCTAGGTAGGGAAGCCTCCCATCCAGACTTCTGCCCATCATGCCTGTCACTGCTTTTCAACCTGAAGTAGGAATGACAGCCCTAACTTCATACTGAAGTGGAGGTTTTAATCCTTTTTGAAATGAAAAAGTTTCTGTATTGGGATCTTAGACCACTTTGAAAACATCATTTGGAGTGCCCTTTGGGAAGAGGGGAAAAGGATTGGTAGAGGGTTCAGAAGCTATTCCCAGGCCTGGGGCAAGACCTAAAGTGAGGCCCCAAGGCTACTGAGGAGTCTGTTACCCAAGAACACCTTCCCAGAGCCACACCCTCAGCATGGCTCTATTTGTGTTCCCCAGGCAGGGCTCATACTGCTCCACACTGCTGAGCCGTCTACAGAATTGGGATCCCAGTAGCACCAAGTTGGCAGGGAGGCAGGACATGTAGGAGGCCTGCCAGTCCTGTCCCCCTCCTCCCCAAATGCTGCAGCAGACTTTCTCAGCTTTGGGGTGCCACACCATGGGCAGCCCCCAACCCTCCCCCATTCTTTTTGGGTATTCTCATAGCAAGGCCCATGTGGTTCCCACTCTGAGCTCTCAGAGAATGGAATCTGGTACATATCTTGCTTTGTGTCCCTTTGGACGGCCTTTCACCTTTTCTAGCCATCAACCATCCTCAGGTAGGCAAGAGGAGGAAGCAAGGGCTCCTAACTGACAGAGCTGCTTCTGCCCTCCCCCATGATGCAGGGGGCTCCTGAGAGTGTCATCGAGCGCTGCAGCTCAGTCCGAGTGGGGAGCCACAGAGTACCCCTGAATGCCACCTCCAGGGAGCAGATCCTGGCCAAGATCCGGGATTGGGGCTCAGGCTCAGACACGTTGCGCTGCCTGGCACTGGCCACCCGGGATGCACCCCCAAGGAAGGAGGACATGCAGCTGGACGACTGCAGCAAGTTTGTGCAGTACGAGGTGGGTGCCAGGGTAGAGCCCCGGGGCCGGGAGCTATGTGTCTCCCTGAAGAGGCTGGGCAGGTAACAGGTTGAGCACGGGCCCAGGCCCCACTTGCATCTGCCCCCTCGCTACAGATGGACCTGACTTTCGTGGGCTGCGTGGGCATGCTGGACCCTCCAAGGCCTGAGGTGGCTGCTTGCATCGCACGTTGCCACCGGGCCGGCATCCGTGTGGTCATGATCACAGGCGACAACAAAGCCACGGCTGTGGCCATCTGCCGCCGCCTTGGCATATTCAGGGACGCAGAGGATGTGGTGAGCAAGGCCTACACGGGGCGCGAATTCGATGACCTCAGCCCCGAGCAGCAGCGCCATGCCTGCCGCACAGCGTGCTGTTTTGCCCGTGTGGAACCTGCACACAAGTCCCGAATTGTAGAGAACCTGCAGTCCTTTAACGAGGTCACCGCCATGGTGAGGCCACATGCTGGGAGCCTAGTGGAGGTGGTGAGGCGTTGGGGGACCTCTGACCAGAGAACTTAGAAAGCAACCGATACAACCCCTGCCTCTTCTTCATTCTTGGGTTTTCCAACATTTTATTACAAAAAAATCTCAAACACAAAAATGAAGATAGGTTTATAGTAAAACCTGTAACGTCTATGATCTGGATTCTACCAGTAGTATTCTATTTGCTTTGTGCATACCTATCCATCTATCCATCCTTAATCCATCTTTTCTTAAATAAATTTCAAAGTAGGCTGCAGACATCAGCACATTTCTCCCTCACATAGTTAGAATGCATACTATAGAGAGCAGCATTCCTTTGTGCTTCTATTTTTTTTCCTTTTAGAGGAAAAAGTTACATGCAGTGAAATGCACAAGTCTTAAACATATCATTCATTTGATGTGTTTTGATAAGTACAGACACACTTTTGCATGTCATCCAAACCCTTATCAAGATAAGGAACATTACGGGCAGCCCCGGTGGTGCAGCAGTTTAGCGCTGCCTGCAGCCTGGGGTGTGATCCTGGAGTCCCTGGATCGAGTCCCACGTCAGGCTCCCTACATGGAGCCTGCTTCCCGCTCTGCCTGTGTCTCTGCCTCTCTCTGTCTTTATGAATAAATAAAATCTTTAAAAAAAGATAAGGAACATTACTATGGACCCATGAAGTTCCTTCATGTACCTTCCCCATCAGGCCCCTCTCCCACAACAAGCCATTTTTCCACCACAGATTGCCTGTCCTAGATTTTCATATGAATGGGAGCATACAGTTATGAATACTCTTGTGTCTGGCTTCTTTATTTTGAAATTTATCCATGTTGTTTTGGGTATTAGTAGATGATTGCTTTTTTATCACTAAGTAGCATTCCACTGTGTAAATATAACCATAGTTAATCCATTCACCTTTGGATGGACATTTTGTTTGGGCCATTTTTTGTTTTGTCTCATTCTTGATTACAGATCTATTCACCAATGCTAATCTGATTCTTGACCCCAGTCTCACTCCTGACCTGGCTTCCGTTAACCTCTAGCCCCCAGTTCTTCACCTTGACTTTAATATTAACCTGTGGCCCAGTCTTGACCTTGATATGGAGCTAGGCACCAATCTTGACTTGACTACAATTGTAACCTGGTTCTTGACTTTATTTTTGACCTCTGTGTTGACTTGGTTCCTGACCTTCAACTTGACCATCTTAATTTGATCTTTACTTTGAGCTCAACCCTGTTAGGGGCTGCAGTCTTGACCTGAACCCTGACCTGATGCTTTGCATTGACCTTGATACCTAACCCAATACTTTATGTAGACCTCAACTTCATCTGGCCTCTAATCTTGACCTTGACTGCAACTCCAACCTTGATTAAGACCTTACTCCTGATGTGGATTATAACCTTGATTTGGCCTCTGACTTTGACCTGACCTTTACCTTAGTCTAATTTTTAAATTTTGAGCCTGAGTCCAGTGTTGACCTTGACCTTCACCCTGGCTCCAACCTTTACCTTAACTATAACACCTGCCTGGTCCTTTACCTGAGCCATCACCTTGATCTCATCCCTGACTTAACCTAACTTTGCCCCTAACCCCTATTCTGCATCCAATCTGAATTTCATCTCCACCATCATCAGTGACCCGTCCACCCTCTTCCCAAGTCCACATCACCATCTTCCCTGACCTTCAACTTGATCTTCTCTTCAAATTTGTCCGTGTCTGCAACCCTTTCTTCCCCTTAACTTCATCCCCAGCCCAGTCTCTAAGTTCATTCTCAACCTCACCATTTGTTCTGTTCAGCTGTCTGCTTTCCTGGGGACATCCTCTGATCTCGGGGTGGGGGGGAGTCAAGGAAGAGGAAGTGAAGTTTCTTAGGCATGATCCTTCCTAACTTGGCCCTTAGACTGGAGATGGGGTGAATGATGCCCCGGCTCTGAAGAAAGCAGAAATTGGCATTGCCATGGGCTCTGGTACAGCTGTAGCCAAGTCAGCAGCTGAGATGGTGCTGTCAGATGACAACTTTGCCTCCATCGTGGCTGCAGTGGAGGAGGGCCGGGCCATCTACAACAACATGAAGCAATTCATCCGCTACCTCATCTCTTCCAATGTAGGCGAGGTTGTCTGGTGAGGCCCTTTATTTCCTCTTCCCAGCCCTCTGGACCAGCTCTAGGTCATTAAGGAAAACGCCTGTTCCTGTGATGGGTCTGTAGGGATAGAGGGACACATGTCTTGCCCTGGCTAGAGACTCCTAGGGTCTTGCCTCAAGGAGGGCAGGGGCAGGAGCACCTCATCAATCCTCCTTTGATGTACCCCAGTCCCCAAAGAGGTGCCTAAAAAGTCTACTGTCATCCCTCTAACTGTAACTCCTACATTTAGAGTTGGCAAGACAGGACAGCCAGCCCCACTTTTGGGCAGTAATGTGCTCACGTGTGTATGTGAATGTGAGCACATGGTCACGTGTGAGCGTGGTGTGTGTACCCGAATGGAAGTTATGTGGACACACGCTCATCTTTGGGCATAGGTATAAGCATGGAGGGCTTGTGCCGGGGTGTGATTTGTACCCACTTCAGTTCACGTGTGAGAGATGCCCATGGGGGATGGTGAGCAGGTGCCTTCCTGGACACCTGGAACTCTGCCATCTCCGCCTGTCCGGGCAGGCACATGGGTGTTTACTTGTGTTTGTGCGACTGTGGGGCCTGTGCTAAGCCTTGCTCCTGGCTGTAAACAATGTGTATGTACCCAGTATGCGTTGTCCACATGTGTACATGCCCTAGGGAGGAGTTAACAGCCTAACAGGAGAGGCCTGGAGAGCAGATTTGCCCAGGCTCCAGAGCTGAGACAGGGGTGGGGGTGGGGGTGGGGGACAGGAGTGGCCCAGTGGGAGCCAGAGCCATGTACACACAAGTCTCACATGCGTAAGAACTAGCAAAGTGAGATGGGGCTCCTGTGGTCACGGCAAGTGAGCTTCCCAGCCTGGGGTATGAGTAGGAGCTAGACCCTCCAGTTGCTGGGGACTAAAGCCTATGACTCTGGTTCCAGCATCTTCCTCACGGCAATTCTGGGCCTCCCGGAAGCCCTGATCCCCGTGCAGCTGCTCTGGGTGAACCTGGTGACAGATGGCCTACCTGCCACAGCCCTGGGCTTCAACCCACCAGACCTGGACATCATGGAAAAGCTGCCGAGGAACCCTCATGAGGCCCTTATCAGTGGCTGGCTCTTTTTTCGATATCTGGCTATTGGAGGTAAGTGGGGTCCTTGGTCGGGTTTCAGGAGCTTCCTGAGAGCTTCTATCAGTTAGGCTTGCAAACTATAGACAATATGACTGAGCCTGGCTTATGCCAAAAGAAACTGTGGACTCATCTAATGGGAAAGACTAGATCAAGCCTCAGGCATGGCTGGATCCAGGCCTTGGTGTATTTTGGCTGTGCCTCAGCTCCATTCTCAGGCAGGTGCCCCTTGGAGTAGAATGATGGCTGCTGCAGCTGTAGCCCTCATGTTTACTCCAATACAATCCCAAATTCAACAGAAGAGAGAGCTATCTATCCCTCAGTAATATGATAAAAGCCTCAGACCTGTTTTTGGCCCATTGGGTCACCTCCTTATCTCCTAGCCAATCACCACGGCCAGGGGTGTGGCAGATTGCTGCTTGCCAATCAAGACCCACCACTGTTACTATGGATGGGTTCTGCAAACCACAGGGCTCAGAAAGGGAGAGAGTGGTTCCCTGACCAATTTGAGGGATTGTTAGGAAGGAGAAATGGATTACAGAACACCACAGCAATCCACTATAGCCAGCTTCCTCCTGCCCTCCTTGCAGTGTACGTAGGCCTGGCCACAGTGGCTGCCGCCACCTGGTGGTTCCTATATGATGCCGAGGGACCTCACGTCACCTTCTACCAACTGGTAAGCAAGGACGGCCAGGGACATTGTTGGGGTTATTCCTGAGGTAGAACTCACAACCCAAGCAGTTGTTGGGGTTCCAGGGAGAAGGGGTCCAGAACCTTGTGGTTGGCCAATGGCTGTGCCTCCCTACCCCTATACGCATACATAGACACCCATCATCTAAGGAGCCAAGCTCAGAAGCCACTGGAAACCTAGAGATAGCAGCCCAACTCCTGAGCCAGAGAAGTCGTTAGTCCTCCTCCCAGTCATTTGGTTAGGGGACTACCAAGGGGCATGACCCTAGTCAGGGGCTCACACCCTAGTTCCACTGTACACTGGTTATGTAACTTTGGGCAGGCTACTTAACCTCTCTATTAATTTCCTCATCTATAAAATGGGTAATAATAGTCCCCACCTCAGCCTCAGAAGGCTATCAGGAGGATTAGCTGAGTCAATACTTGTAAAGTGCTTAGACCATCTGGCACGTAGTAAGAGTTGTATCGTTATTAAGTTAATGAAACACAGAGGAGGCTTTGCAGGATAAGGTACATAGGATATAAGCAGGGAGGCAAAGGCAAGGAGCAAGTGGAACAGTGGCATCACCCAAAGAAACAAGCCCCCATCCCTACAAGGCTCACAGTGAACCTATGAGACAGAAGTTCCAGCCCTGAGTACCTTCTAATAAACAATTCAAGAGACCACACTGTGACCATGACCTGGGACATAATGCATGTATGTAGCAGATGCATACTGGTAAAACCCAGAAGGTCTGAACTGGGCAGGGCATTTATCTATTGACGCATCTTGATGTGAGCCTGTTTGTATTTTTTTCCCTCTGCACATGCATAAGGATCTAGGACTGCACATGCCTGTGTGGGAGGTGTATACGCTGTATTTGTGTGCATGTGTTTGCATGGGCCATTAAGATCTGGAGAAGTGGGGCCTGACCACAGTGGTACAATAGGAAGAGGTATTTGGTCCTCTTGTTCTCTGGATGGAAATCAAATGTTAGGACATTTTCTCTGCAATATGATCAGTGCCAAATAAAAACATGCACTTGTCCCAAATACTAGAGCTTGGTTTTTGGAGAAAATCCCACTGTTGATTTAAATAAGGTAAGAATCTCCATCTCCTTGTTAAAATAAGAAATCTAGCCAAGCCAGAGTTTTTAATAATTTTTCATCTTGTGTGAGAGAGAAGGGGAAAGTGCTAGCGGCCCCTTCTGGCTGGCAGTCACCTTAGCCATTTTTATGCAGTGTGGGAAAACAGGGATCTAATTACTGGACAGGAGCTCAGACAGCCTGTCATTTTATAGATTTCTCTTTGAGGGTTATTTTTATAGCATGTGGGTCCAGTTTTTAAACCTTTAGCTTAAAAGATCTCTGTGTTCAGATGAAAGTCCAGGGAACAGATTTTTATTATTGGAGAAGGGAGCTGTTGAACCGTTATGAACATTCATCCCAGTATTGTGGGAGAGAACAAAACAGAAATTGTCACGCATGTCCTCAACTCAGCATCTTATCACAGCAGAATCTATGAGCAAAGTCTATGAACAGGAAGAAAACTCTCCCCTGGGACTGCAGGGGCAAGAGCCACTTCCCCTACAGAGCTCTGAGAGCTGCTGCTTAATTATGAAGAAGCCATGTAGTAAGCCTGCACCTAGCAATTCATTAACCCATGTTGTAAGCAAAAGGCAAGTCTCTTTTTTTAAGATGTTATGTATTTATTTGAGAGAGAGAGAGTGAGAGATGGGGAGAGAGAGCGAGAAAAAAAAAACACGAGTGAGGGGAGGGGCAGAGGGAGAAGGAGAAGCCAATTACCCTGTTGAGCAGGGAGCTGGACTGCTTGATGTAGGGCTTAATCCCAGGACCCCAGCTTCATGAGCTGAAGCCAAGGCAGATGCTTAACCAAGTGAGCCACCCAGGCACCCTAGCAAAAGCCAAGTCTGGTAGAGCTCAATTTCAGTGGCAGAAATGGAAGGAGATATGAATAAAATCTTGTTTAATAACAGTGATTAGGATACATGCAGCCTTTGTTTACCCACCAAAGGTGAATTCTATTCAAGCAGTTTGGCTGATTGATTTTCATATGCATTGACTTATTCTGTGGTCTCAGTAAATCACCACCCCTATTCCTGCACCTCCAATACTCAGGGTGCCCCATGAAGCCTCAAAGTAAAGCCTGCATCCTCCCTCTGATCCCAAGACCCTCTTCTGTCCTCCCCATCCTAATGCTAGCTGCTCTCCCTCTGTCCCTCTGCACGCCCACCCCAGGGTGACCTCCCTTTTCCCTGGCACAGTGTAGCCTGTCCAACCCCATTCTGGGTGGGCACCCCTCCTTGGGTCCACCGCATGGCAGCACTTTGCCCACTGGTTGTATTATGTCCTCAGATGTGGTTTGAGTGAGGCTTCCTTCTTCCCACATACTGGCCCCTCCCCTGACCACTGTTTTCCCCAACCCCACCCCACTCCTTCTTGGTGCCCTCAGAGGAACTTCCTGAAGTGCTCCGAGGACAACCCACTCTTTGCCGACATTGACTGCGAGGTCTTCGAATCACGCTTTCCCACAACCATGGCCTTGTCTGTGCTGGTGACCATTGAAATGTGCAATGCCCTCAACAGGTGGGCTGGGCAGAGGGTTAGAAATGGGGGTTGAGACCTAAGTGTGGAGGCTGAGAGCCAGTCAGAGCCCAGAATTGGGGTCAGAGGTATTCAGGACTGTGGCCTAAGGATCATGGGGTTCAAGATTAGGACCTGAGGGTCAGACAGGTCCCAAAGTGGGTTTTGAGAACGAGTGGGCCAGACTTGAGATCTAGGGAACAAAGAGGGCCAAGATTGGGGCCTGAGTAAGTGGAGGGGCCAAGATTGGGTCTGAGGGACAGAGAAAGGGCATCCAAGCCCTAGGACAGGCCAGTGTGGCTGAGCAGACACACTCCTCCTGGCTACACTGGCCTCCCAAAAGTGGTCCAGTCTGTAGGCCCGGTTAGGGAAATGCTGAGGCCCCAGGCCACCCCACACACACCTCCACATGGGTGGACGGGTGCCCCCAGCAGCGCCTGCTCCCATCCTGGCCTGAGATGAGCACCCTGTGCTCTTGGCAGTGTCTCAGAGAACCAGTCGCTACTGCGGATGCCACCCTGGCTGAACCCTTGGCTGCTGGCAGCTGTGGCCATGTCCATGGCCCTGCACTTTCTCATCCTGCTGGTGCCACCCCTGCCGGTGAGTTTCTGCCCTGCCCCAATCCTCTTCTGTGACAGGATCCAAACCCTCCTGTGACATTTGGGCCCTGGGTTGGTCACTGAGAGGACCAGGGTGGCCCTTTTACTATGGAAGCTGCCTGGAGGACTGGGAGTGGGGAGATCTGAATGTGCTTGGTACAGGTAGCCTGTGCTATGGGAGCCCTCACTCTTGGGGAACAAAGAGGTGGAGATAAGACCTCTTTCTGTGGGGAATCTCCCAAGGTGAGGGCGGGAGGAAAGATTTTGTTCTTTCTCAGTACAGAATCCTTCCCACTTCTCAAACAGGACCAAGAGCATTTGGTCATTGGGGGAGGGCAGAGGAGGGCACTTCTGGCAGAGGAACGAGGGTAAACAAGGATCTGGAGGCGGCACCTCAAGGAGCATCTCGGACATGCTCAGGAAGAGTCCGTTGTAGCCGGTGTATGAAACAGGTGGATGAGGTGGATGGCAGGGGCACAAGAAGTCCTTCCTTTAACCAAACGTCTCCCCTCCCCAGCTTATTTTCCAGGTGACCCCACTGAGCGGGCGCCAGTGGGTGGTGGTGCTCCAGATATCTCTGCCTGTCATCCTGCTTGATGAAGCCCTCAAGTACCTATCCCGGAACCACATGGATGGTGAGTGGGAAGCCGCAGACAAGCCCCCCACCCTGCTTGCCTCTAGCCTGCTTCCCTGTCTACCTCCCTACCTGCCTCTGCTCCCAGGCTTCCGTCTGTACAGAGAAAGAAGTATTCTTGGATCACCAAGTGGAGGATAAGAAGGAGCTCTGGTCTGGTGGCTCTGACCTGTGGTATCTGCAGGATCTTACCCTACAGGGGCCAGGAGCACCACTCAGGACCATGCTGTCTCCCTCTCTTCACTTGCCACCAACCCTGCATGGCTAGGCCCACTGTACCCTCCTCTGGGCCTTGGCCTCTGACTTCTCTGAACCTAGCCTGTCTTTATGCAGGCATTCTCAGGACAATCTCCCAGACGTGGAGTGGGCAGCCACTGACTACCTCTGGGACTCCAGGCCATACTGGATTGGCCTCTTTGGTATCACCTTGTAGGAGGGTGGAAGAGGGGGTTCTCTGTTTCTGAGCTCACAGCTCTGGGTCTGCCTTAACCCAGTGATGGAGGAAGAATGGCAGGGTCAGGGCTGGGGGCAGTGTGTAGAGAAGTCTGCTGACCTCTGCTGGTGATGGAGCTTCAGAGAGGGTGACTCTGAACCTCCCAAGGGCAAAGGAGGCAGCATCTTCTCATTGTCAGAGCTGCCTAGACGGGGAAGAAGCAGGGGCAAAAAACTCACTGTTCCTGGGAGCTTGAGCCAAGGCAGCAGCCCCATGGCCAGGCTGCTCTGGGGGGTCTGGATTAGGCCCAGCCATGGCCAAGGCCTGCCCTGGAGCAGCTGGGTCCTTGAGGGCCATCTCTGGCAGGAATGTGTCCCAGCCTCAGGGGAGGGAGCCTGGAGTTGGGGGGCTATAAATAGATCACATACTTGTCATTCCATAGGGGCCAAGGCAATCAATCGGCTCCTATCTCCCACGCTGGCCAGTCTTCCTGACCACTGTAAACATTTTATCTTATTAAAGAGAAGCTCACCCTCCACAGGTCTGTCCATAGGGTGACCAGACACACATAGAGGGACTCCCCTGAGGGTGGAGGCAGGGGCTCAGCCAGAGCAAGGCCTTGTGGGAATCATGGGTGAGGTAGCAGGGAGCTGGACAAGGCATTTTGCTCCCTGTATGGTTATTTCTGACCCACCCACCATGGATACTCCTAGGGAGCTGAAGAAGGTGAAATAGGTCTATGGCCTATTTCATAGGCCATAGGCCATCCTCAGGGGCCCAGGGCTTCCCCATTTCTGGCTGAAGCACAGGGGTCTACCAGGAAATCCACTGGCCAGCCTTAATCACACTAACTCATCTGTGAGGTCAAGCCTTTTTGGCAGCTCAGGAAGCTTCTCTGTCCTCCTTGAGAGCCTTCCTTAGCAGCCACAACTGTCAATGGGTTCAATGTATTTTCTTGAGAAAATTTCTTAGCCAATGGGAAAAAGCCTATGTCTTGGGCATTGTTCAGTACTGGCTGCAGGATGGTGGCCTGGGGGGAGGAAAGGGGCCCCTAACAGGATGGGGCATGTTGGAAGGGTTAAGGAGGGAGCAGTCCCTGCTGGGGCAAGGTTGGAGATGATTTCTAGAAGAGGTAAGGCCTAAGCAAAGGTTTGAAAGAGGAGGACAGAACTTGGTAGAGAAAGAGCTAGGCTAGTATGGTTTGGTGTCTCTCCTGGGGCTGGGGCTCAGAGAGCAGTGTAGAGAGGTGAGACTAGAATGTGGAAAGGGGCTTGAATGCCAAGGGAAGGACCCTGGACATTATCCTCATGGCAATGAGAGCCGCAGAAGGGTGGAAGCATGGAAAAGACTGGAGAAACCATGGAGGACAGATAGGAGGGGTAAGGCAGGGAGGCTGATGAGCTATGTTGAGCTGGTCTGAGGGGAGACAATGAGCCAGCCCAGGGTGAGCTGGTTCTGGGCAACACCTCCACCTCTAGCATTAACCTTAGATGTTGACTATGGTCCTGGTGAGGCTTGGCTTGAAAGGGTGGCGGTCTGCTGTAGGGAGTGGTGTGGGGCCCACAGGAAAGACTCAGACTGCTCATCTGTGGTCACATCTGAGAGGTGGAATGGTGTGCTGCAAGCCCAAACAGCTCTGCCCCATGTGGCTGCAGTCCCTCGGGCCTCCTAAAGCCGGATGGGGCGGGGGTGGGAGAGGGGACCCTGTTACGTTCCCAAGTCAGCCTGGTAGCCTTTTAGGGAAGTTTTGCGGAGGCTTGACGCTCGCAGCTTCCGTGTGATTTATGAGGGATGTGTCCTGGGGAGAATTGCGGATGCCCAGTCAGCCCCAGCGGGTAGGTGAGGGGGCAGCGGTGGGGGTCCTCTTGCCCCATCTCTTGGCTGTACCCAGGTGTGGCTGAGCAACTGTCAGGCAGAGGCCAGTAGGCCAGACTGAGGAGAGAAGAGGCCTGGAGAAACTGAGTGAGGACTCTCCAGGGGAGAGTCCAGGGTATAAGGTGGGCCTGCACTTTACTCGGAAGGCAATGGAGAGTCACCAAAGAGGATAGACAGCCTGGATTTGTAGGGTGATGCCAGGGGCAGGAGCATTATGGTGTGTTAAGATAGGGTTGAAGGGGAAGGCTGAGAGGACTGGAAGCCTGGGGGCAGCAGGGGGAAGAGATGAACTCAAGAGATGTAGGTGGTAAAATCAGCAGGCCTGAGTGTATGGGGTGAATGAAGAGTTGATGCAATCAGTTTCTGGATCTCATCATACTGAGTAGTTATTCCCCAAATTGAAAATCAAGAGGAAAATATGCCCTGGGGTGGCCCGGGGGTGTTGATAGAACATGTGGAGTGAAGGAGGTCCAGGGGACATCAGTGGGGCTGCCTTGGGAGACGCAGTGGGACTGGGGATCCACTGGTGAATGCTGTGGAGAATGTAACTGTTCCAGGAGAAATGGAGCATGAAAGGAGCTAGAAGGACCCAGTGTGAATGTGTACTTAGTGTGCTCTTGGGTTTTTCTTCCAGAAGAAAAGGACCACAAGTGAGTGCCAGGAACAGAGTGGAGTCTCCAGTGTGTACCTCAGATTGATGATGCCCAAGCGTCCACCCATACTCTCCACACTGCCATCACACTCATCGCTTGCTCACTGGGCCCTGCCAGGGGTCTCTGTCCCTGCTTCCGTCCGCATGGGGGGCTCTATAATTCATGTAACTGGGAGTCTACTGGGAAGTTCAGCCATGAAGCTCTAGCCCAGGAGCTGCAGCCTGGGAGGAATCTGCCCAGAAGCCAGATCCAGACATGGACCTCCACCCCCAAATCCGTGAGCACATTCTAGAGCAGGCACCCGCTTGCTTGGAGGCTGGGCATTTACTTGGTGACTGGTGCCTCTATACTGATGAAGGACTCCCAGAATTTTGCCATCTCTGACCTCTCACTTAGTGTCTGGTCTGGGGCCTGATCAGTTAGGGGTGAGGGGGGTACATCTGGGCCCAACTGTGCACAGCGAGGGTAGACAAGCCCCCTATACTCTGTTTCCACAAAACAGAGGACTCACGAGGGCTTGAGCCTCTTGCTGTTTATATGTTCAGGGGTTAGGAGGTCAGAGAGAGGCACATGGTAGTAGGAGAGGGCAAAGATCCACTTCTAGGAGACCGCTGGCTTGCCCGCCTTGCTCTGGGCACTCCCAGACTCCAATTTTCCCATCCTAAACAAATGAGACATGCCAAGTCTCTCTCTCGGTGCTGCCCAGCCTGCCAAGCAGAGGCCAGATTTGCCCTTCGTGTCCCTGGTGCCTAAGACCCCAGACATCCTTGGCTACCTGGTCACTGTACCCTTCCAGCCCAATCCCGTATGCATCATACCATAGTCTGCACGGCTGGGTGATTCCGAATCCCCAGAATCAGACTTTTGGCGTCACTCTTTGCCCCCAGTGCCACATACCCATGAGCTGCAAGGATGTCACTAAAAATGGCTAGTCACCCAAGGGCACGTCTTCCCCCTCCTTCCTTGCTGGAGGAATGTGTGTCTACGTGGACCGTGTCTGATGATGGGAAAAGAGTGTTTGGTGAATGCAAATGTTCTTTTAACTCAGCTTTTGCCCCTTGGCAAAGATTAAGCAAATGGGCTCCAGGTTCTGTGGCCTCTTATCCCACCTCTTGTCCCTCCCCTCTCTCAAAGTCTCCAGAGAGACCACAAGAGAGTTGGGCAGGGCTCCCCCAGACACCAGCCCACAGAGATCCTCTGCTTCTCTCCTGCTGAAGGGAAGGGAGATCTTAAGGTTGGGAAGGGTGGCAGGGCCTTGTACCCATCTGTGGACATGCAGTTGGTAGAGAAATAAAGGTTGAGTACCTGTGGCAACAGAGGACCGTCACTGTCTGGTTCCTTAGAGTGGTTCCACTGTCTGCCAATGTGGCGTCTACCTGGGCTGCCACCACCCACATGCACTTACCTCAGGAGACATGAGCCAAGGTCTGGGGTTCCCACATTGGCAGCCAGGGATCACTGTCTTCCTCTGAGACAGACCAGGAGAGGCACTGGTTTCCTAAGCCACTCCCAAATGGCAGATGCTCAGCTCTGCTCACGGGGACAGCACTTGTTAGTTGTGCATGTGTTCAGACCCCTTTGCACATGCTAAGATTCACATGTCATCACTGAGGAAACAGGCTGGGAGGGCCTATGAGTCGGCTTGGGTCACAGCTAGGCCTGGAGCCTAAATATCAGGGGCCCACAGCCCTGCCTATTCTGTAGGCCCTGCATCTCTCCCAGAGGTTTCTTGCTGTCTTCCTTCCCCTCCTTGAACCCCAGGATGCCATCAATTCTATGTCCTTCTAAGTCCAGCTCAAGCACCTCCCCGAGGCTTCCTTCAGCTCACATTGTCCAGGGACCACATGCTGACTCACCCAGGTGGCCCTGCTCTCTGGGAGCATCTCCCTCATTTCCTTCCTCTGGTGGGAAGGTTCACTTATGAAGTTGCTGTATCTGATCCTCTGCCCAGCTGCCCTAGGAAGGGAAATCAGGCCCTGCCCGCAGAGCCAGAGCTAGGACTAACTATGTAGTTTGTGGGGCTCAGTACAGAATAAAAGTGTGGAGCCCCTTATTTAAAAATTAAGAGTTTCATAGCAGTGACAGCAGAGTATGAAAACGAAGTACAGGGCCTTCCTGGGCGTGGGGTTCCATGCAGCTACATTGGTTACACATCCACAAAGCCAGCCATGACTGCAGGAGACAGAACCCACCCTTAGGAGCTCCCAGGTTTTATTTGGCACAAGAGCAAGATTTGGTGCATAGCTCACAGTGGGAGCCAAGGACGGCAGAAGGATTCTTCCTTCTGCATGGTCCATCAGTAAGGCCTCTCAGATCCCAAACCCAGTCCATACGCCTCATCTCCCTGGGTTCGCAGCCATCTCCTTGAGATGGGCCAGGCAGGGGATAGGGCTCCATTTTACAGATAAAGACCCCAAAGCTCTCTGAGAGCCTATGTAGCTAGCTTCATCATGGCAGGTAGATAGAACATGGGGCTAAGAAGGGCTCGGAAGACCTGCCTAGGAGACCGGCCAGCTTCCACACTCCCATCAGCTGCTGGAGCTCATAGGCAGGCCTGCACAAGTCCAGCCTTGCCAGCCCACAGCATGAAGCCTGACAGGTCAAGATGGAGCAGCCAAGGAAAACAGAGGTTTCCTACCTCACAGCTGCTCACCCAAGGGAATTCCAGGGCAAGCCCTGGCACACTTCTCACTGGCTCAGGGATGGCAGCTGCCAAAATGCCCATGGCCTCGCCCAGTCCCTTCCAGTGGCCCATGTTGTATTCCCCATGCCTCCTACACTGTAACCCTAAGAGGGGTAGTAGAGACCCTGTTAGGGCCACACTGAGAAACAGGACAAAATCAGGAAATGAAGACCTAATGCCCACACAAAGAACTGAACCCAGCTGTCCATGGCAGCTTTACTCTTCATTGACCCAAACTGGAAACAACCCAAATAACCATCAACGGGAAGGACAAGTTGTGGTATATCCATACAACAGAATACTCCTCAGCAATAAAAAGGAGTAAAGTACTCATATATATGCAACAGCATGGATGAAGCTTAAGCTCTTGTGCTAAGTAAAAGAAGCTCGTATTGTGCAATTCCACCTCCATGAAGTTCTAAAAAAGGCAAAAACAAATCTGTAGTGATAAAACAGATCAGCGATTGCCTGGGGCTGGGGGTTGAGGAGGGTTTGACAGGAAAAAACCAGGTGGGAACATTCTGGAGTGACAGATGATGGTGGGGGGGTTACATGCATTTGTCAAAACTCATCAAACTGTGTGCCTAAGAAGGGTACATTTTACTGTGTGTCAATTCTACCTCAAAACAGTTTGATTTAGAAGAAAAGAAAGAGGTAGGAGCCAGAGGAGGTGTGTGGGTATGCGGCTGCCATGTGGGTATACAGCTTTCAGTAACATCAGGAGGCAAGAAGACAAGCCTCCCAGGGGGTGCTCAGTGTTTGAGGGTCAGGGGCCTGGGTCAGCCCCAAGGAGTCCCCATGCATTCCAGGGACAGGAAGAAGATTGGGGCCAAGAGGAAATGTCCTGAAAGGAGGGGGAGAACCAGGGGATTATGATGCTTCTGATGCTGGGGAGAAGGAGCTCCAGCCAGGTCATGGCTCACAGTTGGGATTAGAAGAGACCAGAGAAGTAGTGCAAGGTCTGGACAAGGGGAGAGGCTAACCATGAGGACCCTTGCTGTGGCTCCCCTGTGGACGCCCACCCCCACAACCTCCCTCTGACAATCTCTGTTAGGCTGGCCCAGGGCCCTGTTCTAGCGAGCATCTAAGGGGCTGAGTGGCATTGAGTGAGCCCTGGGACACTGACATGCCCAGCGTGCGGGACTGGACTGAACTCTATAAGCAGAGGTGTCATCCCTGCAACCTTGGGGCCCTGAATGGCTAAGGAGACCCAGTGGAGTCTGTGCCAACCCCCTTGAGGGCCTGAGCTGGCCTCCAGGATGGACACAGGCCCCCTCCACACTCCATAGAGCTGCTAAATTTAGCCAGGCAGTGGAGGCTGTCCTGGGGCTGAGGGCTTGGCAGCACTGCCTTGTCTCCCTACAAGGTCTGGCCCAATACCGGAGCTGGCCACTCAGCCTTTGGGCTTATAAGGCAGGTCTGACAGCTCTCAAGTGCTGGAGTCTTAGGGTGGACTCTGGGCCAAACTCTCAGACTTTGGGGAGCCTCCTTTCCAGGCACTAGCCAACATGGGAGCTACTCAGTTTCTAGAGCCTCAGTTTCCTTATCTGTAAAATGGTTCCAATACCTACCTCGTAGGGCTGTTTTTAAAAAAATCTGCTGACTGAGAAAGCACTGTGTCCCCTGTAAACTCTGACCCCTGCCCTGCCCATCTCTGCCCCCCACAATGCCTAAAACAATCACAGGTGTCTATCCCTGGGGATGCTGCAGTTGGGGCAAGGATGGGAAAGTAGAGGCCCAGATGGAAAGATACATTTTGGAACAGGTGAAAGGTGTATTGCTCCTATCAGCTGCCTGTCTTACTTGGGCCAAGTTATTAGCAAAAAAAGAGAATTTATAATTGGGAAAAGAAATGTAATTGTTTTTATTTCTTTTTATTTTGGGTATGCTCTGGATATGACAAGTCCAAATAAGATTGTCCCCACCACAGTCTGTTTTCTGAGGGGTCAGAACTGAGGCTCTAACAGGACCACATGTGTGTGCTCCAAGCAAGGGTGTCTGAAGAGCTGAGGAGACCCATTGGAGCCTTGTGCAGAACCTCCTCAGAGCCAAGGCTGGCCTCCAGGATGGGCATAGGTCCCCTCTGCACTCCACTAGCTGCTAAATTTAGCCAGACAAAGGAAGCCATCTGTCCATTAGTCCATCTGTCTGTCAGCAAGCCTGGCTCCTTGGAGGGGGCAAAGGAGGGAGGAGGAGGAGGTCATGGCAATGGTAGGAAAAGGGCAGATACAGACTGGAGCAGGACTGCCTGACCTCCTCTCTCTTTCCCCTCCCCTCTCCATCTCTCACCGAGCGCCTGCTATACCCTCCTGAGTGTCCAGGAATCGTGAGTGGAGTGGGTCACTAAGATGGCAGCAGCCGCCCTCACTCTTCATCACAAGCCATCCATGTCCTGGGACCTGCTATTCCAAGAGCCACATGATCACCTGGAAAGGGAGTAGGCCTTCTTGTCTGGGATCAAGACCAGACCAAGGGAACATGATCCCCACAGGTCTGGCTCCCAGCATCTCTGGATTTTATTCCTTAGGAAAGCCCAGGACATGGTTCTGGCCTGCCCCTCTTGAAGGTCATGTTGGATAGACAGTTGGGCCTGAGATTCGTGAGGCTGTTCTATTTGAGAGGGGGGAATGGCCTAGGGTGCTGGAAGGGGCCACATGCCTGCCCTCTGTGGGGGCCACTGCTGTCCAGAAAGCAGCTCTACTCAGACAAGCAGCTGGGATTTCCAGCCTGGGAGCCTGGCTCCCTGCCGAGAACAATTTCCCAGCTAAAGGCCTCCAGGAAGAAGACTCCTATCAGCCTTCAGAGTGAGGCAACTTGGCCTGCAGGGGAGTTCCCCACACCCCTGGGACACCCAGCCTCCATCTTCCATGTCCTGAGAAAGCCCCAAGGACACCTGGCCTGGATGGAGGGCCAGCCAGGAAGGCCATTCTGCTTCAAACCGAGGCCTCCAGTAGAACCCAGGGTGAGCTGGGGCAATTCATTTCTCTGAGCTCATTTCTTCATCTGCAAAGCAAGACATTGGGTCTGGGGGGGCCTCCAGCTCTAGGGTTCCAAAAGCCAACATGAGACTTCTGTCCTGCCCCAGCCCCCTGGGCCCTTGCATTCCGGCCCTGGGCTGTGGTTGAAGACAGAAGCCGCAGAAGGACTGTACCTCAAATTAATAGTGGTCTCAGGTTTTTGTCCTCAGTGTTTTTGGGACCTGTTCCACTGAGGCCTCTACCTATGAGGCAAATCCCATTACCATCCCCATTTCACAGATGAGGCTGCAAGCTCAGTCTGGTAAGGCAAATTACCCAAGCCCTCGCAGGCAGCTAGTAGCAGAGCCACGGTATTAACAGGCTGTCTGATGTCAGGCTTTCCGGGCTATGTCTCAGGGAGCCCAGTGGCAATGTGTGACAGATATGGCCCTTGAATCTTCTGGGCACTTACTTCCTTTTGCTTGTTTTAGGGAGGTGGAGGTATGGCCGGGACAGCACAGGTGATGAGAGAGGAGAGGTGAGCTGCAGAGACGCCTGCCCAGTGCTCAGGTTGATTGGGCACAGGCCAGGCTTGGACTTGGAGGCACACACAGGTGGATGGAAGCTGGCCTATAAGGACAGCAGTGGGAATCCTGCCACAGGCTCTGGAAGCATCTGGCAGCTGGACCAGAAATGGCCCTACTTCCTCTTCCGCTCTCCTGACTGCAACCCCCCCAGGGGCTGAGCTCCCCACCTAGGGGCACAGGTAGAGTGGGGAGGGTGTTTGGATATGGGGATGGGCTCCTGGTTTGGAGAAGGCTTCAGCCTGAGGCCACTGCCCCCAAGTCCTGGCCTTGTTCTGTTCTACTAGGTTTGGGGTGTGTGTGGGGGGGCTGATAGCTTTATCTTTGATGGGTGGCCCGTGGTTTCCTGCCAACAGCTCCTGTTTCCGGAGGCTCAGCAAGGCCCAGGCGGAGCCAGACAGAGCAGTGGGGCTGGGCCTGGGTGGCCCCACCAGCCCCGCCCCCATCCATCTTTGGGAATTTATTTGTCCACAGGCGTGGCTGGCCCACAGTCCATCGCCTGCCAAGGGCCAAGAGCTGCTCTGACCACCTAAGGATTCTACTTTTCAACCCAGGTGCCTTCAACTGACCCCTGCCTCCTGACGTCTGGCCCCAGCTGCCCTGCCCTACCCTTCCTAAGGGGCCAGGAGGCCCCTAGAAGCTCCACCATAGACTTGGGTGTTGACACCTGGTTCACCTCAAGAGCAAAGGCTGCAAGGGGCTCAGTTCTCAGCCCCCAGCCTGGCTCACTATGGCCCAGCGGCTCCAGGATGAGCTGGCCGCTTTCTTCTTTGAGTATGACACTCCCCGAATGGTGCTCGTGCGCAACAAGAAGGTGGGCGTTGTCTTCCGCTTGATCCAGTTCGTGGTTCTGGTCTACGTTATTGGGTGAGTCTGGGCCCCCTACCCCTACCTCCCACCCTCTTGCACCAGCTTCCAACCTGGGCCTTTCCTCCAGCCTCTGGGATGCCCCCATGGCCCCACAGAGCCCCTCTTTCTCTCCATTGGTTGTCACCCTCCCTAACAATCCGTAGTGCTATTCAGAAGGAATGGAACTTGCTAACTTACTGTAAGAAGGGGACACTGAGGTAAAGAGGGGACATCCTGCCCTGGGCCTTATGGTGAACAAAAACCATTAGGTTCTAAGGAACTGACTCACTGTTAAGGGTCTCTCAAGTGGTGAGTCGTGCTAGAGGCCAGCATCCCAGTGAACTACAACCAGAGAGTCCTTCTACTTTTGACCTCCCAGCCAAGCCAGGCCACTACTAAGAGACAAAGGCCACACCCCATTTTATAAACCAAAGAGGGACAGGCCCTGTTCACACCTGTCTTGCCTAAATTAAAGGCATCCTGACATATCTAAGACCCCCAGAGCAAAGAAACTTTCAAATTCAGAACCCCTGGTATCTTAACGGTAGCATGTCAGGCAGAGGTTGAAGGTCAGTTCAGGTCCCAAAGATGACTGCTCCTTTCTAGGCATCTTGAGACCTGCCCAGGAGTGCCGAGGCAGAGTCAGATGGTACTCCCCCACAGTCTTGCTGTCCTGGGGGCCCACATGGGCCTGGCAGGGGATTACACATATGTGTATATTGTGTGTGTATGCATGTGTATTATACCTAGAGCTCTGTGTGGATGCACATGCTCTCCTGTGTCTGGGCATGTGCCTACTGGGTGTGGCTTCAGGGTGTGTCCCTATGGCTGGGTATCCACATATGCACATCATGTGGCTGAGGTGACTGGGCACCTAATGTCTGTGCCCTGGGGGCGAGGCGGGAGGGGTATCATATCTGCTCAGGGTGGTACTGCAGAGGATTCTTGGAGGCCCCAGGGCCACGGAAGGAGTAGGGGTTCCAGCTCCTGCTGAGGGGTTTTAGGATGTCTGGCAGTATTACACTGCTGTGTGATTCTGAGGGCCCTGCCCTTCTGGTCTTCACATCCCCATTTTTGCTATAGGACCAAACCAGGACTGCTAACTAGAGCCCACGGCAGGCCGACCAGGAGGCCAAACAGTGACCATATCATTCTGGCCCCCAAGGCCTCCGAGCTGGTCAGGTGGAGTCAAAGCCAGGACCTAGCCCTCTGACACCTTTTGGCCTCTGCCTCCCTCCTGTTCACAGACTAATTTGACATCTGTAAAGTCATCTGAGCTGGTGAGGAAAATGGAGGCCCAGAAAGAAGTAGTGGGGCTTCCAGATCACATAGCAGGTCAGTAGCAAGTCTTAGCTAGACTGACCTCCCCTCCCCCTGCCCAGGCCTCAGCACTGTCTTCTCCTTTCCCACCTCACAAGGGCTCTGAGAACTTTGGTGTAATGGGACACCAATGTTATGATACTGGGCACCGGATGTGCCTAAAAGTGCGCCCTTAGCTGCACTCCTGACCCTCCAGGGAAAGAGAGTTTGCTTGCCCAGGCCTAGCCAGCCCATCCTTCAGCTGGAGAGGCTGGGAGAATGTTGTCCTCACCATGGCCCCTGTTGCTCCTTATTTCTGCTTTCAGGTCAGCAGTGAGAGCAGAGCCAGGGCCCTCTTGGTGTTGCTCACAGACTGTCAGAGGGAAAGTGACAATCTTCCCACCCCACCCCAGCTGTACCGTAGGCCCGAAGCCAATATCCAGTCCTGAACACATACCTCTAGTAACAGAGACCTGCCTCCCTCCCTCCCAAGGACAGTCTACTCAGTTTCCGAATGGCTGTGGTGGCTTCCTCAGTGTCAGTGAGGCCCAGAGAAACAGTGATTTAGTCTAGATCCCACAACTAGAAAGAGGCTGAACTGGATTTGAATCCAGCTGCATGGCTCCAAAGTTGTCCTTGATACCGTGGAAAGGAAGCATCCTCAGAGAGGGGCACTGACTTGTCCAAGTCATATAGCAGAGAGAGGAAGGTAGGGCCCTGCACAACCCCACCCTCAAGCCCAGACTTTCTGTTCCAACTGCAACTCCTGCTGTCTCTGGCACCCTCATCTGGCCACTGGCCACTGCTTTGCTGACTCTCAGCTGCAGACAGAAACCGGCCTGACATGGTCTTATCTCAGGTTTAGTTTCCCGACCTGTTCCATGGAGCAAGGGTAGGGGGTCCCCTCTAAAGATGCTGAATACAGGCTCATTCCTGAGGAGGGATGCTTCCTTCCCAGGGGTCTGGTCTGTCTGACTATCTGGTCCATCGGGTGCAAAGGGCGCAGAGGGGACTCTTGCATTCCAGAGACAGGAGCACAAACAAAATGGGGATGGGCAGGCACAAAGGCAGAACCGGACAGAGGGACAAACATTGGAGCACAACCACTCAAATGAAGAGAGGTCCTGAGACTTAGCAACAGTGAGTTACTAAGACAGAGGCAGAGAGGCTGAGATGCTGAGAACCCAAACAGACTCTGAGAAAGCAAACTGAGGCTGTGTTTTCTATCAGTCACACTCTTCTGGGAAGTCCATGGCAAATGGAGGGAGCAAGTGGGCCTGAGGCCCGAGTGGGCTGAGCTGTCACTCTTTTTGTCTCAAGTTAAAATGGTTAACTTGCAGTTAGAACTGTCTCCTGGGAGGTGATGAGCTCTCTGTAACTCAGTATACAGGCAGTGGGCCGTCATCCATGATCTAGCAGGTCCAAACAAGGAGTGTTTGCCTGGAGGGCACTGGTTTGGAGAGGAGAGAGGTCTGGCTGCTGCGGCACACTGGAGGATCCCAGTGGGATTTGTGAATGCTGTTTGGTGAGGGGAGCCTGGGAAGGCTTCCTGGAAGAGATGACAGAGTGGTGGGACCAGCCTTGAGCAAAAAGGCCTAGAGGCTATAAGCCAGTCAAAGCCTGCTCTTGACTTTCCCTTTGTGCCCCTATCCACCTCCATACAGAGCTTTTGGGAAGTTCGCATGCTTCTGATATTTTCAAATGGATCCTGGAGCATATCAATAAGAAATAAGGATAGATACAAATTATTGCTGGGAAATTGCATCCAGGGATATTTCTACAGCATCTTCTCTATGCCTATTGATGTGTTGGGATCCATGGGACAGCAGTGGGGTACAGGGTACGCAAAGAAAAAGTGAGGGGTAGATGATGAGTTAGCCAGGACTCCTTTGGTTCCTAGAGAAGAGTAGGGATTTTGAAGTGTTTATGTAACTGAAAAAAAAAAAAATCAATGCAGGCTTCAGGTCTGGATTCTGGTTGAATCCTCCATGATGAGAGCACAGGAACAGCAAGTTCTGCAGGGACATGGGGAGTTCAGGTTGGTCCCATTTGGGTTCTCCAAAGAAGCTGGCCAAGATTTTCTCCCCTTCCCAGCTCTGCTATCCTCTGGGCTTCATTCTCAGGCAGTCTCTCTGTCCTCATAGTGGCAAAATGGCCGCCAGCAACTCCAGGCTGACATCCCACCAGCTTAGCCATCTCTGGGGCATAAGACTCTCCTTTTCCAGAGTTCTGGCAAAAGTCCTAGATCCAACTCTTATCAGCAGGGATCAAGTCAAGTGCCTACCACAAAACTGATTGTTGTGGCCAAGGAAATGAAAAACCCTGGTTGGTAGAGTCTTGTTGTATACCACCTGGTCCAGGCACTCCTGCTGGAAAGCAGAGTGTGATCAAAGGTCCTGGGGCAGGAAAGGAACAGCAAAAGTGTCTCTAAGGTTAGGCTGTGGAGCATGAAAGGACCCAAGGGAAAGGAGGTGGAGGGGTGAGCACAGCTACTGATTCTGAATGCCAGGCTGAGGAACATGGGCTTTCTCCTATAGGCAATGGGGAGCCTCAGAAGGATATCTAGCAGGGGATTGGTGGGGGTGGAGGCCAGAGGCAAGGAAGCTGTGAAGACGCAGCAGTGATAAGAGGAGAGGAAGAAGCCATGCCAAGGTGGAAGCAATGAGCATGGAAGACAGAAGTAGTCACCCTGGTGGACCCCACACCAGGGAGCTATGTGTGGAGCGGCTGCCCACTGCCTACTTTGTGCCCATCATCGCTGCAGAGGGCCACGGGCCCAGCATGGCCAGAACATTTGACTTCTCAAGAACAGTGGAAAATTGGGATTTATGGGCACAAGGAACCTCTTGGTATTTAGAGGTTGGTGACTCATTAAACAAATTTAAAAACACAAATTGTCAGCCTAGCTTACCTGCAGATGACATGTAGATTGATCTCTAAACACTCAAACGCTCTAAATTCAGTCCCTTCCACGCCTGGAGTATGCTCTTGCCCCTCCCCAAGGCTGCTGTGCACTATAGCATGTGCGTGGTCTGGTCAACTCCTGCCTGTGGTTGCACCTCGTGTCCCACCAGCCACAACCTATCCTCCCATCCCCAAGCCAGAGTTCCTGTGGCATCTGCCACGGCTCCTCTCATGTCTCAGACTCCCACAGCAAAACCCCTTTGGGTCCTTAGATGAAAGCCAAGAGGACAGAGGGACTGAAAGAATGTAGGGACAATGGAGAATGAGGGTGTAAGATAATGCCCAGGCTTTGAGGAGGATTCGGTAGGAACAGTGCCATCCTCCAAGGTGAGGGCACCAGAGGGGCAAGTTCTGTGGGGGACATGAGACATTCAGGTTGGTCCCACTGAATTTTTATTTCGAGGTATTAGTCAAATGCCATAATACCCACCCTTTAAGAATATGTAATTCAGTGGTTTTTAGTATAATCACAAAGTTGTGCCACCATCACCATTATCTAGTCCACTACTCCATGTTCACTACTCCAGAAAGAAACTCTGTACTCCCTAGCAATCATTCCCATCCTTTCTTTCTACAGCCTACTTCACTTACTCTGGATATTTCATATAAGTAAAATCATACAATATGTAGCCTTTTGTGTCTGGCTTCTTTCACTTAGCATAATATTTGTAAGGTTCTTCTATGTTGGTTTTAACATGTATCATTAATTCCTTTCTTTTTGTGGCTGAATACTATATCATTGTATGGATATGTCACATTTGGTTTAGCCATTCATTGAAAGTCATATGAGTTGTTTCCACTTTTGTTTCTTATGTATGTTGCTGTGAACACTTGTATACAAGTTTCTGTGTGGGAATATTTTCAGTTCTGTTGCATATATACCTGGGAATGGAATTGCTGAATCAAGTAGTAATTCCATATTTAACTTTTTGAGGAATTGCTAGGTTGTTTTGCAAAGGTTTGAGTTGAGTTTGAGGTTTCTGCATGATGTCTGGGGTGAGGGACCCGGGAAAGGGGAAGGAATGGGTGTCAAAAGTGTTGGGCCATATGGACATGTATGTAAGTTCCTTGAATGCAGAATTTTGGTTGGCTTTGTTCGCTTCTATATTTTTAGTGCCTAGAACATTGCTTGGCACATACTAAGGGCTCAATAAATAAATACTTGTTGAATCACTAAATGAATGTGTGGAATTAGATCTCCAGGGAGAGTGCAGAGGTGGAGATAAAAATCTGAGGACATGATGTACCTGAGACAGCTTACATGAGGTCCTGCCTGGGCTGAGAATGGGAGCCAGGACAATAGGGGTAGGTGGACATTTAAGCAGGAATTACTGACTTGAGACGGTGAAAACAAGAGGATTATTTATTAGTGCCTACTGCATGCTAATTTCCTTAATGAGAACTCATGGGAATACACCTTAGACTTGCTTTCTTCCTGGGGCTTAGCCCACAGTTCAGTGCAGGGAAGGCCTTGCTCATATTTGTTGAACGAACTGCAGCATTTTTGAAGTAAGTGCCATCACCTCTGTTTTATTGAGAAAGCCAGGACTCAGAAAGGTTTAGTCTTCAGCCTGGTGAGCCTAACGTCACACAGCTGGTGAGTGGCAGGGCTGGTACCTGAATCTTGGCTTCCTTTCCCTCACACAGCTGCAGCCGCACTCTTGGCTACTGTACTATGTGCCATCTTCCAGGAGGGGCTGTTGAAGCAGAAACTCAGGACAAGGGGTTGTTGCAGCTGAGGTAGAAAGAATGAGAAAGATAATATCTGGACAAGGAGAGACTTCTGAAGATGTTTGTGTCTTTGGCATCAGATCCCCTTGGTGGTGACAGCAAGTCCAGGTCAAGGCAAGCACAGCTTTGGAGGGATGGGTCTGGAGCCATGGTTATTCCGTTATTATCAGAACTGAAGTCATTAGTGTCAGGTTAACTTTACCCCCCACCCCCACCCCGAGGGTTGACAGTGTGCAGGGGCCGACATAGCCAGGTGTGGTTGCATCAGCTCCAGCACGCAGCCATGCTGTGGCCGCATACTTCCGGCACCTGGCAGACGTGCTGGTGCTGGGAAGCTCAGTGCAAAGGGGCAGAGACCTGGGTTGGGACCTCAAGCCCGGGGTCGGCCTCTGACTCCGGAAGGACACTGTCACAGGATTCAGTTTCCCCATCTGTACTGTAAGGAGTTGGTAGTGGGCCAAGAGAGAAAGGCTATTGGGACATCAGGGGTAAGGGCTGCCAGGAACGAGGCCCATGACCCTCCCACAGGGGCTCAGAAAAGGAGCAGCTACTCTGAGCTTGGGCATGGAGTCAGAGTCATCCCTGGAGGAAAGAGGCTGAGGAGGGTAGAGATAGGTGATGCCCCCAGTCTCGGCTAAGGTTGGAAGCTCTGAAGACTGGAAGCCTTTCGCATGCCTTACCTGTTGCCATCTGGGACCTGCAGGGGGCAGCAGTGACCATGCTTAGGCCTGTGGGGGCGCCTCCTGGGCCAGGCTGGGGGAGGGGCTTGGAGAAGAGAAGAGTGGACTATGGGGGAGGAGAGGAAGACCTGGGTGGGCTGATTTCCTGGGGTCTGGGCCAGGAGACAGTCCCCAGAGAGCTAGCACTGACTCTAGGACTGAGGTGCCTAGAGAATTGCTACTAGGCTTGAGCTCTGGGACACCGGAAAGGAGCTTTGAGCTCTGCTTGGGTGCTCAGAGCCACAGGTGTGCTCACAGATTTCCCTGAGGTACACTGCTACATACTCTGATGGTCACCACAACTGGACACACACACCCAAACACAGTTACATTGGATCTCCATGCAGTCCTTCCTGAAGGAAATGGACCACACCCAGGGCTCTCAGTTGTAAGCGACAGAAACCAAACCCAAATTGGCTTAAATAAAGAAAGGAAATTTATTAGCTAATGCATCATACTTCAGACATGGCTGGATCCAGGTGCTCAACCATAGTCAGGAGGCTGCCCTCTTCCATCTCCTGGCCTGACTTTCCTCTAGGTTGGCTTAATTCTCAAGCTGAGTCTCTTTGTGAAGTAGCAAGATGACTAACCATAGTTCTGGTCATCGCTACCTTGCTCAGCTACCCAGCAGAAAGGATGCCTCTTTCCCAGTGATTCCCAGAAAAATCCTAGCCTCATTGCTAAAACTTCCTAGGTTGTGTGTCCATCTTTAGATCTATCACTGTTGCTAGGGCAGTGGAACACTGATTGGCAAGCCATGGTCATGTGCCCATCCTCCCTACTACACCCAAGGCTAGGAAGGAGGTCAGTTTCACTGACCCTCTAAGACTGAAAGTGGAGAACCCGAAGGAACAGGGCTTCTTCATGCTGGGAAGGGAAGGTCAGAATTTCCCAAAAAAGCTGGGAGGCCTCTGGCCTTAGTCACTCCCACAAGGGCCTCATGTGGGGCCACATAATAGGAATTGCTCCCTCTGTTTCCCTTCCAGTCCCCCTTGCCAGGGCTTCCCAGCATGGCTGAGATAATCATAGCTAATGGCTATGTAGTGCTTACTGCATGCCAGTCCTCATTCTAAGTGATCTACAGGCAGTAAGTCACAACAAGCAGGTTCAGTACTATTATTGTTATTCCCATTTTACAGATGAGGAAACTGAGGCAGGGAGGGATGAATAACTTAGCCAAAATCACAGAACCCATGAGTAATGTAGCTGAGATTCCAGTCCAGCCTCTTGGGCACCAAAGGCCAGGTTCTCAGGCATCATGCTTTTCTAGTTCTCAGTGGGAGAACCTCAGGAAAGTGTACTCTGGGCATGAGGATTATGGTCCAAGAAGCTTGGCCTCCTGGCACCAGCAAATCTTGCTCTTAGAAAAGGATCTGAAAGAGTCCTTCAGTGGATCTCCTCCCTGGGAATTAGTATTTTCCCAGTAAGAAGAAGGGTGGGACTTCAGGTATAGGCCAGCTTGGGGAGGCAGGTGATGCTCTCCTGCCCCCAACCCAAGATGAAGTTTTAGGAGAAGAGAGTGGCTCAGAGATGCATCTGGAGATGGGAAGGGAAAGGATTTGACTTACCTAGCTGGTGCCAGAAAAGCACCCAGCCTCCTGCCATCTTTGAATGACCTGACCCAGCTCTGACTGCTTTAACCCCTAAAACACCCCCACAGGTGGGTGTTTGTCTACGAGAAGGGCTATCAGACTTCAAGTGGCCTCATCAGCAGCGTGTCTGTGAAACTCAAGGGTCTAGCCGTGACACAGCTCCCAGGCCTGGGCTCCCAGGTCTGGGATGTAGCTGACTACGTCTTCCCAGCCCAGGTGAGCTGACTCAGGGGTAATACCTTCCACCCACAGGGTGGCTCAGAGCGGGCTTGGGCTCTGTCCAATCTCCCTATTGCACTAGCCCAGGCCCCAGCTCCCCTAATGAGGGGCAAAAATGGGTTGTAATATCATCCCCCTCTGATATCATGGGGTGTGGAGGGTGCTGGGTATCATGTGGATTCTAGGCGCCTATTGGGACAGTGCTTGGGTTCTTGAGGGCTGTTCTCCCAACCCAGAGCCCTCCCCTTCCCTCCCCTGCCTCTCATTTCCAGGGGGACAGCTCCTTCGTGATCATGACCAATTTCATCGCAACCCTGCAGCAGGTTCAAGGCTACTGTGCGGAGGTGAGGACTGCTAACTGTCCCCTCGCCCCAATTCTTGGACCCATAGGGGAAAATAACATGGAAGAGGAAGTCCCCTTGGTTATTAAAGATAGGCTTCCTCGGGGGAATGCGATGGTGGAATTTTAGGCATAGATTCACACAAAGTAACAGTCTGCTATTGGCTGTGGAGACGCTTCCCTCCCAGCTATGTGTCAAGCAAGATGCCGACCCTCAGCGCCCACCCAACCCCCAAACCCTAACATCTCTCCTTCCTGCCAGGTAACACTGGCCATAGGGCAGTGGGCATGAGCCCAGAGGGATACTGGGAGGGGACTGAGGGAAGGAAGCTGTAAGCAGAGGTCACCCCGAAACTGTCTAAGACTGCCACAAGACCTCCCTAGGGCCCTGGGGGTATGAGGGGCTCTCCTTAGGACACTACCCCAGGGACCTGGGACCAGCAACTCTCCCTTCCCCTAGCATCCAGAAGGGGGTACATGCAGAAATGACAGTGGCTGCACTCCGGGGAAGGCAGAGAGGAAGGCACAAGGTAAGGCTGGCCTCCTCCCATCCCCCTCTGTCCCCTTGCACAGCCCCTGTTCAGCTCCAGGCTTCCTCCACCAGGAAGGCCTTCTTGCTTTCTCCCTTCCTTCCAACCCACCCTTGGTCCAGGCCTAGCCACATTTCTGTCCGCGGGCTGCCGCTTTTTGGGTGTCCTGTCACTGGGGTCTCCTCTGTATCCCCAGCTTGGAGTGGGCACCCACCGGTTCCTCCCTTGCTCCAGGCATCCGCACAGGCAAGTGCGTGGCCTTCAATGACACTGTGCAGACATGTGAGATCTTTGGCTGGTGTCCCGTGGAGGTGGATGACAAGGTCCCACGGTAATGCCTTATCCAACCAGGGAGCTCGGAGAAAACTCTCCAGCCCAGACCAAGGGGATCTATCCTCGGAAGATTCCCTCACCCTATCTATAATGATCCGAGCCAGTGATCCCCCTGACCCCTGGTCAAGGGGGCCTAAGAGTCCATCACTATAGCACCCCCATCCCCAACCAAGCCAAGGCCACAGGAAGATCCCATAGGTTCTCACACCCCCACACCCGTAACAAACGCTGGTGGGCTTTTGGGCAGACTCCTGGGGAGGGGACGGTAAGTGAGTGCAGTCTCCTCCAGCCCTGCCCTTCTCCAAGAGGCCGAGAACTTCACTCTCTTCATCAAGAACAGCATCAGCTTTCCACGCTTCAAGGTCAACAGGTTTGTGGGAAAGGGAGGCAGAAATGCAGAAGCCCCCCTCCCCCCCTCCCCCGTCCAGGGCTGCTCCAGCTGGTCTCAACTGTCTGTCACCTTCCACTCCTGCTGATTTCACTCTGGAGGCAGAAGCCTGAGCTGGGCTCTTGGGGTGGGCTACCTTTAGTCGCCAAGGGCTGTGAAGGGGGTTGGTTTATGGAGTTTGTGAGGGATCCCCAGAGCTTCAGGGCACGGTGGGCACCCTCCCCACTGGCATTCTGCTTCACCCCCATATAGACGCAACCTGGTAGAAGAAGTTGATGCAGCCTACATGAAGACCTGCCTTTATCACAAGATCTTGCACCCACTGTGCCCTGTCTTCAAGCTCGGCTATGTGGTGCAAGAGTCAGGACAGAATTTCAGCACCCTGGCTGAGAAGGTATGGTGCTAGGCAAGTGAGGAGGGCTGGGTCCTGGAATTATCAGGTCAATGAAGGCTTTTCAGTCCCAGAGAATGCCCTCTTCAAGCCCCTCCAGTGTGGGCTGGGCATATATATGGATTTATTCCCTAATACTGGGGGCTCCTGAAGGTCAAGCCTGAGTCCTCAGCAGGGCCTGGTATGGACCTGACACAGAGGAGGTGCCTGGAATGAATGGACATGGGCAGACATTATCACCTGGATATTTGCTGAGGTCACACCATATTTTAGCTATTAGATAAAAGCAACTTGAATTCCATGCCCTATGACCCTGAGAAATCCTATGTTCTGCTGGGGATTCTTGGGAATTCCAGAAGCGTGACTGGGTTCAAATCCTAGCTCTGCTGCCTCTAATGAGCAATGTGACCTCAGACTAGTCTCTTACGTTGAGTGTGTCTGAGCTTTTGCTCAATAGTACCAATAATGGTACTATTATCGTCTTATACCTCACGGGACGATAATAGTACCATGCTCATTGGGTTATCTTGAGGATTGCGTGAGTTCACTCATGGGACGACACTTCAGTACTACCTGGCACGTGGCAACCCTGTGTACATGTTCCTACGTGATCGTTATCATCCTTCTACAGTGCCTATTTAGGGATGAAAATCAGCTTCTTTTCTGTGATATCAGTCATAGACACAAAACATGCTCACAGCGCATTTATCTAGAACAGGGATCAGCAAAGTCTTTGTTTAGAGGGCCAAAAAGTAAGTATTTTCAGCTTTGCAGGCCATGTGGGCTCTGTTCCAGCCGTTCAAGTCAGCTGCTTGAGGGTAAAAGCAGCCACAGAAAATATGCAAACAAGTTCAGCCCTTAGGCCTCAGGAAGCCAAACCCTGGAGGGAGTTTACACCGTAGCCACACAGAAAACCAGAAAGCTGAATGTTAGACTTTCTTGTTCCTAAAATCTCCCTGCCACCTGTCCTGGGAACTTCTCACCCCTCACCATCAACCACAGATAACTGCATACCTACCTCCTGCCCAGGTACCCAGCTGCACTCGCGCTCTGACCAATTCTTCTGCTGCTCAGCCTAGCCCCACCTGTCCCCAGTTCTCACCTTGCCCAAAGGAGCTTCATTCTCTCAAGCTTTTTTGTTTTTGTCTTTTTAAGATTTTATTTATTTATTCATGAAAGACACACACACACAGAGGCAGAGACATAGGCAGACTCCCTGCAGGGAGACCGATGCAGGACTTGATCCCACGACCCCAGGATCACACCCTGAACCAAAGGCAGGTGCTCAACCGCTGAGCCGCCCAGGCGTCCTCAAGGTTTCTCTTACAAGGCCAGATCTTTACAGACTCACTTTTTAATTCAACACTACTTACTTGCCTTCCATGCTGTGACTTTCACTCAGGAGTCAGTGACCAATGAGACAGTCAGCCCCACCCTCATGGAGTTTATAGTCTTAGAGGAGATGAGTTAAGAATCACACAAAATAGGCAAGTGGGTGGCTCAGTGGTTAAGCATCTGCCTTCAGCTCAGGTCATGATCCCAGGGTCCTGAGATTGAGTCCTGCATCGGGCTCCCCGTGGGGAGCTTGCTGCTCCCTCTGCCTGTGTCTCTGCCTCTCTCTGTGTTTCTCATAAATAAATAAATAAATAAATAAATAAATAAATAAATAAATAAATAAATAAATAAATAAAAATAAAAGAATCACACAAAATAAATATACAATTTCAAAGTAACCAGTGTTCCAGGAGAAAATGCAGAGGGAATGAGAGGTACACGTTTTAGACTGGAGGTGGTGTTTAAGGAAGGCCTCTCAGGGAAAGTGACCAAAGGATAAGAAAGAGCCAGCCTTGTGGAACTAGGGGAGCTGTATGTGCAAAGGCCCTGAGGTAGAAAGAACTTGGTGTATTTTAGAAACCATCAGAAAGTTGATGTGTGATGGATGAGAGGTGAGGCCAGAGAAGATGACAGGACTTCCATCCTGAAGCAGCTTCTCAATGCCTCTTCCCAAACAAACAAACAAATGTCCCTCCCTTCAAGAGATTGCTGGCATCAGCATAAGACAAATTTCTTGGTCCTGAAACCCCTGTGTCCCTGCAGGGCGGTGTGGTAGGCATCACCATTGACTGGAACTGTGACCTGGACTGGCATGTGCAGTACTGCAAACCCATCTACGAGTTCCATGGACTGTACGAGGAGAAAAACCTGTCTCCAGGCTTCAATTTCAGGTGCTTGCCAGGACTCCACCAGTGCACCCTTCCTTGGTGTCCCAGAACCCCAGAAAAACCCCAGAGGGTTTTCTACTCCCAGAACCCTCTGAGGCCAAGTAAGTGTCCCCAGAAAGGAAGCAGAGGAAGCTGGGCAACTCTCATTCTCCTGGGATTGGCCAAGCAGGGAGCCCACAGGAAACAAAACCTCAGTAGCCTGAGCCCCCTCACTTGAGGCCCCCTTAGCCAGGACCAGCCGGGGTCGCTAACATCAGAAGTGAGGGGTTGGGTTGAGGGTGAGAGTTGGATACAGCATTTCTGGAATGAGAACTGGGATCCTGCCTGGGATTCCCTCTCTATGTAATGTTGGAGGCCATGGGACTATCTTCAAGGACCTCTGAGGGCTCCTGCTGAGCTTCAAGAACACTGGACCCAAACTGTTCTCCATCACCCTTTTCTACAACCTCACCCTTTCCCCCAAGGTTTGCCAGACACTTTGTGGAAAATGGGACCAATCACCGGCACCTCTTCAAGGTGTTTGGGATTCGCTTTGACATTCTCGTGGATGGCAAGGTGAGTATCCAGTGTGAGGGACAGCCAGAGACACAGTCTTAGTTCCTGTGAGTGTTTGTTGGGTGTCCATGGTTATAGACAACAGGAAGTTGACTGGGCTTCATTCAGCAGTTTTACTTCTAATAACAGATGGACCTGGGTACCCATTGAGGGCAGGTCTTTCCAGCTGGTGACCTCACTTCCTCCACTGCCTCCCTGTGTCCAGGGAGGCAGAGCCAAGGTCAAAACTCAGGGTTTCTAACAAGCCGCTGGGTCCCCATGTAGAGCTAGAGATGTGGGGAACAGGCTGTGGGGCCAGCTAGTGGTGGGGGTGGAGGGCAGAAAAAGGGGGAGTTCCTTACCCCGGGTCTGGCCTTGGGATTTCTGAGAAAGGTCTTTCCCACCTGGCTCCTTCTGACTGTTAATCCTTCTCTCCCGGCCCTGCCACCAGGCTGGGAAGTTTGACATCATCCCCACAATGACAACCATTGGCTCTGGGATTGGCATCTTTGGAGTGGTAAGTGCTAGGGTCAAGGGGTCAGTGGAGGAAACAAATCTCTCAGCCCATCCTTACTGAGCCTGCCCCACCACCCCAGACCCACAGTATGTCTGAAGAAACCGAGGCCAAGACCTGGGGCACGACAGAGATGGAATGGGGTGGTCTTGATCTCCCGAGGGACCTGCAATGCCTTGTTCCCCAATTCCAGAACCTGAGGTCTAGATGGGGCAGAGTTGCTCCAGGCCCCCACAGCCAGAAGGAACTGATGCGGGCTGTGGAGGGTTCTGTCCCTGCCCCCACAACCCCCCTGCTCTATCTGCCCCTTCCCTGCCCTCAGGCCACGGTTCTCTGTGACCTGTTGCTGCTCCACATCCTGCCCAAAAGGCACTACTACAAGCAGAAGAAGTTCAAGTATGCGGAGCAAATGGGGCCAGGGGCGGTAAGAGAACTCCTTGAGTTTGCAACTTTCTGAGGCCTTGGGCCCACATGTCTGTGTTGGGGGGCCAGCTGCTACCCTGGGGCTGACTTCTTTTCCCTTCCAATGCTTACACAGGGTGAACATGACCCCGCAGCCACCAGCTCCACCTTGGGCCTGCAGGAGAACATGAAGACATCCTGACCCTCAGCTCCGGACTCCTGACTGGACACAGCTTTGGTCAGGAGCCTCGGTGGGGTCCCAACCAGGACAGAGCGGTCTCCACAGGAGTTCTCCACCCTCTTAGCCAAGCAGACACTAGGTCTTGGCAGCTCAGAGTGGCCACTGGGAGAGACCTGTGCACATCTGGGCTCTGGCCCCAACTCCACAATCCCCAAAGGAGCTCTGCCCCAGCCTCGGCCACTCCTGGTCTAGAGGGACTGCAGCTAGGCAGGGCTCCTCTCTCGCTCTTCTATTGGAGCTGTGTGCTTCTCTCTCTGGGCCTTCATGCACCGCACGGCCTCGTGTCTCTAGATCCATGCTCTCCCATATGGCAGACACTAGCCACAATGACCATTTAAATCAATATTAATTTAAACTGAATAAAACAAAAAATTCAGTTCCTAAAACTAGCCACATCACAACTGCTAAATAGACACATGTGTCTAATGGCTGCCATATTGGACTACATAGAATATTACAGAAAGTTTGGTTGGACAGCTCTGCTTGAGCCCTCTTACTGGCGCCAGATTTACCTATGGAGCTTATCAACAGTGCAGGCACATGGGCCTACATCAGACCTCAGAATCTCTAGGGCAGGCCACAGATATGCAGCGATGGCAAACTCCCTGGGCCATTTTAAAGACTGAAATTTCAGAACCACTCCTGATTGGCTATCGGAGGTAGCCTGGGCCTGCATGAGCTGGCAGATGCAGGTATTGAGTAGGTGTGTGGTGTCCTTGCAGGCATATGGTGTCTCACGTACACACTCATCCTCATGCACCGCCCCCCCATCCACACTCAGGCCCTGCAAACACAACCATCTGAATATACCAATGCCCTCAAGTACAGATGCATGGTTCATGCCACAACACCTCCATAGGGATATGCTTCTCCTCAAGTGTGTCAGGCCAGGACAGTGCTTTCTAGCCACGAATCCTTACTCAGCTACCTTGGGGTTGGTGCAGGGCCCTGGCCACACCCTGGGCTCCCTGCTTGTGGCCCAGCCTCGGCACCTCAGGCGTGCCCAATTCTGTCTGACACAAGGTCTGGGGAACCTGAGTGATGGAGTACAATAAAAGGAAGGAGGACAAACTTCTGCCTTTGCACTTTTGCCTCTCTGACACTGGGTATCCCCATCTTTTTGGAATGCAGGGTTGAGCTGAGAGATCTTTGGGGTCCTCTGGATCTCTCAGTAGATAGTGGTGAGTTGACACTTACGCCCTGAGCCCAGCAGTGTCAGTGCTAGAGGTCAACGCACCTCTGTCTGTGGGTCACTGTACCCAACACTGGAGCTCCTTCTGGTCCTCCATACGCCCCTCCTTCTGGTCCTCCATATACACTGAGAGGCCTGGTACTCGGACAAGCACATACTCTCAGGAGTGGCCTCATGAAGGCAGGAATAAGAAAGGGGCTGGCTGGCCCAGGAGAGAGACCTGAGGGAATCCCAAAGGGAGGAGGAAGGTCTTGAACGGAGACAGTGTGGAATGATTGTCCAGGAGCTCTTGCCAGGAGTGGCAAGACCTATGGCCAGGCAGGGTCTCTGGGAAACCCCCATCACCACACCCTATCTAGACTAGTGCTGTCCAATAGCAATGATGGAAACATTCTCTATCTGTGCTTCCCAGAACAGCATTCACTAACCACATGTGGCCACTAAATACTTAAAATGTGGCTAGTATAACCAAGAAACTGAGTTTTTTATTTTATTTACTTTTAATTAATTTAAATCACCATATGTAGTGGCCAGTGGCAGTAAGGAATGATACTGGGCGGCATAGGCCAGCCCCGCCCCCACCCCCACCCCCATCTTTCAGGCCCTTGACTTTTTACCTTCTTCCTCAGCTAAGAACCATCCTTCAGATTTTACAAGACAGGAACTCCCTCTTCTCTCCCTTCGTTCTCCAGTCCTACCTGCTTTTGCACCTCCTGCCTCCTTCCCTCCTGAATGATCAGAGATTCCTCCTTTGTATCCAATGCTTCTATCCAGCCCAGAGGCCTCCCAGCAGAGACTGCCTCTCCTCTCCACCAACACCTACTACATTTGCTCCTTCCTTCTGCCTGCTGGCCCTGGTTTCTCTGTGGCTTTGCCTGCTCTTCCTTCACTGTCACCATTCCAGAAAGACTCACACTTCTATACTTCCCTCTGTATCCGATTTTCTGTGATTGGCTTCCAGCCCCACCCTCACTTCTCCTAAACGCCCTTGTCAAGGTTACCAACAGCGTCCTTGCTGCCTAATCCAAAGCAGACACTTCAGCCCATATCCTGCTTGGCCTGTCAGCCTGACACTGTTGACCAAGCCCTCCTTTGTTGAAAGATTTCCTTCCAACAGCTCCTAGGACCCACCCTCTCCTGATTTTCCAGCCAGACCAGTATACCGGGAAAAGACAGTTTTCAACTGCAGCTCCACCAAGGGTCACTGTATGTCCTTAGGCAAGCTGCTTAACTCTCCAAATTTCTCCAGGAGTGGGGGTAATAATAGCTGCTACTCAGGTTAGGGTAAGATAAGATAAGATATGTAAGGTGCCTAGCACAGAGCCCAGCAGTGCTCTGCTTCTCCATCTAGCCTCCCTTTTATTTATCTTTTATTTTTTTAATATTTTATTTATTTATTCATGAGAGACATAAGAGAAAGAGAGAGAGGCAGAGACTCAGTCAGAGGGAGAAGCAGGCTCCTCACAGGGAGCCTGATGTGGGACTCGATCCTGGTCCTGGGATCACGCCCTGAGCCAAAGGCAGATGCTCAAACACTGAGCCACCCAGGCGTCCCTAGCCTCCCTTCTAATGATGGAGTCAGCTAGTTGTCCCTGGGGATCTATTCTGTCTACAGTGATGCAACCCTTGGTTCTTAGCTGGATAAGTGGCTGCCTAGCATGAAAATTGCATCTCCCAGCCTACTCTTGCTGCTGAGTCTGGTCATGTGATTAAGTTTTAGCTAATAGGATATATGTGGAAGTATCATGTGACACCTTTTGGGAACTTTCCTTAAAAGAGAACTGGTGTAGATCCTTTGCCCTCTTCTTCATCCTTGTCTTCAACCATTGTCTGGAATGCATATGTGATGGCTGGAGCTTTAGCCACTACTCTGAACCATGAGAACAAGAGGCATACTGAGAGGTTGCTGGAGCAGTAAGTGGAAAGAGCCACATCTGGAAGGTCTTTATGGAGCAGAGCTGACATTCCAGCTTTGGGCTGTTTCCTCTGAGGCTCTTATGTGGGATTTGTGTTACCTAAGTCAAAATTGACCCTACTTGGTACAGAAATCTTTCCCCCTTAAGAGCAAGTGTTCTGTCCTTGGCCTCTACCTTATTTGCTCTGAATTATCTTACCCTTTCTCATGGTTCTACTTACAATCATGAGTCTTTTCTGACAAATTCCAAAACTGTCTCTCTGGCACAGCCCTCTTCCCTAAACTTGTAGTCCAACCGGAGTGCTGTATCTAATTATTCATTAGACAAACATCTTTTGAGCACTTACATGCTCATGATGTGTCAGACTATATGTTGGGTGAATCAGACACAGACCCTGTCCAGAGCCGGGGGAACAAGAAGGTAAATGGATGCTAAGTATAAGGAAGTACCTAGGAGGGGCTGCTAACCCATGCTGGGCAGTGAAGAAGTCATAGGGAAGTATTCCTGGCAGAAGGAATGTTGAACCAAGCCCTGAAAGGAGTTAGATTCTCCTGGGTAGGACTGAGATCATGGAGGGCTTGTTTGGAACTATTATGAGGATACTGATGAGGCATAGAAGATTCCTAAGCAGAGGCTGACTTGGGTTTCTGAAAGACTGCTCTGGCCGCCAAGCAGAGAAAGGCCAGTAGGAGGAGTGAGACTAGATGGAGATGGGAGGCCAATGAAGAGGTTGCATAGCAATCCAGGTACACAAAGATGGTGGCCTGAGCTAAGAGGGAGAGGCAGAGGGCTGAGAGAAATGAATGAATTCCAGTGATATTGAAGAGCCAGCATGAGCACGGGTGGTTGGGCCTAGGGTGACTCCCAGTCTTCTGGCTCCAGATTGAGACAGAGACACAGGAGGCCAGGTTTGGGGAGTGATATGGAGCTCTGTATGGGTCAAGTGGTGGGGTGAGGTGCCAGAGAATTCACAAGTGAACTTAGCATAACTGAACCTAGAGTCGATGAGCCAACCAGAGGAGAGGTCAGAGCGGGGGTGGACAGAGTCCCCGGGGAAGGGCCACCGTGAAGGCCAGGACATCCTGACTTCTGCCCCAGCTAGGCCATTCCTGCGCTGCTCATACAACTCTTCCCCAAACCTGAATCCGACTATGACCCCAGCGCTCTGCCATAAACCCATTCGCGCTTCCCCTGCCCGCTGTCCGCAGCCACCCTCCATCACCCCCACCCCCACCCCCGCCGCCCACAGCAGAAGCTTCTTCTGTCCCACCCCAGTCACCGATCTCGGATCTCACTTCGCAGGGCTCCTAGTAGGCAGGGGGCATCTCGGCCCCACAAACCCTCGCCCCCGGGGCGCCCCCCCACCCGAGCCAGGCCGAGGTGGGGGGAGACAAAGGGTTTTAGAGGGTAAGCACTTGGACCCCCAGGCTCGCTGAAAAGCCCAGCCGCGGCTTGGAGGGACTTTGCGGGGAGCCCAGGCAGCCTTAACTGGGGCGTAGGGGGCGTGGCTAGGCCCAGCCCCGCCACAGGGGGCGGCCCCCAACCCCCGCGCCCCGCCGCGCCCCGCCCCTCCGGGAGGCGGGCAGAAGTCCCCGGCGCTGATTGGGCGGCGCCGCACGACGAGGCTGGCGGGCGGGGCCGCGGCGGGGGAGGGGCTTGTCTGCGGCCGCGGCGCCGGCGGTCTGAGCGCTGCGATCGCGACCCGGGCGAGGCTGCTGGGGCGGGGCGCGGACCGCGGGAGCCGCGGAGGCTGTGGCCTGGCGCCGAGGTAGGGGGCGGCGGGGCCGGGGCCGGGGCCGGGGCGGGAGCCGGAGGGGACGTAGGGAAGAGGGATGGTCGACGAGGCCGCGTCTAGCCAGGGCCACCGGGGCCGCATCGGTGCTCGGGGGGCCGCATCTATAGGAGCCTCCCGGAGCCTGCTTCTGTCTGCGCCGGCAGCCGGGACCGCTTCTACGCGGGCGCTCCGCCATCTGCGTCCCTCCACCGCTCCGGTCTGCGGGACCGCGTTAGTGTCCTGCCCACCACCCACCCCCGCCCCGGCTGTGGGTGGGAGGCCGTGTCTCTGCAGAGTGGGCCCGGACCTGTGCACCCACATGTGCATCGACGCGCAGTGCTCCTCCTACACGGCCGTGCGCCGAGGCTTCCTGAAAAACCTGGGAGAGGCGGCGGGGGGCGGGGTGTGTGAATGGGACAGATGTGGCGGTGGCTTTAGCTACGCAGCCCTCCCCTGGACGGGGCTGGGATGCAGGGGAGAGGTATTGGCTTCAGGGCCTGATAGGCACAGAATTGGCGGCTCCGAGGGCGCACATGTGCGCAGGACCTGTGTATGGTGGTGTTGGAGGTGGGTGTGCGCGTCACGTGGACACGGGAGTGTGCCCGGGTGTGAGGGGAGGGCATGACTGGATGCAATGATGTGTGAGGGCCGAGCACACGGACGCCGCTGGAGTGCGTCCCGGGCCTCAGGGTCGTGCCTGCCTGCGTACATCTGCCTCATGGGCCAGGGAGTCGGAGGATCACACACTTTGTGTCCTTGAGGATGCATGGGCCCCACACAGCCCTCGCTTCTTCGTTCAGCAAGTACAGATTGAGCACCTACTGTGTGTCAGACTGTGTCCTAGGCCCACAGACTCTGGGACCCTTGTATCCTCCTTGGCCTCTCCCCCTCAGTCCCCACATAAGGCAGGGGGATCATTTTAAACCTCCTCTGAGTCATTGCCCTGCTCAAAGCCATCCTCTGGCTTTTGAGACCTCCTGGTCTCAGTCCACAAACCCCTCCAAAGCCAAGCCCCGAGTCCCAGCCTGAAAATGGCTCTCTGTCATGCACAGTGAGAACTTCCATCCTCTTCCCCTCTGAAATCCTTACTCAGTGGTCATGAAAGAGCTTACATGCCACCTCCTGCAGAAAGCTTTCCCTTGGGCCAGGCACATTAAATGGCTGGGCCTTCTCATCCAGGTAAACTCTGCTTGCCTGGGTACCTCTCACATGCAGAACCCCACTCCAGGAACATTCGCCTCTTGTTCCCCCAGACAGTGTGAGCACTATCCCATCTCAGCCTTTGCAGTTGCTGGTTCCTCTGCCTGAAATGCCCTTCCCAGATGGGCACACTACTTGCCTCCTCACTTCTTTCGGATTCTACTCTACTCCTCACCTCTTTTCTTCTTCCCAGATGGGCACACTACTTGCCTCCTCACTTCTTTCGGATTCTACTCTACTCCTCACTTCTTTTCGGATCCTACAGGAAGGCCTTTCTGACCACACTATAAATAGTACCCCCCCAACCCCTCACTCTTGATTCCCTTTACACAGTTGTGTTTTTCTCCATAGCACAGACCACTTGACATATATCAACTGTTTGTTACAGCCTTTCTTGTTTGTTGCTTCTTGCCCTTACTAGAAATTAAACTGCGTGAAAGCAAGGACTTTGTCTTTGTGGTTCACTGCTTTATCTCCCCAGCACCTACCTAGCACAGTGCCTGGGCATATATGGCAGGTGCTTATTGAATATTTGTTCCATGAATGAGTGACTCTAGATTTGTCTCTCTCTGGTTGCTCCTTACCCTGTAAGGCCCAGTGCGAGGCTAGGTCTCCTCTTCTTCCGCCCTCCAGATTCCAAGTTCCTGGAAGGCTGGGTGTTAGAGAATTGTGACCATATTTGCATGTTAGAAATATTCCCTCTAGCAACTGGTGTGGAGGAGGGTGTGGGGTGGGGTCAGGGTATGAGCCTGGAGGTGGGGAGACTGCAGCAGAAGCAGGGGGAAAGAAAAGCTGAGGTCCAAATCCTGACTTTGCAAGGGGTTCAACTTAGTGACCTCACTCAGCAGCGGGGAGATCCAGGAGGGCTCCCAGAGGAGGAGATATCTGAGCTATCCGCCAGCAGCAAAAGAGAGGGAGGTGTGTCCCTGGCAGAAAGCACAGCTTGTGCAAAGGCCTGGCAGCAGAACCGAGTCTGCAGTTTGGGAGGCTGTGAGTGGTGTGGGGCAGCCAGAGCAGAGAGTGGGGCTAGGGAAGCAAGGATGGGCAAAAGGGAGAATGTGGGCTCCTGGGTTTCTCCTGGGTTTCTGGAGAATTGGAAGGATGACAGTACCCACCTCTGTGACAGGCAGAGGAGGAAGAGCAGGCTTGGGGGAAATGCTAAGTTGGATGGGTACCTTGTGAGTGTGAGTGGCCCCAGAACATGGTGGGGAGGATGCAGCTGGCTGGAAAGAATTGAGCTGGAAGTGCAGACCTGGTGTGGGAGGTGAGGAGGGGCCGAGCTAGAAGGTGATGCCCAGAGATCATCAGCCAAGATGTGCTGAGGGTTGCCATGTCAAATTGGGCACAGAGCCCACCTCAGTGTTTGGGGCCTCTCTGGGGACGATGGGAGGGGGCGTCCTCACAGTAGGCATCCTCGAGCATGACTTGGCACTAGATGCCTGGGCCTCCCTCAAGGAGAACTGAGTCATCCCGGGCGGAGGCAGGAGCTGCAGAGGGTACCTGTTGCCAGGGCTGTCCAGACGCTTGTCAGGAGCATAAACACAGCTCCTATGAGGCAGCCTGGCGATGTCAGGGCCAATTGCCATGTCTGGCCTGGGTGGTTAGACTGCCTCCTTGCAGCCTTCCCTTCTGGCCAGTTTTGGGTGACCGGGCCATGTCCTCTCTGCCTGGGTGGTAGCTGCTCAACCTGGCCCTGAGAGTCACAGCAACCTTCCAGAACCCAGAGTGAGGTCTGAGTGGTGCCTGAAGTCCCACTAGGGGATGCTTGAACACTTGGACAAGAGCAGGGTCTGCCTGCTTTCTCCTGCTCTAGGCCTCCTCTGAGTGGCCCAGGTGAATAGGGTACATCCTGAGGAGGCCAGGCCCACCAGACACCTGCGGGTCAGGGGCAGAGCCTGAGGCCCCTGGGGCCAGGGTCACGGCTCTCTTTCTTGGTGGCTTCTAGATATAGATACATCCTAGCCCCTTATCACTCAGGCACAAACCACTTCTCTATCCACAATCTCATCTACTTCCTTCTATAGTCCTGGGAGTTGGCAGGATGGCAGCCTCCTCCTGTTTGATTCACATATGGGGAAACTGAGGTTCCAGTAGTTGCAATGACTTTTCCAAGGCAACACGGCCCACGTCTGGGAGGACGGGATGAGGGTAGCTTTTCACAGTGAGAGAGGGCCTGGGTCTGGTCCTTCTTAGCTGCAGAGCTAGCTAGGTTGGTCCGTGGAAGGCTCTCCTTACCCATAGAGTCCGTGCCAGGCCATGGGCCTGAGTCCTAGTCTGTCCCTTGGCCCTTTCATTTGCCCATGTAGCCTAGTTTCCTACCTAGTCAGCTTCAACAAAGTCTCAACTGAGGCCTCAGCTTGTGGAGGGCCTTAAGAGACCCTCTGGGTGGCCCTGCCCAGGACACAGAGCCCAGCCGGGTGGATAGGTGACCACGTGGGAAGTTCAGACTTGACCTTCTGAGACCAGGTTTCCATGGTCCCCACGCAGACCCCACCCCCCCATTCTGGAGCACACATACACGAAGACCTAAAGGCACCCAGTACACATGAGCACATTTCTACACCTGTAGACCACACTGAGAGAGTCCTGCCTCTATGCAGATGTGCCGCTGTGTGTGGACTCCTCTGCCCCACATGCACAGACACACACCGTGACCCCAACCCACATCCCTGCTTGCACACATTCTCTCATGTGTGGACACATGCCCTCAGATGGGTAGCCTCCGGTGCTAGGCCCTGCCGCCTGGATGTGAGGCTGGAACTTGGGGCCTCCCCACTGCCTCCTGCGCAGACATGCTTAGTCACCTGAATTTGATCCAGGCAGGAGGGAGGGTGGAGGGCCTGACGTCAGCCATCATAGCCGCCTTATGCCTTATGCCGCCCGCACGTCCATCTGGGCCACAGTGTGTCCTAGGCGATTGCAACAACAGCAGCACAACTCACTTTCATGGGGCTTCCCCAGTGGCAGGCTTAGCCCTGAGCCAGTGTGGGCAGCATTCACACCTTTATGCCTCATGACTACCCAGTGAGATGCAACTGCTATTAGCCCCATTCCATAAATGAGGCAAACTGGGGCGCAGAGGGCCCACACCAGGAAGAGATGAAGCCTGGGCCCTTAACCAGGGAACAGGGCCTCTGGCTGGAACAGAAAGACTTCTGCCTCGACTTACTGTGTGAGCCTGACCCATCCCTGGCCCTGGCTGAGCCTGACTTTCCCATCTGAGAAAAGAGAAGAAAGGGAAGCCAAGGATGGTGACTTTATGGGATAACTATCTCAGGGAAATCATATGCAAATTGTATGGGCGGGGCCACCAGTGGCCTCTGCCTGTCTGGAGACTGCAGCCCAGAGAGCTGGAGCTCCTGACACTGATTTGTTCCCTACCATGGACTGGGGCCCCAGGCTTGTTGGGGTCCCCTTGTGAGGCTGCTTTCCCATGCCAATTGGGGACAGCACTATAATGATCACTATGGCAACCACTCATTCACACAACATGTATTGAGCTCCTACCATGTACGAGGTACTGCTGCAAACACCAATGATCTTGTCGAGGCAAGGCAAACAAGAGCCCTAATCTATGGATTTTATGTTCTAGGAGAAGGAAAGGAGGCTACGGGTGAGGGTGAAGGGTGGCAGTGTGGCCCATCTACAGGGAGCAGTGGGATGGGCTGGCAAGGCTTGGAAGGCTCCCTTCAGCCTTCGTGTCATCCTTCCTGCAAATGGCCTGGTTCCTAAAGCCTCCCTGATATTTCAACTGCATTCACTGTCCCTCCCTCATCTCTTCTAGGGAGGACTCCTTGATGCTACAGCTCTATTCACCTTCCTCATCTCCTTTAGAGAGGCCTTCTTGATGCTCTAGCCCTACTTGCCTCCCTTACCTCCTCCAGGGAGGTCTCCCTGATGTTCCAGTCCTACTCATTCTTTCACTTCCTCCAGGAAGACCTCCTTGAGGCTCTAGGCTCACCAAGTGCTCTCCCATCCCCGCCCCCTGCCATATTCCTCTAGGTCCAGCCTTCTTTCCTATTGCTAGTCTGGATTCCCTTCCCCCTTCCTTTCTGCATGTCAACATCAGCTCTACTACCTCTAGGTTTCCACTCATTCAACACACTGTGTGCCAAGCACAGGGGTTCTGGATGACAACCTTGCCCACTATCTATCTCCAAGCCTTGTGGTGGCCCTAGGGAATCTGAGAAGGCCCTGTATCTGTGGTATAGACAGAGAGACTGAGGCTCAGAGTCAGGAAAAGAGCCTGCCTTGGGCCCCACAGTAGGATGACAAGTAGGATTGGAGCCCAGCCCAGGATCCTCTGTGGCCAGTGGGCTTCAGTGAGCCCTACCTCCTGGATATGTGTCAAAGCAAGGTGATAGGGGAACAAGGGCTCTGTTCTTAAAGTCATTGTGTGGGTACAGAAGAAGTGAGCACCAGCCAGGAAGGGCAGAGGGTCAGGAGTCCACTCACTTCCTTTTCCTGAAATGACACTAAATCTGAGCCGGGAAGAAGGAATGGCATCAGGCTGGGTTGGGGCCAGTGCTCAGCCTGAGTGTCAGGGGTTCAGCCCAGGGTTGTGGCTGAAGGTGAGGGCTGGGGCTGGGGTTGGAGATTGGTGTGGGGTTCAAGCTAGTCTCAGTCCTTAGTCTGGGGCCTGGTTTGGGACTCAGAATGTCGTAGGGTCAGGATGGGTGTAAGGCCAGGCCATGGAGAACATCTCAGCCTAAGCAGCTATGACAAATATTTTGGACACACAAATAAACTGGAAGGAAAAAACAGGAAAAATAAGGAATGACCTTTTAGTTTAGTGGAGTTTCTCTTGACAGTCACCAAAGCAGCAGCCCCTCTGCTAATGGACCCTGTCCTAGGCTGCAGGCTTTGCTGAGGCAGGAAAGGGAGTAATGGGAGATGGCAAACTTGCTCTGTGATCTTGGAGAGGCCTTCGTGGAGGAGGTGAGTGACTGGTTGGTGTATCAGGGAGGTCTTTGTATGACCTGTCAGCTCAGCTTCCAGGCAGCAGCATTGGAATGCTCTGCAGTCAAGGGTGGGGCTGGTGAGTCACTGGACTGTCTGCTGGATGGGGCCTGAGCTGACCCTGGACTTTGTTTCTCCCAGTGCTGCTGGGCCTCCAGGATTCTGCCCATGTCTGTCCTGACTGTAGAACATCAGCTTCTCTCTGCTTCCCTGTGAAGCCAGGAAGGCAGACGTGACTATACCTATTTTACAGATGGGGATACTGAGGTCTGGAGGGCTGCTCTGCAGCAAAGCCAGATGAGTTTTTGGAATTCCTTTAGTTAGTAGGGATGCTGGCAACTCAGGCAGAGGGAACAGGTAGGGCAAAGCCATGAAGGTAGGGCAAAACCTTTAGGTTATGGCTGCAGTGGGAGAAGGGCCTAGAAATCTGACCTCCATACTCCAGGGCCAGGATTGAAGCCTTCTCTTTCCTCTCTTCTCAGGTTCTCAATAAGGCTGCACAGAGGAGCCCCCTAACTGTGGCAATGGAGGGGGGCCCAGCAGTCTGCTGCCAGGACCCCCGGGCAGACTTGGTGGAGCGAGTGGCAGCCATTGATGTGGCCCACCTAGAGGAGGCAGGTGGTGGCCCAGAGCCTGCCAGAAATGGTGTGGACCCTCTGCCAAGGACCAGAGCTGCCTCCGTGATCCCTGGTGGTGCTTCAAGAACCCCCCTAGTCCGGCCCAGCCTCTCAGCTAGGAAATTCTCCCTGCAAGAGCGGCCAGCAGGAAGCTGCCTGGAGGCCCAGGGTGGGCCTTATGCCACTGGGCCTGCCAGCCACATCTCCCCACGGGCCTGGCGGAGGCCCACCATTGAGTCCCACCATGTGGCCATCTCAGATGCAGAGGTTGGTGGGGCAGAGCGAGAGGGTCCTCATGAGCTCGTCAGTAGTCCTCAGTGGAGATGCTTTTCTGTTCCAGCCCTTGCCACACAGCTGCCTAGCCTTTGCTTTGCATACCCCCCAGAATTGAGGAACTTGCTCCCTCACAACATGGCTCTTCCCACCAGGGGTACTCCATCTGAGCCCAGCACTGCCTCCTGTGAGTCCCACCATTCCTACCCTTAGGCCAGACCTCAGAAAGAGGCCCCTCTCTTGTCCCCTAAGAAGTCCTCTTAGAGATTTGAGGATAGATAGTGTGCCTACCCTCCCCATAAGTCTAACCTAGCTTTAGCCCCCACTTCTAATCCTGCTTCTTAGAGTCTCCTCTGACTCAGAAGCTGCCAGTATGCTTCCAGCTTCTGTTCTTGCTTCTGTTCCTCTGGCTCACTGTCTCTGTCCTTGCCACTTAGATCTGAAAGTGAATCCTAGTACCAAGCAAGCAATCTCCCAATTGCAGAGGCTAAGGGCTTTTTATGCCTGAGCCAGGGCTCTGGTCTCCTGTCCCTAAAGCTCTCCTCATCTTTCTTGTCCATACAGCCAAGACCTTGCATTTAGCTGCTTCTAGAACTACTTGCTCACATGTTTCTCACAGATTTAGGTCTCCCAGACTACAGGATTCAGGCAAGAATCTGCATTTTTCCTTCACCACTTCCTGGGGTTCTTAACAGCCATGGCTCACCATTCATATTTGCAAACCACTATCAAAGGCCTTTAGCCATTTTTGGTGGCATGGACATCACCAGGTTTCCCCATCCAGACTTAAAAGGTTGATGAGATGTGGGGTCTGAGAGTCAGGGGTCCAGAGCCGAGATTGGACCCTGCACAGGCTCCTGAGGTGGGATCAATATTGCCTCTGGATCAAGCTTCACCTGATGCTCCTCCCTTTCTCCCCTCCCCCTGCCCCCAGGACTGTGTGCAGCTGAACCAGTACAAGCTACAGAGTGAGATTGGCAAGGTAGGACCAGGACGGGCAGTGCGGGCTTTTCTCATGAGGACTCGTGGAGGCGGCCTGTCAGGACCCTCTGCTTGGCTGTTCCTTCTCCACTGGGAATGTGAGGCAGAGCCAGAAAGGCCCCAGCCTAGAAGTGAAGAAAGTTTTGTCCTCTAGGAAATACCCAGGGAGGGGTGGGAAATGATTCCCCATTCCTGCTTCCTTAGTTTCTGATGGAAAGCAAAGAGGGACTGAGGGAGCATACAGCTGTGTTGAGGCAGGCAGAGGAAGGTACCAGGGCACAGGAGTTCTCTCCCTGTCTGCCAGAAATGTATGCCTGCTAGTGGCCAGCTTGGGGGGGGGATGGGCTCTGGGGGGAAGGGGCTCCCCATCCCCTGAGACAGTACTGGGGGAGGCTGCCCTGTCCAGGTGGGGCTGACCAGTGCCTATTTCCAGGGTGCCTACGGCGTGGTGAGGCTGGCCTACAACGAAAGTGAAGACAGGCACTATGTGAGTCTGGGGATGGGAGGGAGGTGTTGCCCCAGCCAGGCCCAAAAGCCTGGAGGTAGGCAGTGGCTGTGCTGGGAAGACAGGACAAGGCTACCTCTAGAGGGAGTGTGCTCCTGTCCCTAAGGGTATGTTTAGTTAAAGGAGTAAGCTTCTTGACCCTGAAAATATGCAAGCAGAGGCCAGACCCCTCTGAGAGAAGAGCTCCAGAAAGGCTTGTTGGGGTAATAGGGGTAAGGCCTTAGACATGGCCTTCCTAAACCAGCTTAACCAGCTTTCCTAAACCAGCTTAACCAGCTTTCCTAAACCAGCTTAACTTAGACATGGCCTTCCTAAACCAGCTTAACCACGCACCTGGGCCATACCTTCAGTTCTGGTGGCAGTCACCCAGTGTTCCTTTCTGGACCTTCATCCATATGTAACCAGCCTTTTCTAGCTCCTGGTGCCTGCACACAAGTGACATTTCTGCCCCTCCCTCCTCAGGCAATGAAAGTTCTTTCCAAAAAGAAGTTACTGAAGCAATATGGCTTTCCACGTATGTATCTGTTGGGTCCTGTGCTTGGGAGCTCCTTGCCTGGGGGCAGAGGAAGAGGGGACCTTGGCCCCTAGCTAGTTTTTGTTAGGACTGGGGGTAGAGGTGGGGACACCATGAGCAGAGACCTGGTGGTGGGAATGTGCTTGGTGGGTTGGGGCCAAGACCATGGTCTTACTACAGGATTCTTGCTTGAGGCTGGCTGTAGGGCCATGGTGAGGCTAGGCCTCCTGCAGCAGGGGCCTAACTCACCTTCGTGGTCACAGGTCGCCCTCCCCCCAGAGGGTCCCAAGCCACCTCAGGAGGATCAGCCAAGCAGCTACTGCCTCTTGAGCGCGTGTACCAGGAGATTGCCATTCTGAAGAAGCTGGACCATGTGAATGTGGTCAAGTTGATTGAGGTAGGAAACAATGAGTGGGTGGGAACTTGGCCCAAGTCCTGTGCTCGGAGACACTCGGTACAGAACTATGGTTCCCACTGGAGGAGTGCATGAAGCTAGGGCCTCCAAAGATAGCGCTAGACCTAGGGTAGGGGCCATAAGGAGGCTTCAGGGGTCAGTCTAGGCTGGTCTGGGATGTTCTCAAGGTCTCAGTGAGGGTTAGGGGCTGCCTAGAATCAAGAAATGAGCCCCTCATCATGGCAGGAGGGGAAAAGAGCTGGATGTCACTTGGTGGGCCAGGGTTGAGGGTCAGTGGTTTTTGAGGCCTCATCTGTCCGGTGCCTGCACAGTTTCTGCTCCATTGTCTGGGGTCACTGCATATTGGGAGTCCTGGGGCTAGTGGATACAAGGAAGTCTGGGACCCCCAACCCATGCCTCCCCAACCCCTACTCCCATATCTGTTCCCTTTGACTAGGTTTTGGATGACCCAGCTGAGGACAATCTCTATTTGGGTAAGTGACCTAGCTCATTCCCAAAGCAGCTTACCTAAGGTCAATCTAAGGGCTCCCCAGGGATACACATGATCTTCAGATGGGCTGTGTGAACATGTTCTCAAGCCCTGGATGCCCCTGCCCATTCCTGCCAATTCCGGCTTAGAATATCCAGTTAGATTCAATAAATATTCCCAAGCCCCCACTCCATTAATCAGAGAGACAGTGGATCAGGTACATGTAGGAAGCAGGCTATGTGATGTGGGTTCCCAGACCCTGTCTGATAGTTCTGTGCCTCAGTTTCCTCACCTGTAAAACGGGGATTATATATGTACCTCATAGGGCTGATATGATAAATGAGTCATTGTATACAAGATTGTTGTTAATGTAGTTACTGTTTTAGTTCATGGTGCCTAATTCATGGCTGGGTTTAGAGGCCCTGAAATGGGGCAGAAAAACCACTGGCTTAGGAATTAAGGCCAAGGCTTTAGTCTTTACTCCCTGTCCTACTTGCCTGTCTGCTATGACCTTTAGGAAAATTCCTGCCTCATCTCCAAGGCTCCCACCTCCTTCCCAGCAAAGGAACCCATGCTGAATCAGATGAGGCAGATCCATATAGGTAGAACCAACCACTCTTACCCATTCACTTCCTCTGAGACCTTGGGACCCCTGTCCCATCCCTCCCTCAGGTATGCTTGGATGCCTGACCCTCTCCTGCCTTCCAGAACAGGGAGGGACCTTGGCGTCACTTGCTTTGCCAGCCTGGCTGTACCTTACTTACTTTTTCTTTTCTTTTCTTTCAGTGTTTGACCTCCTGAGAAAGGGGTGAGTTCCCCTTCCCAATCAGGCAGGCCAAGTCTAATCCAGGCCTTCTTTTCCCTTGCTGTGTCCCTAGTCCCAGGGTTAGTTGCTCTAGGAGAAAGCAGAGGCCAAAGCCCTGTGGGGAGCTCTGGTCTGGGGGAAAACGAGAGACCAAGAGGAAAATTCTTTGAAGTCTGGTGGGTGTCAGTGAGGCTGGGACATTCAGGAAGTCCTTTGAAAGGGGGTGGGTTTTGAGCCAGGCCTTGAAGAACTGGAAAGATTATGAGGAAAGAGAGGTAGAAGAAAGGAGGATCTCAAGCAAATTTGTGGAGATGGGGCTAACTCTTACGTGGGTTCAAATCACAGAGTTCTTGCAGCTTTATAAGTTTGTGTGTTGGGTGGGTAGGACTCTATTCGCTGCCATTTACAAGAGGGGAAGCTGAGGTTCAGAGTGGGTAAGTGGTTTATCTAATGTCTAATTAGGTTCTAATTCATGTCTGCCGTATTTGGCCCTCCCAGGATTATTGCAAAACACAGACATGGGGTAATGGGCACAGGCCTGGGTGGACCAGAGACCCTAACTGTTGAGACCTTGAATACAGGCTGTAGCCGGTAATTTGTCTCTCTGCAGGGAGTGGGGGTGCTAAGAGTAGCATCCCTTTAAGATTCAGAGGCTTTCAAATGTTTTTGACCTTCATTTAACTTAAGAAATACCGGTTTTACGTTACCATCCATACCTGTAACTGAAACCAAAGTTGTACAAAACAGTACATATCTTCATTAAATATGATGTACTCTGATAAATTCTAGTTCATTTTTTTAAAAAAGCATTAGCCAACCAGTAAATTGATTTCATGACTCTCTATTAGGTCTAAACCTACAGTTTGAAAAACACTGCTCTAAATGCCACCTTTGCAATTAAGTACTTAGAAGAAGGAATACCAGGCCAATCAGAAATTAAGATCAAGCTAATTTGAAATTATAATGATTGTAAAGGGATATTTGAGTCTGTGTGTGTTTTGTTTCATTATATAAACACTCATTATATGAGTGTTTCATTATATGAGCTAATGACGGGTTCTGGGGAGCAGTTGGAGGGCTCTTGGGAAGTCCTGAGGGGCCTAAATGGCCCAGCCCCTATCCCCTTCACCAGTCTGCTTTATTCCTTCTGATTGAGCTGAACACTGCTCCTCCCCCCCTTCCTGTAGGCCGGTCATGGAGGTGCCCAGTGAGAAACCCTTCCCCGAGGAGCAAGCTCGTCTCTACCTGCGGGACATCATCCTGGGCCTTGAGTACTGTGAGTGAGGGGCTGCTTGCCCCCTGGACCAGGGGACGGGGGAGCGGGGGGGGGGGGGGGGGGGGGGCGGGGGGGGCACACCAGAAGGGATGGAGCCCAGGCTAAGATCGCTCTTAGCAGTTCCTGTCTGTCAGCACCATCTACCAATCATTTTCGTTCTGTCATGGGTACTGTGGGTGAGGGAGGGTGTATTTACTGTGAGAGCCCTAAGGTGATAAAAGCTCAGGAAGAAGGATGTTAGGTTAACCTCTATCACTCATTCATTTGCTTCACTCACTTCATTCATATATAAGTACCTACTGAGTGACAGCTGCAGTCAAGGAGGTGACAAAGACCCAGATGTGAATTCAGAGATCTCACAGCCTAGTAGGAGGAATAGGAACCCAAGCAGGCAGAAATAGAGCAGTGCCTACTAAGGTTGGGGAGGCACAGGGCTGTCAGAGCACTGAGGGGAGGCCTCCTGGAGGAGGCTACTTGTGACCAGGGTCCTAAAGGATAAATAGGAGTTCACTGGCCAGGCTTGAGGGATGGATGGGAGAAAATATGCCAAGCAGAGAGAACTGCATAGCAGCGGCACAGAGGAAACTGGGCATGTCCCATTTGAGAATGGGGAGAAGTAAAATCCAGTTGAAGCATGAGGCAGAGGGTAGTGAAACACCATTCTGGAAAGCTCTATTCAAGCTACACCATGAGGGCTGGTGGTACCTACACGAGGACTTTCCTGATTTTATCCCATCAGCATTGTAAACCACTGAGGGATTTGAGAAGGGAGGGCATGATAGGATTTACATCTTAGCTCTTTCTGACAGCTGTGTGGTGGCTGAATAAAGGGCAAGAGGTGGCCAGCTGGTTAGGATGGAGGCTTTTTTTTTTCTACAACCCAAGTGACAGATGGTAAGGTCTGGATTAGGGTAGTGGCAGTGGGGAAGAGATATGAAGGAGGTGAGTGGGGGCAGCACTGGATGACTGACTTGTCATGGGGAGGGGATGGCCCTCAGGCACCTGGGTTTCTGGCCTGATTTGGGGAACAGGAATGATGCCCATCTCTCTAGCTTGGTTTATCAGGAACATATTCTCTCCCTGGGTGAACAGAGTGAGGACCTAGCTGAGTTGACAGGAACCAGGATTGTCTTTATCTCATTTGAGCCACTTCAGGGCCCTCCAATTAATACTCTCTTTGCATATTATTGGTAAACTGAGGCACACAGAGAAGAGGGCTTTGCAGAAAGTCCCTATCAAGGGTCTAGACTTATGGGAAAGGGGCATTTACCCTGGGTGTGACAAGTGGCACCCACAATCCTGTACCAGGTTGGCTTCCACCCCTTCCTGTCCTGGGCCCTTCTCTTCAGCTAAGAGTCTGTTGTCTACTATCCTCTGTTCTCTACTCACCCCAAAATAAGCTAACCCCATCTTGCTTTTGGGTAAAGCCTTATCAAGACCCAGCTAATCATGGTGAAGGGCTTCCCAGAGCCCATTAGTCAGAACCAGGGGCTGAACAGGCAGATGAATGGAAGTACCAGGCACTGAAGAGCTTCCTTGTGAGTCTGGCTGTCAAAAGGGAGGAGGGCCAAGGCTGCCTGGGGAAGGCTCTGTGGTCAGAGAGCCCAGGCCTGATTCTTATAGGTGGGGCAAGCACAGCAATGCAGGTATGAGAAGCAGTCAGATCTGGAATGTGTCTCAGAAGTTGAGCCCATAGGACTTGCTGATGAACAGAATGTGGGTTCTGAAAGAGAGAGGAGTTGAGGATGATCCTGAGGTTTTTGGCCTGATAATGTGCCATTAACCAAATAAGGAAAGACCAGAGGAGGAGCAGGAGTCTTCTGTTCTGTTTGGTGGTGGTGGTGGTGGGTTATGTTGGTGGTGGGTTATATTCAGAAATCAAGTTCTGAATTAGACGCGTTACTAAGAAATATTGAGATGTCTACTGGATAGCCACATGGATAAAGAACCCAAGTTCAGGGGAGAGGCAAGGGCTTGAGATAAGAATTTGGGACCGCTTTCCATGGTCAAATACACAGTGCCTTGAGCCTCTGCACTCTAATGGGTATGTGTCAAATCTCTTGTGTACCCCAGGCACATAGGAGGCAGTCACTATAGGACCACTGGTTTGGTTGTTATTGTTGTGTGACACTCACTATTCATTCCCTCTGCCCCTAGCCTTCCTGTCCTCTGCCTCTCCTCTCCTACCCTTTCCATCTTCCCTCCTCTCCAGCTTCGTGGGATCTGCTGGTCCAGGGGAAAGTATATGCTGAGTGGGGAACCCCTAAGTGGGTAGCTGTAGGGTAGAGTCAGTGCCTTCTCTTAGCTGGGACATCTCTGGCCATCTCAGCCTGAGATGCCCATCTTTTCCTGACAGTCCTAGACTCGGGAAGTAAGGTAAGCCCTCAGCCTACTGGAGAAGGCTGATCCTTACGACAGCCATGTCATCCCAGCAGTCCCAAGGCCTGGAATGCCCTTTCTTGCTGAAACTTCTTTAGCTGAGAGTCCCTAAGCCTAAGGCAGTATTCTGCAGGATACCTCACTGTTCCACCCTAAGTCCAAGTAGAAGAACATCTCTGACCAGGCTGGGTGGGAGAAGAGACTGGGGAAACCTTTTGACAGGCTTTGAAACTGCAGATAACATGAGAGAGGGCCAGAGATGGTCTGTGGAGAGCCTCCCTTCCCGATTTCCTCTGATGGCCCCCCTCAGCAACAGAGAGCACTGCATTTGGAGTCCAAAGACTCCTAAGAGTCTAGTCCTGGCTTTGCTTCTAACAGCCTGGGCTGGGCTTGGTGTCTGCTGCATAGTGGAGCAGAGGGCCCTAAAGTCCTCTTTCAAGGTCCTCCTGAGATGAGTGTGTATGTGGGCTGGGATGGCCCATTCCTTCTTACCTAGAGTTTGAGCTGGCCAGGTGAGGGTGGGATGGGGGGGGGGGGTGCTCCCAGCAGTTGTCCCCCAGACCAGCACTCATGCTGCCTCTCTCTGTAGTGCATTACCAGAAGATCATCCACCGAGATATCAAGCCGTCTAACCTGCTCCTGGGAGACGATGGGCACGTGAAGATTGCCGACTTTGGCGTTAGCAACCAGTTTGAGGGGAACGATGCTCAGCTGTCCAGTACAGCCGGGACTCCAGCATTCATGGCACCTGAAGCCATTTCTGATTCCGGCCAGAGCTTCAGTGGGAAGGTGGCTTCTAGGACCTAGGCTGAGTTGGGTCTTGGGTAGAGGGGAGGGATAACTTGCAGTGGGGCCTCATTTCCAACTTGAGGGTGTCAGGGTCCTTGGGTCTCAGGAGTGAACACTGAACACAGTCCTCTCCTTCCTGTTTGCCTCTTCCTGGAGTCCTGAAAAACTCCCCAACTTTGACCCCCTCTCATTTTCCAGCAGAATGGCCCCTGGCCTCCCCTGCAAATATCTTCTGCCAGCTGCTCTGTGCTAAGTCCTGAGCTAGCCCCGCTCCCTGTCCTTCTGGAGATGGTGAAAAGAGCAGGAGAGCTCATGTTTAGGAAGAAGTTGGAGGTTCCCCTGAGACTTTTGGAGATAGCAGGGTTCAAACTAGGCCTTGACGAATGGGGAGGATTTGAGTATGAGGTGGAGTCCAGGAAAGGTGCAAGAGCACTGAGGGGCACAGGGAAGGGGGCACGATGGGTCTTGGGCAGAGTTTAGAAGGCCTGAGGGTTTGTGGCTCCTCCTAACTGACAGATGTGGCGAGCAAAGCTTTCTGAGCAGACGGCTGCAAGGCAGTGTGTTCCCCTGAGCACACATGCCTTCTCTCACCTGGGGAGTCCTGGCTACCCCACTGTGCCCCTGCCAAGGAACCAATGGTCAAGAGGCATTCGGACATGTGTGTGGATGTGGAGCTCAAGAGAGGGGTCAGGGATGTAGAGATTTTGGTTAAGAACTTCTAATTTTGGTATAATTCCAAATTTGCCCAGAATTGCAAGGATAATACAAAAAAACTCCCTTGTATCTTTTTACACAGATTCACCAATTATTGACATTTTGTCCCGTTTACCCTTATCACTAAATATTTTAGCAGATATTTTCTAAGAACAAGGACATTCTCTTACATAACCTCAGTATGATTATCAAAGTTAGAAAATCTATCATTGATACAAGACTATTATCTCATCGACCTTATTCACATTTTATCAGTTGTGTGGATACTGTTGTTCTTTAATGCCCCCCCCCCTTTTTTTTGGCCCAAGACCTGATCCAGGGGTTAGAGTATTCAATGGTCACATCTCTCTGGGGTCCTTTAATCTGGAAGATTTCCTCAGTCTTTCTTTGTTTATTCTGACCTTGACATTTTTGAAGAGAACAGTTTGGTTACTTTGTAGAATGATGTCAGTTTACATTTGTCTGGTGTTCCCTGGTTGGATTCAGATGAGGTGTCTATGGCAGGAATATGTTAGGTGGACATTTGAGAATCATTCACATATGAGAGGAAGTGGAAACCAGGAGAAGAGAGGGGTTGCAGAAGGAGAAAATGTAGAGAGGGCACATGTTAGAACCCAGGACATGGGGGAGCTCTGAGAAGCTGTGGAGCTGACTGAGGGCCAGGGCCTCGGTATGGGCAGGAGCTATTTCTAGTGTCAGAAAGCAGGTGGATGGTGGCTTCTCCAGTGGATTATCAGGAAAAGGGATGACGAACTGGTTTAGTGAGTCTAAGTTTAATACATACCATGGTTTCTGCACCGTGGGTACGGCAAATGTGACCCTGTAGGGGAAGGTAGTTTTGCACCTGTTGAGTTAAATCTGGTTTGGGTCTGTTCCGAGGGGACTTAGAATCCCTGAGAGGTAGGGGTCCTGTTCTGGTTGACCCTGTCTCTAGTGCTCAGCACAGGGTCAGGTATAGAACAAGTACCTGGGAGTATTTGTTGAGTGAATACATGACTGAGGAAGGAGTTTCCCAGTGTACCCTCTCCCATAGCCCACGTGAGCAAAGGGTGTTGGTTCTTTTTAGGGGACTGATATTACCTGTCTTTTCCTAGGCCTTGGATGTATGGGCCACCGGGGTCACGTTATACTGCTTTGTCTATGGAAAGGTGAGTGTTGGGTGGGCTGGCAAACTGGGCAGGCCTACACCCTTGGCACCACAGGCAGGGCCTCACTGTACCAAGATGAATGACAGCTGCAGGCCCTGCCTTCATGTCCTAAAGTAAAGTGACTTTTGAAAGGGCCCACCTGGCTCAGAGAAGACTGAGGGTAAAAGAGGCTTTTTTCTGTTTCTCCTGAGCCTTGGGAGGAGATTCATGTGAAGAAGTTCCAGGACAGCAGACATCCCAGTGGGAGGTGTAGACGGTGGTGTTGCCCTCTCTTCACCAGAGCACGCCCTGTCCTTCTGGCCCTTGATGCCATTCATTCTTTCATTCCTTCACACATTGACTGACTCATTCATTCATTCATTCTACAAATTGTCCTTGAGTTTTGCTCTGGGTAAGCCTGGGCCTTGAGAACACTCAACACTTGGCCGAAATCCATGTCCCCAGGAGGAACCACTCTAGTGATGGCACTGAGAGGCAGGAGGGAATCTCAGTGAACATGGTTTGTAGACTCTAAGTCCTGGGAACGGAGGCCTTTCTGCAGGTGGCTGGAAGGCCAGTGGGTATACTGAGCCTCATTTGTTCCCTCAGTGATTCATTTGTTCCCTCAGTGTTTGTTGAGCACCTACTATGTGCCAGGCCCTAAACAAGTTTGACAAGGTATCTCCCATCTATCAAGGAGCCCAGAGCTGCCCCTACTTCTGACTGCACCAAGAAATGGGATCAGTCCCCCAGGGCAAGTTGAGGCTCTGGGCCTGCATCCTTTGTCTGCTTCTCCACCCAACAGTGCCCATTCATCGATGATTACATCCTGGCCCTGCATAGGAAGATCAAGAATGAGGCCGTGGTGTTTCCTGAGGAGTGAGTTGCCCATCGAGGGGGCTCCTGCCCACCCCCAGGGAGGCGTGTCTGACTTGTAGCAGAGCATTTGCCCTTTGAAGGCCCCACCCCAGCCTGCAGATCTGGAGGTGGGGGTGCTGTTTCCTGGGAGAGGCACCTGAGCAGATGAAGGGGTGGGACTGTAGAGCAAGGTCTCAGAGATACCTGATTTGATTCCATTGTACAAATGGAACTCTGAGGCCAGGAGTTGGGCAGGAATGACCCCAGGTCACACATTCACACTGCTCCTTCTCTAAAGGCTTCTGTGGGGTTAATGGCATCAACTTTACACGGACTAGGGAACCATGTAGGGTACCCTACACCCACATGGGGTAGGAGGACTTCAGGATACCAGTGTGCTTCCCCATATCATAGATGGAAAAGTGGAGGCTCCAGAGGAGAGTTATCAGAGGATCTGGGATTTGAAGCCACTCCATCCTCCCTGTCCCTTCACTTATGACTGAGATCTCTGAGCTCAGAGGACTATTTGGAGAGGTGTCCTTGCTCATCTGTGGTTCTTCTGATTATGATATTGGCGATCATGGCTCCTTACTTTTCAGGGCCTTTCTGCCATCTGATCAAAGTGCCTGGGCAGGTCAAAAACCATCCTGGGTGTTGTCCTCGATGGCTCTTACTGCCTTGTGCCCACTCCCCATCTGGTCCCCAAGCCCTGTTGACTCTACCTCGTATAGATCTCTTGACTCCATTGCCACCTGTGCCTCTAAGTGGTTCTGTCCTCAGCCTTGTCTTTGGTCTCCCTGCTGCCACCCTCCTTCCAGTGTGGTCACCACAATCAGGCCAGGGTGACCCTGATAAAGCAGAACATATCTCACCATATCTCTCGCTAAAAGTTTTTCCATGGCTTCCCAAAGCCCCCATGAAGAGGCCCTTTCCTGGCTCTGCCATTCGAGGACCTCTGGAATTTGCCACCTCATCCCACACAGCACTAGCCAACTAGATTCCATCCCTTTCCTATAATTGCCTCTCTCTGTACCTTTCCTCCTGCTGAACCTCATGCCAGAGGTCTCTTCCTCCCAGCCCAGGAGTTTTAAAAGGGATTAAGTACGACAGCAGAGGGATCCAAGGTCAACAGTCCCAAGAGTGAGTTCCTTCTCTGCAGGCTTAGACGGATGGGCTTCCCAAAAATGTTGGTAGCAGAGAAGCCTGGAGTTTGGGCAGAAACAGTCGGGGTAATGTGGGGTTGAGAGTCCTGCTCCTCCTTCCCCTGGTCTCATCCCTGCCCTCACTCTTCTGAATAGCAATGTGTCAACCCACTAACCTCTCTGGGCCTCAGTTTCCTCCTCTGTCAAATGAGAATCTTTCTCTCCCAGGCAGAGAAGAGGATAAGATGGCGAGTAGGGTAAAGGCCCCTAGTGTCCCATAAAATGACTCTTCTCACAGTGTCCTCACCATCTCTGCCCCCCAGGGGGTGTCTAGTACCCCCTAGAACTGCATTTGTGTTTGTGGTGACTGCCTCCTGAGGGAGATGGCTTTACTTCTTATTCGGGGAAAAAAGGATAATCCATCTACTTGTTCTGAAACTCTACCCTTCTGCCTTGGTACTTGGGGTATCCCTCTTGCTCCTGAAGAAATGAGGGTTGGATGTGTCTCTGCCCTGACCTGTACTATTCAGGGAATCCTAGAGCAGGTGGGATGGAGGTGGGCAGAAAAGAATCTTCACTAACTATCTCATCTTCCCCCCTTGTAGGCCAGAGGTCAGTGAGGAGCTCAAGGACCTAATCCTGAAGATGCTAGACAAAAATCCTGAAACAAGGATTGGGGTGCCAGACATCAAGGTTGGGGAACCAGAGGTCTTGGGCTGGGCTGGTCTTGGACACAGCAAAGAGGCCTCAGTTTCTCCTAGAGAGCCCTACACCAAAATATATTGGGTTTAGATTTGGGGTTTGTGGGCTGTGGATCCCCTCCAGGTGATTGCTGGTAGAATGCCCATGGTCTTTTGCTGACAGGGTGTCTGTCTGTCTGACCTCTCTCTGCCCTCCTAACTCCACAGGTGCACCCCTGGGTGACCAAGGGTGGGGAGGAGCCCCTTCCCTCGGAGGAGGAGCACTGCAGTGTGGTGGAGGTGACGGAAGAGGAGGTGAAGAATTCAATCAAGCTCATCCCCAGCTGGACTACAGTGGTAAGTGGGTGAGGGGGAGAAGGCTCCCTTGTCCTAGGAGGGCCTGAGGAACGCATTGCCCCTGCCCGAGACATGCTCTACTGGGCCCTGATAGGAGACAGAGGGCCATCTGGTTGGCTGGCCCTGATGCTGATCTGCCAAAGTCCTACTGGAGGGCAGTGGGGTTTGAAAGAGATCATGTTATTCAGCCTCGTGCTAGGGAGACCCAGAGGCTTGGTGAGGAGAGTGAATGATTTAAAGCAATATACTGCCCTCACCAAGTGTCAGCATTCACCACACTGCAAAAAGCATTTTCTTCCCTCCATCCTTCCTTCCATCCCTCCTCTTCTCTGCCCTCCTCCTCTCTGCCCTCCTCCCTCCTTCCTTCCCTCCCTGTTTCTAGGCACAGTACTAAATGCCGAGGACATGACAGTGAGAAAGCCTAAAATGGGGGCTTCTGAATTAGAGAGGTCATCTGAGCCCCTGGATCTCATTCATGTGCTTCCTCCACTCTCACAGTTTAGTCTTTCTCATCTGCCATGTTAACTGTTGGAAGTTACTCATGTAGCACCTAATGGCCACTTGGGGCTTGGGGGGAACACTGAGAACCATGGCCTGTCCTGCACTGAGGTCTATCACAGCAAGTCGGGGTCATCACAGGGCAAAGAGAGAGCTGGTACCTGTGCCCTGCGTGACATGAGCTCTGTGCATGTCAGCCCTCCCTACCGGGTCCAGGCCCAGCTAGAGCCAGGTGGCCAAAGTCCTGCTCATTCCTATGATGTGTGGAGCTCCAGGGCTCTAGAAGGCCCCTGGAGCCAGGCAGCTTCTGTAGGGTCTCTACTGCTACTTCCTTGGTCTTGGCCACCCTTGTCTCTCTCCTTCACCACTGAGATAGCCTCCCAAGTTGTCCCCTGCTTCCACCCTGACCCCCACTGCAGGTGCTGCTCAGTTCAGTGGGCAAGGGGTCCTGGTGACTCATCAGGTCACTTTCCAGCTGAGACCCTACTCACTTAGGCCTCCTTGTCACTCAGAGTAAGAGCCACAGCCTTGACTACCCGGGAGGACCTAGCACAGACTGCCTACCTCCCACCTCCATCTCCCCACTAACCTTACCTCTCTCCTCCCCTCCCTCCGTTTGCTCAGCTCTAACCATATGCCACATGAGCTGCCACTCCAGAAGCTTCTTTGCTGGGGGGTGCCCCTGCCCAGATACCTGCAGGGCCCACTTCTTCACTCCTTTTGGGCCCTTTCTCCAAGGTCACTTCAGTGAGAAGTGAGCCTTCCCTGGCCCCTTATCTAAAATTCCCACCTCTACTTTGTCATACTGTATCCTTCTGCCCTGTTTTATTTTTTTTCTCTTTAGCTCTCACCACTAACTAGCATATGTTTTACCGATTTGTCTTCTTTACTGCATGTCCCCCCAACTAGAACCTAAGCTCCATGAAGGCAAGAATTTTTGCCTCAGCGTGGCTGGCACCTGTGCCTTGAATAATAGTGTCTGGCAAAGGGTAGGAGGTCCATAAATAGTTATTGGTTGAATGAATGAACAAACAAATGACTAAAAGGACAACTAGGGCAGCCCGGGTGGCTCAGCAGTTTCGCGCCGCCTTCAGCCCAGGGCCCAATCCTGGAGACCTGGGATCAAGTCCCACACTGGGCTCCCTGCATGGAGCCTGCTTCTCCCTTTGCCTACGTCTCTGCCTGTGTGTGTGTGTGTGTGTGTGTGTGTGTGTGTGTGTGTCTCATGAATAAATATTTTATAAATCAATCAATCAATCAATCAATGGACAACTGAACGCACCCCCACAGTAGGCATGTGTGTGTAGGCAGGGGCCTAGAAGTGTTCTTGCTGCAGGAGAAGGGAGATAGTTAGAGAACCAGGGTGCAGCGGCCTCTCTCTGTCCAGGCATCTCCCCTGGGCCACCATGCTGCTTCCTCTCTGCTCCTCCTGCCACAGCCTCTGTTCTGCTCCATCCTTCCCACCTTAGCTCTAAGGCATTCCCTGATTACACTCCCCATATCCTCAGGGTAAAGTCCCTGCTCTTAGTTTGTCATTCCAGGCCCTTTATAGTCTGCTCCTGGCCTTGGGGCACCCCCAGGCACCATTGTGCCAAGCACCTCACCATTCCTAGAATTCACCCTTAACCTTCATCCCTTGTGCTCTTGCCATTTCCTCCACCCAGAATATTCTTCCTTTCTCTGTTGGCTGGAAGGGAGCCTCAGCAGAGCCCACCCAGGAGATGTACCCTTATGGAGTCAGTGTGGAGGCTGCCAGTGTGTCTGGGAGCCTGAGGTCTTGTGTTCCTCACTCTGATCTGTCCTCTCCAGATCCTGGTTAAGTCCATGCTGAGAAAGCGTTCCTTTGGGAATCCATTTGAACCCCAAGCTCGGAAGGAAGAGCGATCTATGTCTGCTCCAGGAAACTTACTGTCGTAAGTACTGGTGGGCTGAGGCCTGTAGGGTGCTCCCTGGGGTGGGGTGAGGGCTGTGTGTATCCCTGCGACTCTCACTGTCACTGGGCTGTACAGGCTGAGCCTGGGGCCCAGGGACACAGCCAGATCTCAGGGGAGGGCCCCGTTTGTACCTCTGTTCTCAGGGCACCACAGGTAGGTCGAGGTGTGTAGGCATCATGTCTGCTCCTTGTAGAAAGTTGCCTGTCTGTGGAAGGAGGGGCACTTCTGCTGACTCTTCCTGGCCTGGGGGAGTGTTAGCTTTCCTGAGTAATCCATGCTACCTCCAGCTGTGGCTGAGGCATATGCTCAGTTATCACTTTGTACATGCTTGTCCAGTGAGTAAGTATGGACAGGCTGGCTGATAGGGCCAGGGAAAAGGAACTCCCATTGGCCAAAAGCTCCCTACTGCGAACCACGCATGTGCATTCACCACCTCCTAGGAGAGGCCAGAAGAGCAGCTCCCCAAACCTCTGTCAGCTTCGTCCTCAGCTTTTCCACTTGCTCCCTTTAAAATAAAAGTCAGTTTGGGTTGCCAACAAGGCCTGTTGGAGTTTGTGCACAGACCTGCAAAGGGAAAATCGTGAGGGAGTCCTGGACCAGAAGGTAGTCCTTGGACAGTGGTTGCCTTCCTCTGGCCTGTGAAGGAAGGGTTCAACAGAGGGGAGACAGTGTGCACCCCGCACCCTGCCCCCATCCTCTGCCCCTCCCACCTGCTGTGTGGAGAAGGCTTGCTCCCTAGAGAGGTGAGTGCCAGTTTTTCAGGTACCTGAGTCTCCTTCTGGGGAAGGAGTAACATGACATGTGCTGTGCGGTGGGGGGCAGACCTTGGTTTCGTGAGAGGCCACCCTTTTGTAAGTGGGCTCTTCAGAAGTGTCAGGTCCCATCATCATGGACAGGCTGGTGTCTGCTCCAGCCAGAGGTTGTTTGCACTCAGGAGGTTCATATACTAACTGCTTGCCCTCCACCTGACAAACCTCCTGGCCACTGGAGGTTGAGGGGTGGGTCTTTGGAGAGGTCTTGACAGTATTGAACTTATGTTCAGTGAGGTGGCCAGCGTGAGGAGAAGGAGTTCCCTGGGCTTCTCTCAGTCTGCAGGCCCTGATGCTGGAATTGGGTTTAGTGTAGGCGACCACATCCTTAGCATGCAAACAGAGCCACTTCCGAGAGTGAAAGAGGAAGCTGTTACTATGGCAGGACAATAGGCATTACGCAGGACGGTGATGATGGACAAACCTGGATGGAGGGTTACTCTCTCAGTGCCTGTGAGTCAGCGCTCCCTAGTGCTGGGACAGGGCACTTGCAGGCTGAAGACACCTAGTCTATGTCTGGCACAGAACTGGGTCCTAAGAATATGGCTGAACAAGGCAATCATTAATCATTGTCCTTTTATGGACATGTTAATGGGGAGAAAGGCTAGTCTGCTCATCTAGACTGTGAGAGGATTGGGCTTAATCCTTTTCAGGTATAAAATTCTATAATTCTGTGTCCTAAGTTTAGTTTTGAAAAGCAGGTTTTACTTCATCATAGAGTCCTAACATTTGTCCTTGATAGATTGTTTTTTATGCTTTGGGATAATTGGCGAAGCCCTACAGTAGAGTTAAATGGGATTAATTTTTTTTTACATCAAAATATATTCACTGGCTATTTTAAAAAGAAAAATCTTAGGGGAATAATCAAATATAAGAATCTATTAAATATGTGACTGAATTCCAAGACTGATAGGTAGACTCTGCCCTGTGAACAAGGCAAAGAAAATACAAAACCAAAGCCCCTCTATCCAGAACGACAGGGGCTGAGCTAGACCAACAGGGAAGGCCTGTGACCTGGCTGCTACTCAAGGATGCAGGGGACTCAGTGGGGTCAGCTGGTGAGCAGCTCTGGAAGCCAGACTGGGAAGGCTGGACTTCATCTCTAGGCAACAGTGAACCACAGAGGGTTGTGGGCCAAGACTAGGGATAGGGAGACCAGCAAGGGGCACACTGCAGGGGGCAGGGCTGAGGGAAGCTTTGAGACATGGTGAGGGGCGGGGGGAGGGGCATAAGGGGCAGAGGGCAGTGGTTGAGGAATTGTGGAAAGGAATGGCTATGTGTGTGAAAGAGTGTCTTCCTGAGTCCTTGTTCTGACCCCTGAGGTCCCTCTGCCCCTGGTGTCCCCTGAACAGGAAAGACAGGTGTGGTGAAGGGGGCAAGAGCCTGGAGCTCCCCGGCGTCCAAGAAGATGAGGCTGCATCCTGAGCCCCTGCATGCGCCCAGGGCCGCCGACAGCACGCTCATCCCACGCCTCCAAAGGCCCACTGCCCTCATGCCGACAGCCGCCCCTGCGGCAGGGGGCTGAGGACTGTGGCCCCTCTCCCGGCCCTCCTCCTTCTGTCCTGCTGCATGACCTCAGCGCACAAGTCCAGAGACAGGATTGGAATGTTCATCATCTGGGGTTTGGGGGGGCAGGGCTCCCGTGAGGCCTTCCTCCTTACCCTGGCTCCCCCTGGTGGGACCCATCCTGTGGGAAAGAGAGGTGCCCATTGTACCTTAGAAACCCTACCCGGCTGGTTGGCAAGGCAGGAGGTAGGAAACCAAGCTCGCAGGTGGAGGCCTGGTTTACCACCACGGCAGATACCTCCCACTGGGGGCCAGGCCGGCCTGGTTCAGTTGCCTCATGCACATGGAGGGCTGTACCGTGCCCACCTCACGGGGGGTCCTGCCAGAGCTCTTGTCTACTAAGAATGCTGTTATGGAGGCTCGGAGCCCTCAGGGGGTATTTGTGGGCCTCACTGAGGCAGGGGCCAGCATTAGAGAAGTCAAGATTCCTTTTTTGTTGTCGTTTACTTTTAACATTGTGGCAGGGGCAGGGTGGTGGTGGTATTAAAGGCCTGCTTGGGAACGTCTAAAAAGCTCTCCTACAGCTTTAGGTGGTTCCCAGCACACTAATCATTATTTGGCAGCCAGATGAGGTAGACTAAGTCTCCTTAATTGTTTCACACTCAGCACCATCTGGAGAATGGGTTAAATGAAAGCTCTGGGCAAAGGCCTGAGCCGGGAACACCCACCTTCTTTGCCCACTTTACTCCTTCCCCGCGTGGCTCCCCTGTAGAAGAGACACCAGGGGCTGGCCAACCAAGGGCCCTAGACTCACAGGGCTGTGGCCCAGTAGATGCTGAAGTAACTGGAATCCAATCTCTGATCCTACACTGGCCTGCCCATCTGGCCCCAGGAGCCATCCTCGCATTCCTACAATGAAGGACAAACTGCCCAGGTTGGAGGCAGCACTGGAAGTGGAACCCTGGTGGGGTGTGCATGCTGGCAAGTGGCCACAGAGAGGTGCACCTCCTGCCACTGCCTCACCCCAAGACAGCTGACGTTTGGCCTGCTCGGAGCTGGTGTGCTGGAGCATGTGTGTGGACCTGGCCATGTTGGGGCAGACTTCATCTTCTCCCTGGGATCCATGCCTGGCTGGCTTGGCATTTACTGACCAAATGCTCAAGAGATTGAATCCCAAAGGAAAATAAAACAGGCCTCAGATACCTCCCCTGAAAACATGGGCCAAAAAAGGGATTTCAGTTGCCTTTATGGGGTTCCTACTGCAGGAAGGCTGGTGCTGAAAAGGAAAGGGAGGCTGGGCTGTAGGAGCATCTGTGTCCTGCTCATCCTTGTGCCTGTGGGTATATGTCGCACCTCCACGCACATGCATATGCGTGTCCATCTGCTGCACACAGCACACCTGCATGTCTTGCACTGGCACATGCATCTGTAATATAGTTTCTATGTGTCTTTAAGTCTATGAACAGAATGTGGCCCATTATCAATGGGCCCACCTTTCTCCCTGGCTCCTTTACACTGAGGCATTGTAACCTAATTAAAAATAATAATTAAAAATAATTAATTATGTAAATAAAAAATAACTCGGTACTGTTTTTAAGAACACTTTTTTAGAGTTCACAGGAAGCTAATCACAGATCCACAAGTTTCCTTGAGCATCTCTACACTGGGGCCTGGAGGGTGGGAGTTACAAGGGGCTACATCAATTGGGCCTGCCCTTGCAGACTTCAAAGGTGGGCCTTGGCTTCATTGCCCATGTCAGAGTCTGGATGGGGTGCTCACCCCATCACTGAGGGTCTTGGTTGGCATTATTGGTTTTTGTATTTTTTTTGGCATTATTGTTCTTGAATGTAGCACAAGTGATGAACAAACTCCGTAAGAGTGTTTTAAAAATTAACTTCCCAGGAAGTGAGTTTAAAAAACAATAAAAGCCCTTTCTTGAGTTAAAAACAAAAACTTTGTGTGTACATTTTCAATATCTGGATGTGTGCTCTTTCTCACCACCTGGACCAATGGCTTTGCTAGTTCTGGAAGGGTCTGAGCAGGATAGTGGTGAGAGGAGCTCTGTGGGGGAGGGGAGAGTGAAAAGGAGTCCAGGACAGAGGGAGGGGGAAAGGCTGGCTCTGGAGAGTGAGGATGTAATTCAGTCTCCTGAGCAGGTTCCATGGCCCTTCCTTGGGAAGAACAGGGTGTTTAGGGCCAGTGGAATGCCCATGTTTCCCAGGGGCCTAAGGTGCCCAAGGTCTGATCCTTGGGAGCCATCACCACTCCTCATCACCACAGGAGTCCCTGTGACATGAGCCCAGTGTCTTTACTGGGCCCCTTTAGCCTTGGGCACCGGCATGGGCTTTCTGCCCCCTGCGGTTTCATGCTCACAGTACGCCCTCCATGGCCATCATGAAGAGTCATCATTCAGGTCAGACTGGCTTGAGCTTGAATCCAAGCTTTCCCATTTAAAGGAAAAGCTGTGTGTGATCTTTGGCAAGCCATTGGAGGAGTCTTGGTTTCCTTATTGGTAGAATGTGGATAATATCAGCACCTCCTCGGGGGGGTTCTTGTGAAGTTAAATGAAGTCTTTGTGCCAAGCATCTGATGCAGTACTCGGTATATAGTAAATACTCAGCAAGTGAAGCCCTTAAAAGAAAGAAAACTTTCTGCTTCTGGGGCTGTCTGGAACCAGCCTTAGAGGCTCAGCACATCTTGCATGATCGGTATTTACCTATCTGTGGAGTTCCCAGCTAGTTGAAACAAGACCAACCAGAAGACCAAGCCAAAGGCTACCCAGCATGCTGATCAGTTTTGCTGTCTGAGAAGTGGATACCAAAGCTGTTACTGCATGTTTCCTGGTCATCCTGTGAAGGTTTCATGAGTGATTATACCAAACCCTCTCTAAGATGGGCACTGGTAGCCAGACAAAAGTTTCCCCAATGTCAAGACCAATGTGTAGGTCTGTTCTACTTCCTTCCCACTATCTCATTTTCTCAAGTGGTCTCCTGGCCTTAGTCCTTAGGACTCTAATCCATCCTCTTACTAGTTACCAGAGCAATCTTCAGGCACCCACCTGACCATGCCCATCCCTCTCAGAACCCTTCCATGCTTCTCCAGTGGTCGGCCTGGCATTTGAGGCCCCTGCCATCAGCCCTACTACCCTCTGGATGCTGTCCTGACCACACCCCACACTCCATTCTCTCCTTACTCGCCACAGCTCTTTAGGCCTATCCACTCTGGAAAACTTCCTTCTCCTATCCCTGCCCCTGCTTGTCAAAGTCAGCCCCACCTCCAAGGGGCTGGTTCATCCCAAGCATTGGTCACCAAGCCCTGGGCCTGGGTTTGATTGGCCACATTGTCATGCTTAAGAACTTTGAATAGGACCACAGGTGCATGATGTCATTTCCCTATGAGGACAGCCACTCTAGGAGGCACACTGTGGTAGGGAAATGGAGGCCCAGGAAACTGGGTCTCACTCAATTACATAGCAAGTCAGGGAAGAACCAGACTACGGCCCAGGTCCCCTGTCCACCCACCCCACCCAGGTCTGCCCACATCAGCTGCCAGGAAAATGGAGAACCCCACACAGGGAAAGCCTGTCTAGGAAAATCAGAGACAGAGGCTGCTCTTCCAAGCCTAACCACACAGGAGAGCTGAGCCTAGGCCAGTGGTGTTTAGCTAGACACTAGGGGGTAGTCTGGGGTTTGTCCTGGAGGCCCTGATTACTTGCAATCTCTTTGGGCTCTGGAACCTACAGGCACTTTGGTCTCTGCTCCTCCCAATCCCTATCATCCTATATGGTCTCAGCCTGAAATAGAAGAGGGAGAGGGGGCTAAAGGCAACTGAGGTTTCCAGTTTTCCCAAGGGATCACCCAGACACATACTGGGATCCATATAAACACCCCACAGATTACTTAGTCCCAGACACACACAGAGGCTTGCACACCTGCATAGCCTCCCCTTGGGCAAGTAAGCAGGCCTGCCTTCTGGGCCATTGGGACCTTGCCAAGGGAGGCCAGGGGAAGCCATGTGATGGGTGGTACTAGACACTGGAGGTTAACTCAGAAGGAGGCCAGGAGGGTCTGGGGAAGGGTATGCCCTCCATCTCACCTGCAGAACAGAGCCCTGACCTGCAAGGACTCCCTGCACCACTCCAGTCTCCTGCCAGACTGGGTGGCCATAGCTTAAATGACCATCTCCTATCCAGGTCCCCTCTGCCATACACACAAAGAACTGGCTTTGTCCTTGGGCTCTCAGATTCATTTATTTCTCCAGCTAGGATGTCCCAGGGAATGAAGTCTAGATCCTTTCATTCTCCAGGACAGCTGCCAGTCCCCTCCCTGACTTCAAGCTGACCATTCTGTCATTAGCCACCCTAGCTTTGTGGTCACCCTCCCTGCCCTCCCCACTGCCTAAGCCCCCACCATCTCCAAGTCATCTCCTTCAGGAAGACTTCCCTTGTCTACAACCTCAGAGACACCCTTGCACCAAGACTGGAATCAAGGGCCAGGAATTGCAACCACACCCACTGACTAAGTCACTTTCTCAACCTATATCTGCCACTGACTGTTCCACCATGGTGAAGACCATTCAAAGAACATCTCTCAGCTGTATCACAAGATGGGGTCTTTCCTCCAGGGACCCCATTCTCTCCACTTGATCCCTAGTAAGGCCATTCTCTGGCCTGTAAATCTCTGGCTTTTTCTGGTCTCCTGTTCCTGCTACTCAGCCTATAAACTAGCTCAGGCCTCCCGTGAAGCTATAACCCAGATTTCCAGCCCCTTGGCTTTCCAAAGGCTACTGCCTCACACTCCTAGGCATGTAGGTGGCAGCCCCTCCCGCCTCCTCTCTCAGATGCCTTCTGCTCTGGCTCTTTTTTTTCCTGCTACTGCCTGGCTCATTCTGTTCCATTCTCAGCAAGACTGATCACTTTCCTAGCCTCGGTCCATCCAATTGGCTGATGCTGTCTGCATTAAGAGCCTTGTGACACCCCTAACCTCCCTAGCCCTTTGGTCTCCTCAGGAGCCTATCTCCCATGGCCCAGACGTGTCTGTGCTGACAGAATGGAATGGAATAATGGGGAACTGCAACATAGGAAGGAGCTGGTTAAACCTGTTTACTTGGTCTCCCTGAGTCCAGGGGACCATCACTAAGGCACCTTAACTTTCACAGAAGAGGATCCCCTTGCCCTCAGTTGCTCCCATCTCCTTCTTTAAGACAAGTTGTGCCAATATCTACCCACTTTCCTGGGAAAACCACTCCAAAGCTGAGAGAAGGCTCCCAGCTGTGGTCTGCCTCTCCCATTCTGAATTCAGTCTAAACAGTAGTTATTGGGATGCCTGGGAGGCTCAGCAGTTGAGTGTCTGCCTTTGGCCCAGTTCATGATCCTAGGGTCCAGACTGAGTTCCGCATCGGGCTCCCTATGGGGAGCCTGCTTCTCCTTCTGCCCCGCTTATGTCTCTGCCCCGCTCTCTCTCTTTCTCATGAATAAATAAATAAATCTTAAAAAAAAAAGCAGTAGATATTAACATGCCTACATGCCAGGATCTTCTAGGGAGCTTTGAAAAATCCCTGATGCCTGGGATCCACCATCAGAGATCCTGATTTAATTGGTCTGGGATATAGTCTGGGTGTCAGGATTTTCTAAAATTAATAGACTTTATTTTTTGGAACAGTTTTAGGCTTATAGAAAAGTTGAGAGTAAAGTACAAAGAGTTCTCATATACCCTCTATACCCTCTCAGCCTCCTCTCCTACCCCTCAGGTTCCCTGTTAGTAACATCTTGCCTTACTGTGTATGGCACATTTATTACAACCAATGAGATAGTATTGATACACCATTTACTAAAGACCACGGTTTCCTTCAGAGTCCACTCTGTGTTGTACATTGTATAAGTTTTGACAAAGGTATACTATCACGTATCCAACCTTACAGTTTCATACAGAATAGTTTCACTGCCCTAAGAATCCCCCATGTCCCACCTGTCCATCCCTCCCTCCCCCAACCCCTACCCCTCACCTATATGCCCAACTGAGGTGGTGTTGTTGGGAGTGAGGAGGAGGAGGGCAGGCCTGGATAATGCATACCAAAAAGATCAGTCTGGCTACAGTGTGGAGGAGGGATGAGGGTGGAGGAACCAGAAAAAAAAAAAAAAAAAAAACAGAAAAATCAATGGGAAAGCCACTGCAGACAAGATAGGATATGATGATGGCTGGGATGGAAAGAATGATGAAGAATGATAGCCAAGAGGATGGAAAGAAGTGGATAGACATGAGGGATATGGAAGAGAACAGGGATGCCATGAGACATTCAAGGGAAGATGTGCAGTAGGCAGTTAGACATTTGGGTTTGGAGCTCAGAGGAGAGAGGAGAATAGAGATGAGGATGTGGGGAACTTGAGGAATGTACGGCAGGAGAACTGGAAGCCATGGATATGATAAGATGGCCTAGACATTGAGTATGGGGTGAGGAGAAAGAGCGTCTAGGATTGAGTCCTAAACAACTGTTAATATTGGGTTAAGAGGAAGAACCCAAAAAGGTACTGGAGCAGGAGCAGCAGAGTAGGGAAAGCAAAAAAGGAAAACCAAGTGTGGCTTTTTAATGGAAGAGTGTGTGTAATTTCAAGAACTAGGGAGTGACCAGCAGTGTCCATGATACAGAGTAGTCAGGTCAGATAGAGAAAAGGAGGGAAGACAGTCCTTTCAAGAATTTAGCTGTGTAGGAGGTTGGGCAAGATGGATACAACTCCCTCACTAGGGTCAGCTGCCTCACGAGCTTTCCTTTAACTGTGGACATTTTCCTTAACAACCTGTACATGTTCCAAGGATAGACATGAACTGGGGCATGTGAGGCATGGGGTTGTGTGTACCCAATTTAAAGCTACATTAAAGGACATCTCTGAATAGGCATCACCTCAGGTCACTGGACCATGTTACCAATCCTTCGGTAGCATTTGATTTCATTAGAAGCTTCTATTATCTTTTCATTGCTTTTCCCTAGGAGAGGTAGGCTTCTATTATTTTTATTCCCCTTCTCTACGAATGAGAGAGAGAAAGGAGAAGGTGTGGCCAATTCCCAAAAAATGGAAGCCTATAGAAGACCATGTTAGTAACCTCCCTTGTCCCCTAGCCTCCATCTTCACAAAATTTTTAAAAGACTTGTCCATACTTTTTCACATTCCACCATTAATCTACCCTCTCCTTCATGGACATTGGTCTCCTCAAGGTTGCCAACAGCCAACAAGCCTCTAGACCCAAACTAAGTTCTGCTGCACTTGACACTTGATCACTTCCTTTGTGAAATTCTCTCTCCTGTCTGTCCCAGTGTCCCACTCTCCTGGTTTCTACTGTTAATAAGAAATCATCCAGACTTGGAAATAGGAAAAAGAACTACACTGATGTCCTCTCAGCGTGGTGTCAGGTGTTGTTCAACATGCCAGTTTCACCTGGGGATCATCTGATTTTCTAGGGATGTGTACATTTGCTTGACTTCTGATTCACTATTGATTAGGATATTTTATGACTCTATAAGGATAGAAGCTAGTTCATAGGAAACTTAAAATGAGTAAATGATTCTTGTCCAATAGCAATGCAAATATTTTCTGTCTGGTAAAAAGAGGAACCCTAAAGTTGCACTTTCTTGCATTGTAGGGCAATAACCTTTGCTGTTAAATTTATTTCAGCATTCCTTTGACCAACTCTGTATTCATTTTCAAATTCTCTTTGAATTAATGTTAACATCTTATGGATGTCCTCATTCATTAATCAATTAATAAAGCTTTGACATGTGTTCATTTTATATTTAAGTCATGTTTTTTGACTTTTTTGAAAATTATTCTTTGCCCCTCCTAGTTCTGCACTGAGGACAGAGGTGAAGGAAATGAGTTAGGGGTAAATTAGGTGACCAAAAAGGAAAGGCACAAAAGGCATTCCTGGCAGGAGTCTCGGAACCCTGGTGTTTGCCTGGTTCCCTAGTTTGCTCTGGATTCCTAATTCTCCTGCCAGCTAGAGGTCCCCCAGGGAACTGGTTTTCCTCTCATCTGTGCTGAACTGCAATGCCTGAATCCTCAAGCAACAAGGCTCCTATCCTGTGGGGAGAGGGTCTGCCCAACTTTCTCTGCTGGCCTCCTGAGGTAACAGCTGAGGAAGGACTGTGTCCGCCCCTCCCCATCCTCCACCTCTGCAGGCCTAGAAAACAAGTGTAATCGTGGGGTGTGTGATTGTCACCCAAAGCACAAAAATATTTCTTTGAAATGTTCTTAAAAATTCATGCAAATGCATTCCATGCATTAATCCAACTTGTAACTATGAGTCCCTTTCGCAAAACAAAACTAGCCCTCTAAAGAGCCCCATCTTGTGTTTGTGCTGTGATTCTGCCCACGTTTCAGAAAAACTTTGATGTGTGTGTTGTACTCCTTCTATTGGGGTCCTACATCTATACATATCATTCAACCCTCACAGTCTCCTTTGAGGGGTAATATTATCCCATTTTACTGATGAAGAACCTGAGATATTGAAGGGTTACATAGCTTGCCAAGGTGGCTTACGTGGTGTAAGGGGCAGAGCTAGTCAGTTTGAAACCCAGACACATCTGATGTTGATTATGCTCTCCCTTGGTTTATAATTATTTGTTCCTCCATGGTTCAAGCTAGTAGAGCCTGAGACCCTAGGGGTCCCACTTACACACTCTTCAGATGGGAAGACAGGCCCAGATAGGGGCCAAATCTAGCCTAAGGTAAGGGAGGGAAGGGAAGGTGCAAAATCAGGACTCAAAGCAAAAACTGACCAGTGGTGCCCTCTGGAAGCCTTGAGGACCCTCCCTGTCTCCTAACCAGGTTGTTAGAAATGCTGCAAGAGGGATCCCTGGGTGGCTCAAGCGGTTTAGCGCCTGCCTTGGGCCCAGGGTGTGATCCTAGAGACCCGGGATCGAATTCCACATCAGGCTCCTTGCATGGAGCCTGCTTCTCCCTCTGCCTGTGTCTCTGCCTCTCTCTCTCTCTCTCTGTCTCTCATGAATAAAAAAAATAAACAAACAAATAAATAATAAATAAAATCTTTAAAAAAATGCTGCAAGAACATACTCAGGAGTTTACAGTGGACTGAGCTCTGGGGAGTCAGGAAATTGGGGTTTAAGCTCTGGGCTTTTGGGCAGCTCATTGCCCTTCTGAAGTCTCAATATCTGTGTATATAAAATGGGCCACTTATTGGGAGACTCGAAAGAGACAAAGGTTGGCAAGGTAAGTAGGTTGTAAACCTACCAACTGGCTAGAAGTGATAGACCAAGGCTCATTCTGGGCTCTGGAGCCAGACTCCTTAGGCTCAGATTGTTTTTATTGCTTAAATAGCCCGTCACCTGGGTGCTTGGGTGGCTCACTCAGTTGAGCATCCCACTCTTGATTTCAGCTCAGGTCTTGATCTCTGAGTTTTGAGTTTAAGCCCCCCATTGAGCTCCATGCTCTTCGTGGAGATAGAGAGATAGATAGATGGATGGATGGATGATAAAATAAATGGCCTGTCACCGTGGAATTCCTATGCCTCAGTTTCCTCATACATGAAATGGGAGTAATAACAGCACCTATTAAATAGAGTTGTAAGATATCAAGCACTCAGAACAGTCAGTGACACATAGTGATCATGCAGTAGCGCTGCCTTTTATAACAGGTTCACTGTCGAAGGCGTGCCTATCCTCCAAGCGCGACCGCAGGGATCTCCCCCCGGCGGGCCCCCCACCCCTCCCGCAGGCCCGGCCCCCAGTCCCCCGACTCGGGCCCGCCTTCTCCTCACCCCGTCCCGCTCCAGCTGTCCTGGGTCCCTCCCGCCACCAGGGGGCGGCGGCGCTGAGGGGGAGGGGTGTAGCGCTTCTAGCCGAAGCAGGCGACACTCTAGGGAGCAGCGGCCGCTGCTCTGTGGCCAGTGGCGGCGGCGCTCTAGCCGGCGAGTGTGCGAGGCGGGTTCTCAGTGGTGCGGCCGGCAGGCGGCTATGGCGGCCGTACGGGGCCTGCGAGTGTCGGTGAAGGCAGAGGCCCCGGCGGGGCCGGCCCTGGGGCTCCCGTCGCCTCAGGCGGACTCTGGTTTGGAGCGTGGCGAGCCGGAGCCCATGGAGGTGGAGGAGGGCGAGCTGGAGATTGTGCCGGTGCGGCGCTCCCTGAAGGAGCTGATCCCGGTACGGGCTGGGGCGGGGGCGAGGAGGAGGTCGCCGAGCTGGGGCCCCCAGGGCCGGGCGGCCGGAAGGGGAGGAGGCCGGCGCCGGGGCCGGGGAAGTCGGGGGAAAGGGAAAGAAGGGAGGGAGCGCCCAGGGGGCGGAGGCGCCGGGCTCGGGGAGAGACGGGGAGCGGGAGAAGGGGCGCCGGGCGCCCGGAAATAGGTGTGGAGGGGCTCGAGATGGGGGAGCCTGGGGGTGCTGAGGACACCCCCTTTGCTGCCTCTGAGCCAGGCTGTGCAGGGGCGGCGGGCAGGGCGGGCTGGGGCTGTCTGAGGGCGCGCGGTGAATCACGGTGGGGCCCCGGGCCGGGACGCCGGCGTCAGAGTCTCCGGTGGAGCTCCTGTTGGTTCAGCGGAGCGCTCGCGGCTCCTCTTGGAGGGTCGGACTTGTCAGCTGCAGAAACTTCGTGTTTCTTTTGTGACTTGAGAGTCCTCCTGGCCCCATTCTCCTTGCTCTGTAGCACCTACACCTGGCCGCAAACACGTGACCCTTAGTGAGACCCAAACAAGCGAACCAGCGGGGGGGGGGGGGGGGGGCGGGGCGTGCTCCGTCTCTTATCACCTAGGGGGTGAGTGAGAGGCGCTTTGCTTTTGGTTCGGTGGTCCTGTGTTGGGTTCTGAGGCCTGATCTCGGGCCTGCATGGCTCTTATGTATGTACTCGGTTTCTCATCTGACATGAACCCCTTTTTTACCATGTCAGCAAAGTCTGGCTTTTTAAACCGAAATTGTGGGAAAAGGCAAAGATGGGATCACTAAAGACAGTAAACGATAAGGACCCTAGTAACAACAGTTAACATGGTGGCTTTTTACCATTTACTACGTTACGTTAAGTATCACTGTAGTTGTGAAGTAGATCGCATCCTTTATTCGTTCAGTGCAACATGTGGTTACCGCATCCCTACTGTGTGCCAGGCACAATGTAGGCACTCGTCAAGATCAAGATCAAAGCCTTCCCTGGCGTTTATGTTTTAGTTGGAAGACACAGATAAAGAATTTCTAATAGTGGTAAGTGCTTTGAAGAAAGTAAAACACGTTAACGGGACAGGAGTGCAGAAGACAGGGAAGGTGTGCAGAGCAAGAAGCCAAATGGTACGGGATGGTCAGGGAAGTGGTTTCAGATACTGACATTTAAGCTGAAACCTGCCTGACAAAAAGGAGCCAACCACGTGCAGGACATATTCCCAGCAGGGGCAACAGCAGGTGCAAAGGCTCTGAGATGGGAACAAAATTGTTTTGTTGGAGAAATGGTAAGTTCCATAGAGCAAATGGGAGAGCCGTTAAAGAGGTCAGGAAGGTAGGCAGATACTGTGGAGGAAACCCAGGCCCAGAGAGGCGAAAGGAATTGTACAGTGTTGGGTAATTAGTGAATCTCAGAGCTGTGACTTCAGTCTTCGGCTTCCAAATCCCATCCTCTTTTCATTGCACTGTGCTGTGTTTTCCCAGGAGGTCTAGGTGAGTCTGGAGTTTCTGCATTTTGGTGAAGACTTGTGCTCCACCTGGTGGCCTGATACGATGAATTTGTCCTATGTGGGCTGGGGAGATGAGTGAGTGTGCCTTACTTAACTTGGACCTTTTTCATGAAAGCCTGTATATTTTCATTTACATAAATACCTTAAGCAGATGGATTTGGTTAAGGTTTGGGACAGGATCTGATCTAGAAAAGACTTTTTGTTAGAGTGGTTGATTGCTTACTACCCGAAGTTACTGAGACACACTTCCTCATAATAAAGGGTTGTCAGGGTGAGGAAGGATTGCTGAAAGGAATGACTATCCAAAAGGAATCTGTTGCAGGGCTGTCTTTTATTATGTGTTTTTCTTCAGGTTTTTTTTTTTTTTTTTTTTTTTTTTTAAGATTTTGTTTACTTATTCATGAGAGACAGAGAGAGGCAGAGAAACAGGCAGAGGGAGAAGCAGGCTCCATCCAGGGAGCCTGATGTGGGACTCAATCCCGGGACTCCAGGATCAGGCCCTGGGCTGAAGGTGGCGCTAAAGCGCTGAGCCACCGGGCTGCCCCTTCTTCAGTTCTCTTAGCATTTCTTAATCTTTCTCCGTGCGTTAGGACACAAGCAGAAGATATGAAAACAAGGCTGGTAGCTTCATCACCGGAATTGATGTTACCTCCAAGGTAAGACACCATAATTTATTTATTCATTTTGATAAGCAGGTGAACTTAATGGATGTGGCCCCTAGAACTTATTATTCTTTACCTCCTTTTTTCTTTTGTTGCTTGACTAAAACTTTTTTTTTTTTTTTTAAGATTTTATTTATTCATTAGAGACACAGAGAAGCAGAGACATAGGCAGAGGGAGAGCAGGCTTCCTGTGGGGAGCCCGATGTGGGACTCGATCCTGACCCCAGGATCACGCTGTGAGCCCAAGGCAAATGCTCAACTGCTGAGCCACCCAGGCGTCCCCTTTTTTTTTTTAACTTAAATTTTGTATTACACAATGATGTGTTCATGCATCCTGAAAACATACAGTCAGCATTTGTGTTCTTATATTGTGAAAAAGTAAAATCCATGTACCTAGCTGCCTGTGCTTAACCATATCTAAGAAAAAGTTCTGTATTGGGAATGCTTTTTTTTATGCTATGTCTATTCTTTAAAAATGTGTATGCTGTGTCCACTTTAATGAAACAAAACATGAAAAATACTTGGCATATAGTAGGCTATTAGTATAAATGTCTTTATTCTTCACTGGTTGCAGGCTTAGAAAAATAGAGTTTCCTGATTCTGTGGCTGTCTAAACTTTGAAAGCCAAGTCAGCTGAATTATTCTCAGTACCCGGGAGTATTGCCTTTTATCTAGTGATTGCTATTACTAAATTACCAGCTTTCCTATAACTCTTTACAGAGCCTAACGTATTATTTTCCTTGTTATAAACAGTCAGGATGCATTTGTTGCTTTAATTGGTGATATCCAACTTAGACATTCATTTTGATTTTAAAGTGTGCAGTTAAGTTTAGAACAGAATTTCACATGATTCTGAATAATAGTAGTGTTTAACTATATTGGGCATATAATAATATGTCATGCGTATCTTTTTATATTTTATCTGGTTCTCAATCTTAGATTCCTTAAAGGCCAAAAGAAAGACCTGTCATCTTTTAGACAGGCAAGAAAATAGAATAAAATGAAGATGTTGGGGTTCCCTGGGTGGCTCAGTGGTTTAGCGCCTGCCTTTGGCCCAGGGCATGATCCTGGAGTCCTGGGATCGAGTCCCGCATCAGGCTTCTGCATGGAACCTGCTTCTCCCTCTGCCTGTGTCTCTGCCTCTCTCTCTCTCATGAATAAATAAATAAAATCTTTAAAAAAATAAAAAAAATAAAATAAAATGAAGATGTTTTCTTATTGTAATTGAAAAAGTAGATTGTTCTGTTCTTACTCTGGTACAGTTGCCATTGTATGAAACATGTATGAGGGAAAGGGTGGTAGCCCCAGAATTGGTACTTAAGTTGTTATTAGAAGAAGGTAGGTTTGTTGTTTGCACTGGGAAGAGCTGAGTGAAGAAAATTAGTATAACTGTTGGGGAATAACAAAGTGTTGCTGCTTTACCAATCTCACAAGCTTTCTTGTAGTCATGCCTTCAATTAGTGTGGCAGAGTCAATGTACAATTAGTGCAGAGTTCCTAAGAGCTATTGGAAACCCACAGTTGGGCCTGGATTTATTTTAGCTCTTGGAGAAAAACTTGTGAAGCTGATTAGTTTGTTTTTTAGTGAAGTATCAGTGCTTCTTGTCACTTAAAGATGAAAACTGGCAATTCCATGGATGCAAGCCTAGAATAGAGAGAGTTTCTGTGCTTCAAAATGTTATTTTTAAACAGGGAAAACACTTTAGGGAGTGGACTGCTCAGGCAGACATAATGTGATAGGTGTGATTACCATGCACACAGATGACGTGGGTGGTGGTTGGGCTTCTAGAAACAGCACTGAGATCAGAAGATTGTGCCCCCACCCCCACACACACACACAACTAGCCAAAGTATCTCCAGCAAACCTTTTGACTTTTTTTGTACCTCAATTTCTGCATCTGGAAAAATGGAGTGAGATTGTTTGTATGATTGCTAATAATAAATAAAATGTCAGGGAATGAAAGCATTCATTACTCATTGAATCAACAAATACTCATTGAATTCCTACTATGCCCCAGACACAGTGATAGCCATTGAATCATGGTGATTATTACAAATTTTAGCAGTATTAGTATATACTCTCCCAGTCATTGACTGTGAATACCGAGTTCTCTGCAAAAATTATTAAAGGCATAATGTTGCTTATTTCTTTTGATTTACTTTCTGGTTGTCATTGAAACATCATGTTGCATTTGTGATTTAACTTTCCTCCTCCATGTGTCACTTCTTTGGCTTTTCCTTACCTTCTAGGAAGCAATTGAAAAGAAAGAACAGCGAGCCAAGCGTTTCCATTTTCGATCAGAAGTAAATCTTGCCCAAAGAAATGTAGCCTTGGACAGAGACATGATGAAGAAAGGTACAGTGTGTTTGGGGTTATTTTTCCACATTTCCCCAGAGAATGGCTTTTCCCTGCCATGGCCTCGTGCTTCTGGCCTTGCCTTGCATGCCTAGTCCTCATCCAAACACCCCCAAAGGAAGGGACTTGCAAAACCTCCATTTCTGAGGTGATGTGTTTGAAGTTGTGCCACTGTTAGCTATGTCTTTAGATGCTGTAGCTGGGAAGAAAGAGATTGTCGTGTTTGAGAAAGCCAAGGAAGGTCACCTCGATAGTGGCAGAGCTGAGATTACAACCTATACTTCTACAGACTCTTACTCATTTTTTACTTTTTTTACAGAAGTGTTAACTTTTCTTTGCCTTTAAATGTAATGGAATTGTGGGGTGTCTGACTGGCTCAGTCATTTAAATGTCTGACTCTCGGTTTCCACTCAGGTGAGTGACATCTCAGAGTCATGAGATCCAGCCCCACATTGGGCTCTGGACTCAGTGCTGTCAGCTCAAGTCTCTCCCTCTTCCTTTGTCCCTCCTCCCTGCATGCTCGCTTGCTTGAGCATATGCACTCTCTCTAAACTAAATAAATCTTTTTAAAAAATGTAATGGAAGTGTATCACACTGATACTTTTTTTTAGAGGAATCAGAAAGATAACTGGGATTGGTAGGGGAAAGCCATTAATACTTGTGTGATACAGGCTTAGAATTTTATTTTTGTGTTTTATTAGGGTAAATATTTTGCCTCCTAAAACTTACCCTGAATTATATATGGTAATCTGCCTCAGTCTTCCAAAGCAATTTATAAATAAAAGGAAAAATTATTATTTTTTTGGTTTATAGCCCATCTTATTCCACTCTAATATAAATCCACCAATGCAAAAGGTATTTGCAAATTTGGGTATTTGTGAAGGGCTTAATAGGCATCCGTAATATCCTTAATAGTCATTCCTCTGAATGCATGTTAAAGGTCTCTGCTTTGCTGTAAGTTTCTCTTGGAACTTGCTGTCTTACTAGGCACTATGTTAATTAGCACATTATACATTTGTTTCTTATTCATTTCTCACAACCTTATGAGGAGTATGAAAGAAACAGGCTCAAAAAAAGTTAATAAATGCCCAGGATTACACAACTAGTAAAAGTAGAATCAGGATTTGAACACAGGTTTTCTGACTCTAAAGCCTTGCTCTTAATTACTTTGCTCTGTTGCTTTATAATAAGTAGATGATACCATAAACCCAAACCTTCTCAGTTCATCCCAGTGGACAGAGTACCCTGGATACAGAGTTCAACTCTAGATGCTACTTTACTCTTTTTCTGGATCATGAGTTCAAGTTGGAAATATGACCTTGCTTCCCATGCAGGCTGGGTTTCCAGGCATCTGCTGAGTGGATTTCAGTTTTAGGAAAACAGAACAGCTGTGCAGCTTGGCATTTATGTGCCTATATAGTCTGGGCTCGAGTAGACCTCTGAGGCCTCTCTTATAACTTCACCTTTAAGCACTGTAGTTTCACCACACCTGCTTACCTCTAGTCCTGTGAACATTTCTTGTGTCATCTTGCCTCTGATCTTACTCATGCCCTTCAGTCTGTTGATTATCCCTTCCTTGTCCCATGCTTTATCTGGTTCAGATGTCACTTTCTCCGTAAAGCATCCCTAATCACCCACTCAAATTTCTCTTCCACCTCTTTTGGAGCTCTTTAAGGTGCTGAGCCCTCCTGGAATTCAGTCTCAGTTTCTTTGTGAATGTGGGCAAGTTATTGAACCTTTTTAGGTCTCAGTCTCCTTGTCTGTAAAGTGGGAAAATGACACCTACCTGGAAAGGATCACTTTCAGGGTTAAGTCTTAATTAAAAAACAACAACAAAAAAAAACGTTTTGTTTTTTCAGAAAAGCAATTCTGATCTCATGGTTCTAAAGATATTTTAAAAAGCAGTAGATTTATGTGGGATGTTGGCTGGAGCAAGTTGCTCCTTACAACTTGTTTTTCATCTAGGAGACAGCATGGCATCCTAATGGATAGGGTTGCTGAACTCTGGAGAACCCTGATGATCTAGCCCAGATCAATTTAAAGAGCAAGAAGGGGGGTTATAAAGGTCCCAGAGGTAGTTTTTTCTTTTGTGTCTCCCCAGGTAATTCTAATGTACAGTCAGGATTGAGAGCCTTAAATATGGTTAAGAGCATAGGTTCTGAAGGCTGACCTGTCGCTTTCTAGCTCTGTGACCTTGGACAAATTATTTAGCCTCTAAGCTGCAGTTTCCTCATCTGGAAAGGCAGATTGATAGTGTTTGTATAGGGTTTTTGAGAGGCTTTATTAAAATGTTACAGTTCTCAGGGTACCTGGGTGGCTCATTTGATTAAGCCTTTGGCTCTGTTCATGATCCTGGGGCTCTGCGGCATCACGCTCTCTGCTCAGTGATGAGTCTGCTTCTCCCTCTGCCCGTTTCCTTGCTCATGTTCATCCTTTCTTTATCTCAAAAAAAAAAGTTAAAAAAAAGTTACAGTTCTTAAAGTGGCATATAGTAAGTGCTCAGTAAATGTTATCATTATCTGATGTTCTCTGTCTTCCATTCAGTCATCTAAGTGGCCTAGCCTCTAGGGAGGACAGGGACATTGGGATAAGTATCTTGACTCCCACAGCCATACCAGGTGTCAAGTTATTTCTTCTTCTTATTATTATTAATTCCAACAATAATAAAAGATAACCATAATAAGAGTCTCATGCTCTACCGACTGAGCTAGCCGGGCGCTTAACCACTAATAAATGCTTATAAGTTTTTTTTTTGTTTTTAAGGTTGTATTTATTCATGAGAGACACACTGAGATAGAGAGGGAGAAACATAGGCAGAGGGAAAAGCAGGCTCCATGCAGGAAGCCCGATGTGGGACTCGATCCTGGAACTCCAGGATCTCGCCCTGAGCCGAAGGCAGAAGCTCAACCGCTTAACCATCCAAGGTCCCATAAATGCTTATTATATGCTGGTCATTCTGTTATATGGTTAACTTTTCCTTTGAGCAGTGGTGTGAGGGGAGAGTATTCATTGTTTTACTGATGAGGAAACTAAGGTGCTGAGAGCTTGAGAAGCTCATTCAGGTCTTACAGCTAGGTAAGTAGCAAGGCTGGGATTTGAAGGCTAGTCTGTCAGAAGCCTGTGTTCCTAACTCCTCTGCCAGCATTCAGGGGCATAGTTTAGGATATGTTGCACTAGACCATTCTGCATTGAGTTCTTACTACTCTTAGGTGATTCAGTGTCAAGCAGCTTCAGTCTCCTTTTCCCCAAGATCCAAGCTGTCATGGTTGGAAGGGACCTAGAGGTCATCTAGACCAACCTCCTGCCCGGTGCTGCAGGCCTTTTGGCAAGGTTGTCAATGGTCTTTTGACCTCTGCTTGAATGTTTCCTACTGGTAGCCCAAGAACTTTTTATGAAGCGGTCAGTCTTATGTTTGGATACTTCCTCATGTTGAGCAGAAACTGCTTTCTAGTAATTTCTGTTAGCTACTGTGTGACTCTTAGAACAGCATTAAGTCTTTTTCTTATACACACAGTAAACCTTCTGGTGAGGGAATGGGCAGCCCATGCCCTAAACTTTTCTTTATGTGACATGACTTTCTGATCTCCTTTCCAGTCTCCAAATGCCCTACATAAGGAGAGGTGTAGATTCTAGATATGGTTGGATTCATGGAGAGTGTGGAGTATGGCAGGACTGTTACTGTAGTCTTTGTCCTAGCTGTCATAGTTTTGTATTAATCTCCTAGTCAACCTAAGCACCCAACGCTTTTCCCCAAGGAATTGTACCCATCAAAACAGTCTTCTCATCTTGTACTTGAGGTACTTCTAAAAATTTACCTTTTTAGGGACGCCCAGATGGCTCTGCAGTTAAGCGTCTGCCTTCAACTCAGGTCATGATCCTGGAGTCCTGGGATCGAGTCCCACACTGGGCTCCCTGCATGGAGCCTGCTTCTCTCTCTGTCTCTGCCTCTCGCTCTCTCTGTGTCTCTCATGAATAAATAAAATCTTTTTTTAAAAAAATTACCTTTTTGTTTATCCTTATCAATTTGCACCCTGTTGGATTTCAAGACTATTTCAGACTATGGAGTTGATTTTATCTTAGCTCTTTCAACATTTTACTATACTTCTCACTTTGGTATGCATGGCTCTTGCATCCTTATCTTGTTGGTAAATCAAGATAATCCTGTATCATGCCATGAAAAAGATTCATGAATTATTAGTCTTAATTTATTATGTTATCAGGCCCACATTTCATTTTATTGTCATGAGGAACTAGGTAACATGCTTTAATGAACTTGAGGTAGAACACCTTCTGTGGTATCCTTTGAATTTCTTGGTCTGGTAATCCTAGGCAAAAAGAAAGAGATTAGATTAGTGTAAAGTCTTATTTTGGGAAAGACCTAGTTACTTAAGAGATGATAAGTTCTGTCCAGTCCTGGGACTCCAGGATCACACCCTGGGCTGAAGGCAGGTGCCCAACTGCTGAGCCACCCAGGTGTCCTGTCCAATAAGCCTTTAAAGATTGATTGATTGATTGATTGATTATGATAGACACACAGAGAGAGAGAGAGAGAGGCAGAGACACAACACAGGAGGAAGGAGAAGCAGGCTCCATGCCGGGAGCCCGACGCGGGACTCAATCCCGGGACTCTAGGATCGCGCCCTGGGCCAAAGGCAGGCGCCAAACTGCCGAGCCACCCAGGGATCCCCCACAATAAGCCTTTAAAAAAAAAAAATTCAGAGAATGACATCTTTTCAGTCTGTGATTTTGGGAGTAATTTCTCTTTTCCTCTTAGGAAAATCAGTACATGATTAACTCTTCTACTTGATTAGTTAATTGTTAGAATAGCACAATAGAGCAACAGTTTTGCCTTTTTCTTGCATCATCTTCCCAAAGCAATGTTGCTCCAAACACTTAAAAAACAGGGGTGCCTGGGTGGCTCAGCGGTTGAGCGTCTGCCTTTGGCTCAGGGCATGATCTTGGGTCCAGGGATCGAGTCCCACATCAGGCTCCCTGTGAGAAGCCTGCTTCTCCCTCTCCCTATGTCTCTGCCACACTCTCTCTCTGTCTCTCATGAGTAAATAAATAAAATTTTTAGAATTTTAAAAAATATTTTAAAAAATAAAATAAAATAAAAACAAAAAACAGGGACACCTGGGTGGTTCAGTGGTTGAGCAACTGCCTTCGGCTCAGGGTGTGATCCCAGGGACTGGGATTGGATCCTGCGCCAGGCTCCTTGTGGGGAGCCTGCTTCTTCTCCCTCTGCCTATATCTCTTCCTCTCTCTGTCTCTCATGAATAAATAAATAAAATCTTAAAAAAGAAAAAGAAAAACAAAGCCATTAGCATTTTGGATGAGCCCATTTACTCTGGACTCTACTAGCCTTTTGCTCATTACACATTATGCAAACAGTTCATGTTCACCAAAGAAAATTTGGAAAGTAGAGTAAGAAGAAACATTGCCCACAGTCTACCACCCAAACCCAGTCCTTGTCAGCATTTTGTGTATTTCCTTCTAATCCTTTCTGGGTGTGGACTTTTTATTTTTGTTACTCATTTTGTAGTCCTGTTGGTTTTTTTCCTTTTTATTTCATAGCTGATCATCAGCATTTTCCATGTTATTATAAGCCTAATGTTAGTTGTCTAGATTTTTATATTTCTTACATTCATTCTCTTAGTCACTAGTAATTTACTCTTTATCTACCAAGTTTGTTCTTTGGCAAGTTATGTTCCTTCAGAGCTCTGCTGCCTTTTCTTTTTTTGAGATCACCTCTCATATTTTGAGTTCCTGTATTTAGTGTCTTCTAAAGTTTTTGATCATTTCAATCTGAGGCCTACTTTTTCTCTAAATTTGCAGAAATCTGCTTTCCTAAAAACTTGAGCTTTGTGTCCTACTATCTGTCATTTACTGTTTTCTTTCCTTTTAGAAAATCCAAGGTGATTCCCTTACCACATTGCTTATAATAAGTCAGTACTCAGTAAACGTCCAGTCCTCATTTCTGAGTGCTTGTGTTTACTGCCACATCAGCAATTAGCCCTTTCTCATTGGTTGGACATAAATCTAGGTGCCTTTTTTGTTGTTTTATTTTAGGCAGTGACATTGTCAGCAAGGTGAGAAAGTATTGAGCATTCTTTTTTGGCAGTCTTCCATGGAATCTTGAGCTTAATGAAGTTTCTATCTGCAATGGGTCTTACTATTGTCACTGTCAGTCAGTTTGGTTCTCTTTGGAGAATGAACCTTTCTTATCCTCCAGTTAATGGAGTATTTTTTCTCTGCAACAATAAGGCTTTCACATCTTTCTTTCATCTTTGCCTGCTTCTTTTGAGCAATATTGTTCGTTGCCCATTTCTAGATTTTATGTCACTCACTACTTCAAAATATAGACATCTGAAGCTAGAAGCTTTGTGCCTTATACTTTTTTCCTTTTGTTTTTAAGCTGTTTCCTCACCTGTAGGGATTTTTTAAATGTTTTGATCAGTGCTGTGATACTCTTGATATTTATTTTTGTCATTTTTTTCAGTCTTTATTTTCTCTGCTAGTCTCATTTATGACTAAATCATTGTTATCATATCAGCAAGTCTCCAACAAGGTATTGTTTCTCTGATCCTCAGTCTGTGCCCATTATCATCATCAGGAGCTCTTCCTGTTACTTGTCACCTTCTTTAGAACTATGTCTTTACTTCTCATAGGATTTCTTCTTCCAAAGTCGTGATTTAGCTTAGATAACTAAGAAGGCATCTGTCCAGTGTGGACATCCACCTCATTAGTATTTGGACTCTGTTCCTGTTGAACTGCTTGTCACTAATGAGGACTTGCCAGAGTTCATAAGTCTTGATGGTATCTCTATCTTCATAAATCTGGCTGGCAGGAAAGCACTTACCTGATTTAGTCTGACTATACATACATGGTTTCTAATTAAACCTATCTTTTACTCTTCAAGATGGCAAAACAACAAATATTTAAACATTTTTTATCTGAAAGTATTTGCATACTATTAAGTACTTTTAAATTGATTTGTTTTTGCTTTTTTTTTTTTAAGATTTATTTATTGAGAGAGAGAAAGAGCGAGCACACGCAAGCAGGGAAGGGGGCAGAAGGAGAGGAGAGAGAGAATCCCAAGCAAATTCCCTGCTGAGCATGGAGCCCAATGTAAAGGCTGGATCCCACCACCCATGAGGTCATTACTTGAGCTAAAATCACTGGTCAAATGCTTAACCAACTCAGTTATCCAGATGTCCCTAGGTTCATTTGTTTTAAAAAGACATGAAGACATACTTGGGAGTAATGGACATTGAATTCTTAACAGAATTACTTCAGAGAAGGGAGGGAGAGAAGTGACTTGGAGAAGTTACACAGGCCCCAGTTTTATATGTAATGTTTCCTTTGCCTCAAATCTTTTTAAGAAATTAAGGATAAAGTTAGGTAGTAGATACACGGGTATTTAAAACTTTTTTTGTTGATATATTTGTGTATTTCAAAGATTAAGTGAGATATGTACTAAAGTATTCAGCAAGAAATTAACACAATCCTGGTAAGGCTGAGGTTCTTTTTTTGGAGGGTCTGGCTTTTATTTTTAATTTTATTATTATTTTTTTTCATCACTATACTTGTACTCTTTAATCCTCATCACCTATTTCACCCATCCCTCCACCCCCAGGCACTCTGATAACCATTAAGAGTCTGTTTCTTGGTTTGTCTCTTTTTTTTTTCCTTTGCTTGTTTCTTTGTTTCTTAAATTCCACATATGATTGAAAGGTATTTGTCTTTCTCTGACGGACTTATTTTGCTTAGCATTAAAAAATATGGAAGGCTTCACAAATTTGTGGTATCATCCTTGCTTAGGGGCCATGCTAATCTTCTCTGTATTATTCCAATTTTAGTATATGTGCTGCTGAAGCAAACACTCTTCTGCCATTCTTTTTTTTTTTTTTTCTTCTGCCATTCTTAAATGGAATTACTCATATTATGGATGTTGAGTTGTATTATTATTATTTTTTTAAGATTTTGTTTATTCATGAAAGACACAGAGAGAGGCAGAGATATAGGCAGAGGGAAAAGCAGGCTCCCTTCAGGAGCCTGATGTTGGGACTCAGACCTGGGATTCCAGGAGCCGAAGGCAGATGCTCAACCACTGAGCCACCCAGGAGTCCCATATTAATTTCTTTAGTTTGGATACTAACCCTTTATCAGATTTGCAATTATCTTCTCCCATTCAATTGGTTGCCTTTAAGTTTTGTTGATTGTTTCCTTTGCTGTGCAGAAGCTTTTTATTTTGATGTAGTCCCAATAGTTTATTTTTGCTTTTTATTTCCCTTGCCTCATGAGACATATTTTAAAAAATGTTGCTACAGTTGATGTCAGAGATTACTGCCTGTGCTGTCTTCAGGGATTTTTATGGTTTCAGGTCTCAACATTTAGGTCTTTAACCCATTTTGAGTTTATTTTTGTGTATGGTGAAAGAAAGTGGTCCAGTGTCATTCTTTTGCATGTGGCTGTCCAGTTTTCCCAGCACCAATTGTTGAAGAGACTTTTTTTCCATTGGATATTCATTCCTTCTTTGTTGAAGATTAATTGACTGTATAATTGTAAGTTTATATCTGGTTTTTCTCTTCTATTCCACTAATCTGTGTGCCAGTACCATAATGTTTTAATTATGATTGTTTTGTAATATAAGTTGAAATCTGGAACTGTGATATCTCCAGTTTTGTTTTTCTTTTTCAAGATTGCTTTGAATATGGGGATTCCTGGGTGGCTCAGCGGTTTAGTCCCTGCCTTCGGCCCAGGGCGTGATCCTGGAGTCCTGGGATCGAGTCCCACATTGGGCTCCCTGCGTGGAGCCTGCTTCTCCCTCTGCCTGTGTCTCTGCCTCTCTCTCTCTCTCTCTCATGAATAAATAAAATCTTAAAAAAAAAAAAAAAAAGATTGCTTTGAATATTCAGGGTCTTCTGTGGTTCCTTGCTCTTCCAACCCATGAGCATGGAATGTCTTTCCATTTCTTTTGTGTCATCTTGAATTTCTTTCATTAGTGTTTTACAGTTTTCAGAGTACAGATCTTTCATTAAATTCCTTTTTGAGGGGGGATCCCTGGGTGGCTCAGTGGTTTAACGCCTGCCTTCAGCCCAGGTGTGATCCTAGAGACCTGGGATCGAGTCCCACGTCGGGCTCCCTGCATAGAGCCTGCTTCTCCCTCTGCCTCTCTCTTTATCTGTGTCTCTCATGAATAAATGAATAAAATCTTCTAAAAAATATATAAATATAAATAAATAAATTCCTTTTTGACTATAGCTGTCAACATTTCTTCCTCCCCAGGGATAACAACTGTTATCGGTGTGAATTATACTAGGCCTTTTTCTTAGGCCTGGTATAATTAGAAAATGTATGGTGATGTTTATATTTTATTTTTTTAGTGTCATTACATTGTATAGAAACACCTCACTGCACTTCAGTTTACTGCACTTTGCAAATACTGCCTTTTTTTTTTTAATAAATTGAAGGTTTGTGGAAACCCTGTGTCGAGCAGGTCTGTTGATGCCACTTTTCCAACAGCGTTTGCTTACTTTGAATCTCTGTGTGACATTTTGGTAATTCTTGAAATATTTAGAACTTTTTCATTATTATTGTATTTGTTATGGTGATCTGTGATCAGTGATCTTTGATGTTACTATTGTAATTGTTTTGAGATGCCAGAGACCAATCCTTTGTAAGATGGAGAACTTAAGTGATACATGTTATGCATGTTCAAACTGCTCCACCAACTGGCCAGTTGCCAGTTTCTTTCCCTCTCCTTGGGACCCCATTCCCTGAGACACAACAATATTGAAGTTAAGCCAGTTATTAACCCTACAATAGCCTCTTAAGTGTTGAAGGAAAAGAGGACCCAGGACTCTTAATTTTTTTTTTTTAAAGATTTTATTTATTTATTAATGAGACACACACACACACAGAGGCAGAGACACAGGCAGAGGGAGAAGCAGGCTCCATGCAGGGAGCCCGACGTGGGACTCGATCCCGGGTCTCCAGGATCACACCCCGGGCTGCAGGCAACACTAAACTGCTGCGCCACTGGGGCTGCCCTGGACTCTCACTTTAAATCAAAAGTTTGAGGTGCTTAAGCTTTATGAGGAAGATATATCAAAAGTCAAGATAGGCCAAAAGCTAGGCCATTTGTGCCAAACAGCCAAGTTGTGAATGCAAAGGAAAAGTTCTCAAAGAAATTAAAAAGTGCTATTCCACTGAACACACAAATGGTAAGAAGTAAAACAGCCTTATTGCTGATAGAAAGCTTTTCCCATTCCCTTAAGCCAAAGCCTAATCTAAAGCAAGGCTTTGACTCTCTTCTCTTCTGTGAACGCTGGGAGAGGTTAGGAAGCTACAGCAGAAAAGTTTGAAGCTAGCAGAGGTCATGAGGTTTTACGAAAGAAGCCATCCATCTCTGTAACATAAAAAGCACAACGTGATGCAACAAGCATGTAGAAGCTGCAGCAAATTATCCAGAAGATCTAAGATAATTAATGAAGGTGGCTATACTAAACAACATATGGGCACTGAAACCTTGTGTTTGTTTTAAAGTGCATTTTCCTGATTACTAGTGAAATCAACCATCTTTTCATATGTTTATTGGCCTTTTATATTTCCTTTTGTGTGAAATGTGTGTTCATATTCGTTTTTATTCTGGGCTATCATTTTATTATTGATTTTGTAGGATTTCTTTACTCTAGTTTCATACTTTATATTTGGGACAACATCTCTTCAAAATTATCTTGGCTATTGCACATCTCTCTTTGACATATTTCCTAAAATTATAGAATCAGCCTGTCAAGTTCAAGGAGTAATCCTCTTGAATTTGGTATTGCTTTAATTACTACAGGTTAATTTGGGGAGAGGTATTACGTATTTTACCAACAGCATTTGTTTTTCAGCCTAATATGCCGGTTCTGAATTAGATCATTTGTTTAGGGCTGTTGCTCTGTGATTAAAAAAAAAAAAAAAAGTTTACTGTCATCTTCTTTTGAAGTAATTGTCATCTTTTCTGGCACATTTCTTTTCTAAACACATGTTATCTGAACTGTTGCAAAGAGCTACTGGTGGGATGCGCAGTATGGATGGGAAAATTCTGTCATCACTTTTATGTCTTGTTTTTCTAGCAATCCCCAAAGTGAGGCTGGAGACAATCTACATTTGTGGAGTAGATGAGATGAGTACCCAGGATATCTTTTCCTATTTTAAAGAATATCCTCCTGCTCACATTGAGTGGTTGGATGATACCTCCTGTAAGTACATGCAAGTTTTTTATTGACTATGCTTTTGTTTATGATTTTAGGAGTTTTTGTTATATCAGATGGTGAATGTTTGTGGTTGAGACTACTTGTCTGTGGGGAGATCCCTGGGTGGCTCAGCGGTTTAGCGCCTGCCTTTGGTCCAGGGCGTGATCCTGGAGTCCCGGGATCAAGTCCCACGTCAGGCTCCCTACATGGAGCCTGCTTCTCCCTCTGCCTGTGTCTCTGCCTCTCTCTCTCTCTCTTTCTCTCTCTCTCTGTCTGCCTATCATGAATAAATAAATAAAATCTTTAAAAAAAAAAAAAAAAAGACTACTTGTCTGTGCCCTAACCTCTGCCTTTAGCCTAGGGGGAAAAGATTGGCCATTGATGAAAACCAGAATGCCTTAGCCAATCTGCCAGATCATATTCAGTGAGTACTCTAAGACAGCTTAGTGGTGATGACCAGGAATCTAGGAGGTTGGTTGCTGGCATCTGAGTCTTGTGTACATGATTATTGAGGCCTCTTTAACTCCCACAATTTCCCAACAAAGGGATCCAACTTTATAGAATTGGGGTGGATCCAGCTGTATAGAATTGGGGCTGTTTATTCAGGGCTTTAGATGTTGTAATTGCATCTTCCCAGATAGCTCTTCACACGGCTGGCTCTGCCTTAGTATCTGATCCAGAACTAAACTGAAATCCTCTGGCACTATCAGACCTCTTACTTCTTGCTTTGAAACTTCACCTGCTTGCCCTAACCTGTGATTTCTCCAACTTGTGAACTAACTGTAATATTTACTTGCCTCCCGACTCCAGAGGAGTAACCACTCTGCTGGCTTCTTGTTTTAACTCACTTCTGTTCTGTCTTTGCTTACAGCTAGCTTGCTGACCTAGGTTGTACCTTGAATAGCTGCCTGGTTTTCCCATCCACTTCTTTAGAAGATGTTGATTAAGTGTTATCATTGAAAGAAGAAACATGACTGAGTAGAAGAGTTTTCTCTGTTTTTCCTTTTGGTTAACTTACACCATCTAAATCAAGGGTTGGCAAACCATGGGACGCCTGGGTGGCTCAGCAGTTGGGTGCTTGCCTTCGGCTCAGGTTGTGATCCTGGGATCCAGGATTGAGTTCTGCATCGGGCTCCCTGCGAGGAGCCTGCTTCTCCTCTGCCTATGTCTCTGCCTCTCTCTCTCTCAGTCTGTCTCTTTCATGAATAAATAAATAAATCTTAAAAAAATTAAATGGATTTCTTTTCTATAAGACTTCTCAATACCTTTTTCTTGATAAATTCTCTTGCTTAAAGAAGCAGATTAAATTAGTTGCTACAAAGCCAAGTGTCTATCATGCCCCCATTGTATATATTCCATGGATACCATCATCACCCACACTTTACAGTGGAAAACAATCATTTAGCATGTCTGAATGACAAGAAACAGCAGACAGCTTCCCTGTAGAGGGCAGTAGTAAAAAAGGATAATCCAAACTTATTTGACAGTTGTCTTCTTACCATCATCATCATCACAAAAACTGCTAACACTGTATAATACTCATTGAGCCAGGCAGTTTTTATATACAGAACCCTTTTTCATGGACTATGTCACAGCTATTTCATGGAACCCAGTTTGGGAATGCAGCTCTAGGCTAATATCACCAGAGAAGTTTTACTACCACTTTCTGTACTACTTTCATTAGGTGATTTGTACGTTTACTGATACTGATTTGGAGCTAGATGAGGCCATAGCAATGAAGGCACTGCAGTCTCTGTTTTTTTTAAAACTTACCATTTGGATGTGATGTGATGTTTTATTTTACATTTTGTTTAGGTAATGTGGTTTGGCTGGATGAAATGACAGCCACACGAGCCCTTATCAATATGAGCTCTCTGCCAGCCCTGGATAAAATAAGAAGCAGGGATGCCAATGAGGACAGGTCATCTGAGAAAAGTAAAACAGGTAACAACACAGGAGGAACTTTTGGGCTGAAAAGCCCTATTCTTTACACTGTTGATTTGGGTTTCTGTGCAGAGCTTTATATAGCATTTCATTGTCATTTCTAAAATAAGCTCTGATGCTTTGGATCATCAATAAATAGGAGATAGTACTGGACTTTTAAGTTACACGAGATGAAGTTATGTTAAGATTCATCTTGTCTCTTATATTGCATTTTAGACAAGCAAGAAGACAGTTCAGATGATGAGGAGGCTGAAGAAGGAGAAGTTGAAGATGAAAACTCAAGCGATATAGAGGTTTGTAATAGGGCAAAGATATATATAAGTTTTTAGTGTAAAAAATTGCTTACTGTCTTTTATTTAAGGCTTAAGGACATAGTAAGTTGTGTTCTTCCTCTGGCTTTTACTGTTAGACTTTTTGAGGGTATACCAGGATCCTGGCCTTTAAGTTCATGTAGCTGTAAAAAGTGATTTTTCTTGAGATTTTTAGACTAGTACTCATACTTCTGAATAAAAACATTGTTTTGTTGAGACATACCTTGAAGTGTTATCTAATGAGTAAAATTAAGAAAAAGTAAGTGACAGAATATTCCTAATGGGACATGTGCTATTGTTGGAAATATTAAAGTGTATTCATTTAAAAAGTACTGAGTACCTACTATATACCAGATTCTAGGTCCTGTGGATATAGCATAAAACCAAAGTCCTTCCCTTCTTGGAATATACATTCTAGTGGTGAAGAAAGACCAAGCACAGATGCACAGATATGTAATATAATGTCAGGAAGTGAGGAGTGCTGTGGAGAAAAGAAGGGTAAGCAGGTAGAGAATGATGGAGACTCTTCAGGGTGTTCAGGAAGACCTCTGACTTAGCAATGTCTCAGAGGATCAGTGCTGTCATGCTTCAAGAATTGTGATGTTTTGTTTTGTTTTGTTTTAAGAATTGTTAAAAATGCTTTCTCGATAGTGGCTTTGCTACTGAATAAATATGAAAGAAAATGTAATTTTTGTATTGAAAATGCTCTTTTTTCTTAAGTTGGACACATTGTCTCAAGTAGAAGAAGAGTCTCTGCTAAGAAATGATCTTCGTCCAGCTAACAAACTTGCAAAAGGAAATAGGTTATTCATGAGATTTGCTACAAAAGGTAAATGTGTTATTTGGCATTAATTTTTAATTTTAATCTAAGTCATTTATTTTTGAGTGACATCCATTTCTTTTGAATATTAAGTTAGGTCAAGTAATCTTAGAGTCCATTCAAACAATAATATTCTATGCTTGTGAAATGATGGCTTGCTGTCTGAGTTGAATTTCAGACTTTGAAGGTGAATATTAGCTATTTTTGCATAGTTTTTGTGATTTCTGGCTAAAGGAAGTTATTTCCTGCTAAAGCTAGTTTGTCCTCTACTGTTCAGTTTATCATCTGAACTATCATCTGAACTATTTTAAAGTTATACTTTTTTATTCATCGTAGCAGTATCTTCCTGGACGTTGCTAATAGTGCCATTCTCTCTAAGGAGTTAAAAGCCTCTTAAGGGGATCCCTGGGTGGCTCAGCAGTTTAGCACCTGCCTTCAGCCCAGGGGGTTATCCTGGAGTCCCGGCATCAAGCCCCATGTTGGGCTTCTGCAATGGAGCCTGCTTCTCCCTCTGCCTATGTCTCTGCCTCTCTCTCTCTGTGTGTGTCTCATGAATAAATAAATAAAATCTTTGAAAAAATAAAAAATAAAAAAAATAAAAGCCTCTTCAATTTGTAAGACTCTCTGCACAGTGATTTTGGTGTGCATTAAAATATATATGAATTTTGAATATGGAATACTCCCTGGTTTATTTTTCTTGACTGAGACATGTTTAGACTATCAGCTCGTTATTTTATTTTATTTTTTATTTTTTTTAAGATTGCTTGATTGATTGATTGATGATAGAGAGAGAGGCAGAGACACAGGAGGAGGGAGAAGCAGGCTCCCTACTGGGAGCCCGACATGGGACTCAATCCTGGGACTCCAGGCTTGCGCCCTGGGCCAAAGGCAGGCGCTAAACCGCTGAGCCACCCAGGGATCCCCTCAGCTCATTATTTTATAGACTGCCTCTCAGTTTCGGTTTGTCTGATATCTCCTGATTAAATCAAATTGTGCATGTTAGGCAAGAGTACCATAGAAGTGCTGTTATATCATTTTCAGTGCAGGATGTCAGGAGACACATGATATTTACTTTTCCCATTTATGGAGATGTTAACTTTTCTCACTTGGTTAAGGTTTCTCCTGTTTTTCCATTTGTTAATATAAAAATTTGTGGGAGGTACCTCAAGATTATGTAAATAGACTTTTGCTCATAATTCCACTCAGCATCCATTGATGACTTTTTAACTCTACATTTATTTGGCATTCTGCTTTGTAAGAAGTTTGCTCTTTCTTTTTCTTTCTTTCTTTCTTTCTTTCTTTCTTTCTTTCTTTCTTTCTTTCTTTCTTTCTTCTTTCTTTCTTCTTTCTGTTTAGACTCATGAGTCTTATTCAGTGGGTTATCATTCATTCCTATCATTAATTTGACTTATGAATCTTCTTGGATTTGGTCGGTGGAGCCCCTTTAAGCTTTATTGTTTTGACATGCATTCATGATTCTTTGAGCATTTTCTTACTTTATGGCACAGTAAAACATCTCGTTTTACCAGATGGACTTGTACTTGTACTTGTACTTTCCCTGTCCCGGATCTGGAATCAGCCATTTCTCCAAGGAGCTAGTGGGCATGTTTTTTTTTTTAAAGGATGCACTTGTTGGCTTGTGTCACTATTTACGTGTAGCACCAGATACATGTGTATTGGTATTCACCTTTTGTAATCCATGAGTGCCCCAGGAGCTAGCAAAGACCTATTACGAAAATGTGTGTGATCACTGACCACCTTTTCTTTCTATTGACTGGCATTTTAACTTGACAAAAGTGATCTTTTCTCTGTTTATAGAGTATCTTATTTGAATGCATTCTAAGTGAATGGTGCTATGCTGTTTTCTTTAAGCCATTTTGAGAACATCATGATAGATTGGAAAAAATGCTTTACCAGATATATGGAATTATGTATAGTCTCTTTCTTTAACATTAATTTTTTGTTATTGGAGTGTTGTCATTCAGAAATGAATGTCATCTTTCATGGAGACAGTGAAAATGCTACCTCTTCTAGAAAGCTTTTTTTTATTCCCACACAGCTATACTGACTGTAGCTCTCTTAAGCTTCTTAGAACTTTGTATGTTGTATTGTTGTTGTTAGCAGTGTTTTCTCTATGAGGTCAGCTCCTTAACATTAGCTTAACTTCATTCATCTCTGTATTTTACTCCACTCCCTCTATACTGCTCTGCTTTTGTAGGTACTGAGAGTGAATATTTGTAGTGTATCTTTCCCTTTTGTTGGTAGATTGTGCTGATCTGATCCCAACTATGGAAAACATTTTTTTTAGCCATTCAACATTGTCTTCATACCAATGCGAAATCCTAGGTAACTGTCGTAATTAATTTTTAGATGACAAAAAGGAACTTGGAGCAGCCAGAAGAAGTCAGTATTACATGAAATATGGGAATCCAAATTACGGAGGCATGAAAGGAATTCTTAGTAATTCTTGGTGAGTCCAAAATTTTAAAATACAATTTTAAATAGTACCTAAGCTTTTCTTAATCCCTCAGTTGGTATTCTGCAGTGGAATGTCAGCACTATGTGTGGACTCAAGGAAGACAAGAAGAAAGTTCAAGATTCTTAACTGTGGGTTAAATGGTATGAAAGGCCAAGTTTTAGTTTTATGTAAAATGTCTGTTTCAGCACCTAACATTGCATCGGTGTACAGTTAAACTCAATTAGTGGATTTCAAGGTCCTTCCTGTTGGTTTTTGATTATGTGCTTATTTTGGAATGTTGCAGGAAGCGAAGATATCATTCCCGTCGCATTCAGCGGGATGTGATCAAGAAGAGAGCCCTGATTGGGGATGACGTTGGCTTGACGTCCTATAAACACCGACATTCCGGTAGTTGCCTGCTCAGCTCTTGGGTAGACACATGTTTGGCTCCCGAAATCATATTCTTATTCTTAATACAGTCTTTTAAGGTTCCAAACTTTATCATCCTCTCTTCCTTGCCCTCACCCTCTGCCAACATATAGGAAAGTAAGTCAAGTCACAATTAATTTTAAATTGCCCATACAAAAGAGGTCAAATGATTTAATAAGAGCTGTTCTAACAAAAAGGACCAAATGTGACATAAGAGAAATTGAAAGAAAATTTTCTATAGCAATCTAATTTTTCTACTATTAATATCAAAAGCTGCATGAAAACTTTTTAAGTTATTTTATCATATGACTTGATTTTATGGTTTCTTTGATGTTGAAAATAGACTGCTATGTTTAGTGTTTTATGCTTATTGGCTTGTGTACACGAATGTCTCAGTTAAATGAGATACCACGACTTGGGTTTCATTTTGTTTTTTGTTCCGTCCATCCTTTGTTCCTTTGTTTTGGTGCATATTATAAAAGAACCGTTTTCATTATGTTTTTATAAAGATTTGTTTTTATTTTTAATCTAACTTATAGAATTTTCTACATGCTTTGTAGAACTGCTAAGTCAGCATACAAACATAGGATAATATGCATACATGTTTATCATTGTAACGGACAGGTGAAGTCTCGTTTTTATTTAATGTATATATTCAAAATTGTATATTTGAAATCTGCATCTTAAAAATGCACATACTTTTCTGTTAGTTACAGGTTACCAATTTCAAATTCTAAGATATTTTATCATATAATCTTTAATCATATAATCTTTAGATTAAAGAAATTGAAAAGCAAATCACCCCCTCATTCTAGCACTTTTATTATAAGCAACTTATTTCATTTTATATTTTCCTTATCTATTTTCATAATAAATATAATTGTTGTGAACATATATTTTTAGTCTTCCACTTTACAAGCATTTTTCCATGCACTCTAAAGTTACAGTTGATTTTTGTTATTCATGGTGGTATGTTCTATAAGGTCACTGTGATCATTGATACAGTGGATACTAAAACATTCAGAGACTCTGGTCACCATTTTCATCACCTGATCAGTATATAGCCTTCTTTGCTGTGTGTTTCTGTTTAAAGATATCTTATTAAATACATATTGTTGATTCATTAACATTGGACTCACAGCCAACAGCATTATAACTCATGCTTGAACAAAGCTTACTTAACACAAATTCATTCTGTAAGGCACATCACAGTCTTCTTGTGCTTAGAAACACTAGACAGCTTTGACACTATACCCGGAAGCCATTTTTTTAAATGTTTAAGTGAACTCACCAACAAAAGCCACAAAAATATGAAAAACATGGCACTTCATAGATTGCAAAAAAGGGCACTTGTTTACAGTATGAGAGCTGAAACAAGAAAGAATGTTGTCTCATTTGACCTCGGCTGGGAATACGCACATCTGGTGACTCAATTTTTTTTTTTTTGACACTCTGTGCATGTCCACAAATGACCATGAAAACACTATGAGTGTTGATACAGAGTTACAAATAAATATGGCAGATTTGCAAATATAGAATTCACGAATAATGACAAATGTACTTTAGATAACTTTATAATATTCCATCAGGTTGCTAGATCATACTTTACCTAGCCAATCTTCTATTTTAGGTATCAGAATGGCAACTAGATTGGCACTAATACAGATAATACTCCAGTAAGATCTTGGGCACGGGAACACCACCTTTTAAAAAGGTCACCAATATAGAGCAGAAAATCAGATTCATTAATTTTAGTGCTTTTCCTAATGTTTTTTGGTTAAATTTCTTAGGACTAGTAAATGTTCCAGAGGAACCCATTGAAGAGGAAGAGGAAGAAGAGGAGGAGGAGGAGGAGGATCAGGACATGGATGCAGATGACAGGGTGGTAGTAGAGTACCATGAGGAGCTCCCAGCTCTCAAGCAGACCCGGGAGCGGAGCACATCTAGGCAGTCCAGTGCCAGCAGTTCAGACTCTGATGAAATGGACTATGATCTAGAACTGAAAATGATTTCCACTCCTTCACCAAAGAAAAGCATGAAAATGACCATGTATGCTGATGAAGTGGAATCTCAGTTGAAAAATATTAGGTGAAAATATTTTGTCTTTTTATCAATGCTAGCTTTTAATTTTGTTTTAAATACTAATCCCTAACTTCCTCTTAACTCTTAATTTTATAATTACTTTTATCTGTTGCATCAAATTTTTCCTTTAAATATACAAGAATTAATCATTGTTATAAAAATGACAGTGCAGAAAAAAAATGACAGTGCAGAAAGTGAAAATCACCCATAATCTTATCCGTTCCTAAAATCATGACTTAGCAGTCGAGTGAATAACTTTCCTGCTAATTTTATGCATATACCTAACACATGGAGAAATTCTAGAGTTCTACAGAAATGAAGTTGTATTTATATTGTCTTCCAGTGTGCTTTTCCTGTTTAATATAGTGTAGATTTCTATTTTTTCATCCAGATATAGTCCTTTGTTTGAAAATATCATGATTTATTTGGTCAATCCCTTATTGATAGACATTTAGGTTTCTATTTTCTTACTATTGGGATGCCTGGGTGGCTCAGCGGTTGAACATCTACCTTCGGCTCAGGGTGTGATCCCGGAGTCCCGGGATCGAGTCCCACATGAGGTTCTGTGCATGGAGCCTGCTTCTCTCTCTGCCTGTGTCTCTGCCTCTCTTTGTGTCTCACATGAATAAATAAAATCTATTAAAAAATAAAATTAAGGGATCCCTGGATGGCACAGTGGTTTAGCGCCTGCCTTTGGCCCAGGGCGTGATCCTGGAGACCCGGGATCGAATCCCACGTCGGGCTCCCGGTGCATGGAGCCTGCTTCTCCCTCTGCCTATGTCTCTGCCTCTCTCTCTCTCTCTCTATCATAAAAAGAAAAATAAAATAAAATAAATAAAAAGAAAAAAAATAAAAAATAAAATTAAAATATATCTTACTGTTGCACTAACTAGATAAATTTCTTGAATTCCAGTTATTGCACAGAGCTGCATATATGTTGAAAAATGTGGTGGTGTTAGGGTTGCCTGGGTGCACAGTTGTTTCAGCATCCAACACTTGGTTTCGGCTAAGTTCGTGATCTCAGGATCATGAGATCAAGCTCCATGTTGGGCTCAGTGCAGAGTCTGCTTAAGACTCTCTCCTCTCCCTCTCTTCTTCCCCCCTCCCCCCCACTCCTCCTCTCACATATTCTCTCTCTCTCTCTCTCACCCTCTCTAAAATAAATAAATCTTAAAATAAAAATTGGTTTTGCTAAATTTCGTTGCAAAAAGATGTTAATCACTTTATAACCTTTTACCTCTATAGTTATCAGTCTTATCACTGTAAGTTTTGCTAATTTTGTGGACCAAGAAAAAAAGTTATTTTAATGTGTATTTCTTTGATGACTATTGGGGATGAGCAGATTCCTGAGGGCAGATGGCATGTGCACAGCTCAAAGAGTTGGCATCTATAGGGGTATTCTCTCTAACTGTTCTTGGTAGTGTGTTTGGGGAAAAGAAAAACAGTTCAATCTGGTTCATTTGTATGGCTTTGTTCATATCCTTATTTTTAGTTTTCAGAGAACTTTGCAATGTTGGGTGCTGCCAGAATAATGCTGGTGCCTAGCATGGTAGCAGATGTCTATAACAGAGAAGTTTGTCCTTTAAAGAAAGAGATTGTAGACTCTGTCGCATCTTGACTATAGTGAAGTCACAGCCTGGGTGCACAGAGATCCCTTAGCCCTTTGCAGGCCTTACTTAATGTTTGTCTCAGAAAGGAGGGGACTTGCAATTACATATTCTGTGATAGTTTACAGTATCATTTGTGGAAACCACCCTGGAAAACTCAGTAACCTAATTGTGCTGATTGGTCTCTTTATAGCAGGCTGATCATGATTTTTGTAAGCAAATAATTACTGGTATATGGTATTTATGAGTGGATATTGGCTGTATTAGATTGGGCTGCTTAAATTATTTTCGCCAAATTACATGAGATTATTGTGTAGGCATTGTCCCACAGTTGGAGGTAGTAACTGTGCCTTTTTTTTTTTTTTTTTTTTTTTTTTTTTTTTAAGGAATTCCATGAGGGCAGATACTATATCTACAAGCAATATCAAAAACCGAATTGGTAACAAATTACCAACTGAGAAATTTGTAGATGTCCGACATCTGTTAGATGAAAAACGCCAGCACACACGTCCACGGCCACAAGGCAGCAATACTAAATCAGGTATTGTTGAGTTGTGTTTCTGAGTTCCAGAAAGCAAATCAGGGCAGAGATAGGTCCTTGGATTAAACATTGCCCTTAATGAACTGGTTTAATTGTCATAGTGCATCACCTCTAAATTTGAGGTTAGGCAGTAGAACTTTCAGACATGAAAAATAATCATAAATTTGAAGACATAAAATTGCCTTCAATATTTTTGTCCCAATTATTTTACTTTATATGTCATTGATATACTTTATACATAAGAATAATAGAAATCAAGTTGAGTTGTTATATAAATGGTAAAGAATTTGAACTAGATGGTATACATGTGCAGAGTCACAGAGTGGGTACTTGGCCTTGCCTGCTGTGTGCCAGGCTCTGGGTTAGATGCTGGGAATGCTGGAATCTCTGGAGGGGTTGCAAGTCATCATAGAACTTAGATGGAGAAACATGAATGCACACATTCAGGTAATTCCACTCCAAAACAGAATGGAGTAAGTGCTCTGATAGGTCTGTAAGAAGTAGTTTGTGGGAGCATAGAGGGGAGGTAGGTCTACTGGGGGAATTGTAGAGAGTTAATTTTGCCTCAGAACTTCCTTTCTGGAGCAGTCAGCTGAGAATTTTTTTCTCACTGAAAGCCTGTATGTCTGAATTCTCTTAGGGAAATCCAGACTGATTATATAGAGAGAAGGATTTTAGAAGCTTGATTTTGTCAGGTACTTTGCCCTCATTTGGGGAGATTTGGCACGAGATCCTCTAGACATCTTAGGTTGACAGTATCAATAGCAAAGCACACATGATTGGTCATAGTAAAACTTTTTTTTTCTTTTTCTAGATATACGCCAGCGGTTAGGAAAAAGACCATATTCTCCAGAAAAGGCTTTTAGTAGTACCCCAGTCTTTCGGAGAGAGCCTTTTTCTGATGTACATAGTAGGCTGGGTGTTCCCAGGCAAGATGTTAAAGGCCTCTACTCTGATACTCGGGAGAAGAAATCAGGTTGGTAACACTTAAAACTGAGGGGGGGAGTAGGAACTGGGTAAGAGCAGACTGTAGCATTGAAATACCTTGTTAGTCAAAGGCAGGAAATAGCATATGTCAAAAATAAATTATTTTTCTTCTTCCATTACAGTCATTGTCATAATTATAATAAGGGTAATGGAAAATTTAGAAAATGGAAAAAACAAAATTAGCCTTGGTTCTTTCTGCTTAGCACGAATACTATTTATTTATTTATTTATTTATTTATTTATTTATTTTTAAGAGATTTTTTATTTATTTATTCATGAGAGACAGAGAGAGAGAGAGAGGCAGACACAGGCAGAGGGAGAAGCAGGCTCCACGCAAGGAGCCCAATGTGGGACTCGAACCCAGGTCTCCAGGATCATGCCCTAGGCTGACGGTGGCGCTAAACCGCTGAGCCACCCGGGCTGCCCTAGCACGAATATTTTTTAGTCTTAAGTTTCTATTCAAGTCTTTGTCCATATACGTATTCTTTGTTCATACAGGATTTTATTATGATCATTTTTTATCACATTGTTAAATTCTTTATTAATAAAATGCTTAATAGCCTTATAGTGTAGTATGCTATGAAATTATAAACACATAATTTTTCTATTTTTAGATATTAGTAAAGTACATTTTAAAAATTAATGAATAGTGGGCCAAATCTCTGAAAGTTTACAGTATAGCAGGCCTATCAGTTTGCAGAATTTATAGCTGGGAATGATCTGGGAATGGCCCACTTCCGGCAGAATGAAGCTCTACACAGAATGGTGAGTCTCACCAGGGAGGGGCAGGTGTAGCATAAGCAGCCTCCCAGGTGATTCTGATATGCATGAGAGGCACATGTCCCCAACTGTGAGGGTCTCCCATTGGTCCAGATCCCTCAGTTTTCCAGGCAGAGGACTATAGCCAGGGAAATGAGATTACCTTCCTAATGCTGTACAAAGGTTACAGGAGCCACAGACCCTTTCCCAGTGTCTTTTATGCATCAGGTGTTGACAGTGTGCCTGCTTCCTCTGTATTACCCTGCTTGTCAGCATTGACCACCAAAACTGAAATGCCTTCTCACCCAAACAGGTAGTTTATGGACTCGCTTAGGATCTGCACCCAAGACCAAAGAAAAGAACACAAAGAAGGTGGATCACAGGGTGCCAGGCGCTGAGGAAGATGATTCTGAGCTGCAAAGGGCATGGGGGGCTCTGATAAAGGAGAAAGAACAGTCTCGCCAAAAGAAGAGCCGGTTAGATAACTTACCATCTCTCCAGATTGAAGTTAGTCGGGAAAGCACCTCTGGTTCAGAGGCAGAGTCCTGATGCCCTTGGGGCTGATGGCAGCTGCCCTAAAGTCTGACATTCTCCTGCAGGGTGGGGTGCACAGTAGAAACCTCCCTCCCTCCCCCCACAGGAGTTGGCGCCCCTCTTGCTCTTACACAGTCACCCTCAGCTCTTGCTACTATAGCAAGACATGTTAAGAATGTGACATGCTTTGAAGGGCATCTATCTTTTGCTGCAGAGTTTGAGTTCTGGGCCCTCAATTCTTTCCCCACTATCCCACAAGCTTTACCCTTTGAGGAAAAGGCAGCCCTCCAGATTTTGTAGACGTTTTTCTTAATATTTTTAACATTATGTCTTTTAAAGAAATGTTTTACACAGTTCATCCAAAGAGCAGAGAACTGAACTTCTCACTATTGCCTTGGCCCTGACAGCTGTTACCAGCACCCTTTTCCCAAGAAAAGTCAATTCCCAGGTGCTTATTGGACAGCCTTCGAGGGGGAAGATGAGGGAAGCTGCCAGCTCACCCTTCCAGGACCCTAGTGTGGGGGCCGAATCTCATGGACCTGACCTCAGAGGTGCACCAGTGCCGCCCAGGTAGATAAGAGATGCAGCATCGATCGTGCTTCCGTTTCTCCCTGGGGATTTCTGTTAGGGGCCTCTTCTTAGCAATCAGCTTGAAGTGAAGATCAAGTTCAGTGCTGTGGGATTTTTAGGAACAAAAAACTGTGACTTCTGGATTTCGGGTGGATTTTTGTGCTGGGGTGGGGTCATGAGTTAATGTTGAACAATTTTTAAGTCTGTATTATGTTCAAAAATATAAATGATTTAAAAGTTTAAATTTTTAATTTTTATATGTGAAAATACTTCCTGTTGGCTACAAGGGAAGCTCAAGTGGTGTCTTATGTGTGCTGTTAAATATATATTATATACTTTGGAAGAAGGCAAAGAGAGGAGTCTCATTATTTTTAAATGAACCTAATTGTATAGTCTGCCTGTTGTATATAGTGTTCAGCTTGCTTTTTGGTCACTGTAGGAAAAAAACCCATCCATCTGAGATGGGGTCCTGTTGTTTATTATCACTTCAGAAGTGATACGTTAGTATTTATTCTATTTCCAAGTTCTGGCACCTGAAGATACCTTTAAAACTGGCAAATAAGATAATAGTTATAGAAATTTCAGTTTATTTCACATTTACTTCTAAACTCCTTTCAGATTATTTTAAAGGCAGTAGATTATTTTGTCTTCCTATTTGATCTTTATTTTGAAGTATTTAATGTTTGTATTCCTCTGCAGGCATAAAAATAGCATTTCACTTCAATTCACTAGAACTTAAGAGTTAGCGATAGTAAGCCTTTGTCCCTTTGTGATGTCACAACTCCTCACCTATCTGGAGTGTTTCGGTACATGGTGCAGCCCTGGATTCTAACGATCTTTACTTTTGAGTGAGCTAATCATCTCATTGATAGTTGATTACAGTGTGGTGTGATTGAATGCAGAAAACTGCTAAAAAAGGAAGTAAAGGGCCGTGGGACTTGAGAACTACAACAACTGTACCATGTTTGGTTGGTTAACCTACTTTTCACTCCCTTTAGAAAGATTAGAGACTATAACTACAGTATGTTTCTGCTTCCTGATAGGATTCTAAAAAAGAGATGGTTCTCTGACAATTGAGACCTAATGTTTCTGAGGTTTCTCGCTTCTTTTGTCTCAGCATGCAGGTGAGAGCCAGGTCCTTGAGAAGGGGCTAGGTTTCAGGAGTTGGTAAAGTGAGATGGACAAGGACCTAAGAGTCAGACCTGGATGGCAACGTCTGGTTTCTGTTCCATGAGCCTGGGCCTCCAGTTTTCCCATCTGTCAAATGAATAGGCTGGTGGTACCAGAGCTTCTGACTTTGTTGGTGCATCTCAGTGGTGTTTTACTCTTCCCAAAGCAATGGTTGTGGTGGGCTGGCCAGCACTGGTTTCCGTTGCAGGTATAGGGAGGGTCAAGAAGACAGCTGAGGGCACACATAAGGTTTTGGACAGAGATTCACCCTCATCCCATTTCTGTTAGTCTCTGGGTCTTCTAGTGGGACAGAGATGTCCTTGTGGTGTAGTCTCAGCAATGTTCATAAACCCTTCTTCTATATTTCCCAGTTAAGATCTTTTCCACCAGTAGTTTGGGCCCATCTGTCCCATGGCCTTAATAGCCCTTCCCAGTCTCCTGCTGGAGACCAGGGAAAGCTTTCTGGAACGGTGGTGGTATGTAATCAAAAGTGGGCCTTTGTTCTTGCTTCGGCAGCACATATACTAAAATTGGAACGATAAAACTGGGCTTTTGATCTAATCAGGAAAAATGCCCACGTCAGCAGCCCTGCAATTCTTACAAATACACAGAACCCAGAAAAGTATCTTTAAAGATTTTATTTCCCCCAGTTATCATTGCCTGCTTCCTCTCTTGCTCTTGGTCCACACTCAGGCACTCAGATCTTGCAATATCTTACATGTTGATGTAAGGGCTTTGAATGCCCAGGCCCTTTCTTTAGAGTTTGGGAGTGAGGGTGGACAGTTCCCCTAGTGGCAGCTCAGTGTGCCAGGGTGCTTGTTATGCATCTGGGCAGCAAGGCTATACACTTTCCTATATTCTTCTTAGTTTTTACACATAGGAGATTTCAAATACATTTTTGCTGCTTGATAGTAATTGCAGATACCTCATTTCTGTTTCCCACTCTCCCCGTTGGGAGAGACACTAACTGCCCAGGAGAACTTGTAGAACCTGTGACAAGCCCTCCAGCCTTCCAAACTCTGGCCCCTTAGTCTGGTCTTGTGAACCCCTACCCTTAGTTTAATCCCTGTCTTCTCCCATTCCATCCCTGTGACAGCCTCTTCCCTGATCTTTGCCTCATACCCCTGTGCATTGCAGCTGGGATGAATTTTTGTTGTTTGCAGCTTTATTTAGCTATTATTTACATAGCATACAGTTCACTCCTTTAAAGTATACACTTCAGGGGCACCTGGCCAGCTTAGTTGGAGGAGCATGCAACTCTTGAATTTGAGGTTGTGAGTTAAAGCCCCACGTTGGGTGTAGCGATTACTTAAAAATACAAGATTTTAGGAAAAAAGGTATACACCTCAGTGGCTTTTAGTGTATTCACAGGGTTGTGTAGCTCTCACCTCAGTCAATTTTAGACATTTTCATCACCAAAAATAGATGCTCTGTTCATTAGCAGTCATTCCCTAGTCCCTCTTCCTTCCTGGCAACCACTACCTTTGGTTTCTATGGATGTCCCCCTGAACACTCATGTAAATGGAATCATACACTTTGTGGCAATTTGTAATTGGCTTCTTTCACTAAATATATTTTTGAGGATCATCTGTGTTGTAGCCTCTATTAGTACTCTTTTTATTAATAATATTCCATTGTATGAATACAATACATTTTATTTATTCATCAGTTGACAGACGTTTGGGTTGTTTCCACTTTTGGCTGATACGAATAATGCTGCTATGGAACATTTATGTACAGGCATTGGGGTGGTCATGTTTTCATTATTCTTGGGTTATATATCTAAGGGTGGAATTGTTGGGTCACACAGTAATTCTGTCTTAACCTTTTAAAGAACTGCCAGACCCAGGTGGCTCAGCGGTTTAGCGCCACCTTCGGCCCAGGGCGTGATCCTGGAGACCCAGGATCGAGTCCCACGTTGGGCTTCCTGCATGGAGCCTGCTTCTCCCTCTGCCTGTGTCTCTAACTTTCTCTCTCCCTGTGTCTCTCATGAATAAATAAATAAAATATTTTAAAATAATAATAAAAAAAAATAAAGAACTGCCAGACTATTATCCCAATGGCTACATCATTTTCCATTTTCTTTATTAGTGTATGAGGGCTCCAGTTTTTCCACAATCCTCGTCAATACCTGTTATTTCGCGGCATGAATTAGTATTTCATTGTGATTTTGATTTGCATATCCCTGATATCTAATGATGTTGGGCATCTTTTCATGTGCTTCAGAATGAACTTTCTTAAGAAAGTTATTAATCCATTATTAAGTTATTAATCCTTCTGCTTTAAAACTTTCCAAAACTTCACTATTGCCCTTGGAATAAATTCCAAACCCCAATGATAGCTCACAAGGCATAACAAAATCTAGCTTCTGGTATCTCTGGCCTGTTCTCCCCATCCTCCCCATCTTCCCCTGCCCTGTGCCTACTAGTTCCCGGGAATCATCTTGATCTTACCAGCCTTTCAAACTCTACTGAGTGCTTTTCTTCTCCAGCAGTGATACACTCCCCTGGACCTTTCTCCTTCCACCTGAGCCTCGCCATCTCTTTTCCCTCGGGACTTAGAGACCCTTCCAGGTAGCTGCCTCCCAACTTCCAGAGCCAGGTTATGGCCCCTGCTATATATCCTACAGTACTGCCATGAATGAGACTGCTCATTCCAGGTTTGAGTTATACAGGCACCTAAGATAAAAATAGAGTGTAATCAAAATTCTTCTTGGAAGCCTTGAGGAAGGTGCCATGTTGAAACCATCATTGTGAGATCCAGCACTGTTGGTTCCTGCCTGTGTGGGAACAGATGATACTTTCTTTGGTTGAGCTCCAGATGAAGTTGTCGGCCGTATTTTGCAAAAAAAAAAAAAAACAAACACTTATTCTTAGGTATTAAACTCATTCAGGCAAGCAACTCACTTTTGAAGAGGCTCTTGGGAACTGTAGCAAGCCACAGGAGCAGCAGGGCACAAGCTTACCTTATGTGAATGGAGGCGCAGGTGAAATGGCCCAAGTGACTTAAATTATTTTCCTTTATCCTTGTCTTTTTTTAAACTTTCTCAGAAAAATATACCATTGTGTTTGCTTAAGTGAAATGTGCATATGATGCCGAATTTCTATACCCGTCCCCCAAAGCCAGCACACCTATACACTGAATTGTAATTCCCTCCTCCTAGTTTGTCTTTTTTGCTAGATTGTAAGCTCCGTGAGAGCAAGGGCCATGTCTGGTTTGTTCATGGCGGTTTCTCCAGGCTTAGAACCATGCATGGCACCTGGCAAGTTATCTATAAACGTGGTAAACATATAAATCCCCCAGCTGCAGGAACAGCTTCATTCCTGGGGATCCCTTTAAAGGCTAGTCCTTGTTTTCTGCCTTGTACACACAATACTTGATGTTCATTTTATTTTCTCTGTTAGCCTGTAAGCTCCTGATGAGCAGGTGTCTTCGTGATTGTTATCTCTGTATCCTCCCACCATGCCAGTCCAGAGTAAGTAGTGCTTAAAAAGTGTTTGGTAAATGAGTGAATTATGGTAAACAACCCAGCTCTGACTCCTTTGCAGGGTAGTCAAATTGTAGCTGACACTACCAGATTGAAAAAGAGGAAGATTATTCAGAAGTGCATAAACTGTACTTGTATAAGAAAAAAAAATCTCATTAATTAGACCTCCATAAAATTCAAATTTTGATGATCTGGCCATATCTGAGCTGAAGTTTACCTTGTGTATAAAGGATTTGCTAGAGAATCATGTAGAATATTTTTTTGGAAAGCATTCATCTGCCCCAGAAGAGCAGGGAAGGAAGCTGGCAGATGGATGAGAGGCCCCCAAGAAAGATTGTTGAGCCAGTCTTTAGCTTTGAGTCTTATTGACAAGGAATGTGTTGCAATCTAGAGATGGCGAAGAGAAATAACTTGTTCAGGCAGCAGCTCTTTTGCCTGCAGTAGTATTCCACCTCTCACTTGAAGCATTCTTAAAGTTATGCTGAAATGCTAATGGGCGGTTTGCATTAATATTAACAAATCATGGTGTCACAGATTAATTGCTGTACAAATAAATTTGGTGTATAAGTATTTGCTTTTAAGCTTTATATAACACGAAGCAAATGAGAAAAGGCATTTTTTTTTCCTCTAAGAACTAAAAGGACAGAATGTTTTTGATAATTTTGAGAATATCACAGTTGCTTTAAGGCAGATTGTTATTGCATAATCTAACGAACGAAAATCCAGAATTTTTCTTACATTTATAAAATAAATCTGAGAAGAAAAAAATATGGTAGCATTTTTTAAAAATGAAATTCTATGAACATTTAATAGGACTTTGATGTTCCCGGAAGCAGTTAGGGAAATGCTGGCTCCAAAGCCTGTTTCAGATTGTGAGGCACTAAAGTGAGACTTTCCTGTGCTATATAAATAAAACTCTGGAGTATGGGTGATATTAACCTGCCAAAGTCAATACTTTGCCCTAGAGTTCTTGCCTGTTTTTGCCTGAGCAACTCAGAGGCCCTCTTTGCATGACCAGATTCTTCAGTAGTTGAAACTTTGTATTTAATTGCCTATCACCCTCACCCCTCACTGGTGTAGATTAGTGAAGGCAAGAGGCCCCCATCATTGGCAGGAGAGGAGACATGACCATGACCTTTCCTGGCTTTTTGTGTGTCTAATTATGTGATGCATCCCCTCTTGCCTTAGCAAGGATTACTCAAAAGGCTTATGAACAGGAGGTGGCACTTTTAGCTTAGGTAGAGTGTCTTTGGGGGAGGGTCCAATAGGATAGTATTAGAGACTGGGCCTGAAGCCCTGAGGGTTCATTTTTTCCTCACACACAAACTGGAAAAGACTGAACAAGTCCCTTCACCTCTCTGGACCTCAGTTTCCCTCTCTGTCAATGAAGGGCTCAACTGAGATGGTCTCCAGGTTTCTTTCTATTGCTAATATGAGTTCTAGGGTCTTTGCTCTGCTTTTCCAAAGACATTTAGGAGCCTAAGTTGAAGAGGAAGGGAGTGGGGGCAAGTAAGAGGCCCAAGCCCTTGGACCCTTGGTCCATAAACCAACCCCTCAGTTAGAGAAGAACAAGAGGATCCTCTCCCTAGCTTCTTCCCTACTAAGCAAGCCCACCATCCCACACACACATGCACGCACACATGCACACACTGTTCAGTGTTTTATTTGGGAGGTTTTTTTAGGAGGTAGTCCAGTGTATTAGGTTGGGCTGCTGTAACAAAATACCTTAGACTGAGTGGCTTAAACAACAGAAGTTTATTTTCTCACAGTCTAGAGACTGAAAGGCCAAGATCCGGGTGCTAGCTAGCCTAGGTAGGTTCTAATGAGTGCTTTCTTCCTGGCTTTCAGACAGTCATCTTCTCATAGTGCCCTCACATGGCCTTTCCTTGGTAAATGCACATGGAGAAAGAGCTCTCTTCCTTTTTGTAAGACCACTAAGCCTGTTGATTAGGACCCTACCTTTATGACCTAAATAACTCCTTTAGGGCCTTTAGACCCTATCTGCAAGTAAACTCAACATTAGGGGTTATGGCTTCAACATTACAAATTTGACAGGAGACACATAGTTCAGTCCATGATCCCCAGTAATGCAAAATCCCAGTATATGTTTGTGAAATGAGGTCTCTGCTTTTTAAACGCTCAACTGGGAGAGATTTAGACCCATTGGGTGTAGTAGTTCAGAGTCCTGGTACTGGAGGAGATAGACCTGCCTTAAGTCCCAGCTCTGCCCTTTTTTAGCCATATGATGTTTGACAAGTGATCTGGGAAATCAAGATAACCAAGTAGGGTGGCTCTTAGGATCAGATGAGGTCTTTGCATGAAAGGCCTTTGGCACTGAGTCTGGCACTCCCCCCTTAGCGCTCAATCAGTGGTAGTGATTCCTGCTGCTCCTCAGACTTCCTCCAGCTCCTCTTTGCCAGCTCTGTCTTCTACTGTGTCCTGTCTCAGTAATTCCTTCCAAATTCCTCTTTCCAGCTTTTCAGGACTCAGAAGGCCAGTGGGTAGTTAGAACATCTTCTGTGCCTAGAGATGATGAGGCAGGACTATGGGAACAGCCTCCCATCCACCGGTGAGTGCAGATATCAGAGCTTTCCACTCACACTCAAGACAGCATTTCTTTTACTTCTTGCTGAACAGGTCTTTATCCTGTAACTTTTAAGGCTTTATTTTGAAAAAAATTTCAAAATTACAGAAAAGTTTCAAGGATAGGACAAAGAACATTTTGCCATATTTTATCATTCATTCTTTCCTCCCCTTTACTCCCCTAACCCCCACCTCTAAAGCATGAATTATTTGAGAGTGGCGTACGTACAACTGCCCCTTTACCCCTAAATATTTCAGTATACATTTCCTAAAGTCTTAGGAAGTAAGGACGGTCTCTCACATGACCATGATGTAGTTACCAAATACAGGAAATGTATAATTTTATCTGATCAGTACAGTAGTATCTAATCTTCAGTTACATGTTTCAGTTTTGCCAACTATCCCAATAAAGTTTTTTAAAGCTTTTCTTTTTTATTTTTTTCTGGTCTAGGTTCCAGCCCAGGATCACACTGCATTTTGTTTTCCTCTCCTTAGTCTGCTTTAACCTGGGACAATTCTTTAACCTTGCCTTATGCTACTGATGTTTTTGTAGTTCACTCCAGTTATGTTGTAGAATATCCCTCAAATCGGTCCCTTGCCATTTGTCTAGAACCTGTATAAGGCTGTGAGTGGAAGGGTTATAGAGCATAGTCTGGCCCTGTCCACGGGGTCTTAAGTTTGGATTTCCGGGGACCGTAGTTACTGTCAGGTAGGCTCGAAGGGCCTATGTGTGCTCAGGATTAGAGTTCTACCATGCTGACACCAGCAAGCTTGGATCAATACATCTTTGAGGAATGCAGTCTTAGTCGGCATTTTAGGAGTCTCCAAAGATGCAGAAATGGCCCTGCACTCTGTGCAGCCTCCAGTCATCAGCTGGGCTTGGCCTGCTGAGGTGCCCTGAAGTTCATACTCCAGACATCAAGTCCTGCTCTCAGAAATGTTGAGCAAACTGCAGGCCTAGGTTCTTGTGTGTCCGTACTGCTGATCTGCTTTGTGGCCTGGGGTGGGGAGAGGAGCCTCTTCTGGCTCTGCCAAGTGTCTCTGGCACTCAAAACAAGTGTGGGGTAGGGAGAAAGTCACCGAGCCCCGGAGTGTTAGAAAACAGGCCAGGGGGGATCCCTGGGTGGCACAGCGGTTTAGCGCCTGCCTTTGGCCCAGGGCGCGATCCTGGAGACCCAGGATCAAATCCCACGTCGGGCTCCCGGTGCGTGGAGCCTGCTTCTCCCTCTGCCTGTGTCTCTGCCTCTCTCTCTCTCTGTGTGACTATCATAAATAAATAAAAATTTAAAGAAAACAGGCCAGGACTCTGGCCTGTGACAGGGTTAAGCCAATTTAGATGGTCTTCATTGTGATCTGACAGGCAGATGCAGACCTGGAACTTCATTTTTTTTAGGTGTTGGACAGTGTCAAAAATGGTGAATTGTAATCTCTATTCAAGCAACTATATAGCATCAGGAACTGTCACATTAGTTGTAGATATTTTGTCAGACCAAAGCAGACAATGAAAAAATGTCACCAAGCTCCACAAGACTTTGGCCAAGCTAACTTTCAATGTGAGAAACAAAATAAAATTAATTTTCATCTTGTCATTAAGTCAATACCCTTGTCTGCTTTGTTTTAACACTTGTGTTAACATTTTCAGTGTGCTCTCCCTAGGGATGCAGACATTCATGTGAGAGAAATAGAATCTCCTGCCTTTTTTAATGTAAATTAATTAAAATTAAATAAAATTTAAAATTCAGTTCCTGAGTTACACTGATAACCTTTCAAGGACCTAGTAACCACAGTAGTCTGTGTTGGACAACGCAGATCTAGAACATAACATAGTTCTGTTGGACAGCACTGCTGTGCTTTTCCAGCAGTCTGGGAAGCAGGAACACTTGCTTCTGTGACAGAAAACAGTCTTGGTCACAAAAGGAAGATGTGACAAATTGTGAAATTAGCTTTTAAATATGACTGCAGACTGTTGGCAGTATTTCTTTTGGGGTGTTGGATTAGATGAGAGATATGCTAGGAAGATTTATGGAATTTTATGTCTTCTGCCTGGTAGCCCAGAGCTATGTTAAGTTAGTTCCCGCATGGTGGTGTAGCCAGGTTTTAAAGAGAACACAGCCAAGCTGAATCACTGAAGCGGTGACTTCAGTCAGTGCATTGAGTCTTAACATTTATCAGGCCCACCATAGCCTCAGGGCTTTGAGTGCAGGGGCCAGGTACAGGAGCCCCATTTGTAGTGGTGGGGGTACTTCTAGTGGGAAGGGGACTTCATGCTCATGGCTGAGGCAACCACCGCTAAGGACCCTGGGCTGGGTGCTGGGCTGAGGCATCTGGTGATGGGGACTCACTCATGTGAACGATGAACAATGACTGGATTAACACTACTGCGCTCACACATCTGATGAGGACATCCAGAGCTGTGTTTCCAGGCCAAACCTCAGCTCACTGTTCCAAGAAGTGTGGGTGATGGAGAAAGGCTTCCAAGACCCAGCCCACAACTGCTGAGGAAGCCGCACAGTTATGTACCAGTGGGAACATCTGTGTCTGCTTGAAAGTGCCTGTTGGCCTGTGGGTCCCTGCTTCTGTGTCTCTGTCTCCGCCTCCTAGCCACCCAAGCTGAGAAGGGGAAGCTGAAGAGGCCGAGTCCACACGCTGCCTCTGCTCCAGCTAGGATGTGGCTCTTCCACACTCTGCTCTACATGACCAGTAAGTCAGCCTCACCTGCTGCCCTAAGGGGTTGCTGTGCCTCTGTCTGTCTAAATGGGGCTCTCTCTGAGCGGGAGGTCAGAGATAGTAGGGAATCCTTCAGGGAGGGGCTCTTGCTTGCAGAGTTAGATCCCCAGCCTTGCTCAGAGGCGCTTCTGAGGCTATTAACAGTGCTGACAGTCTGTGGCTTCAGACTCCAGAGCTCTGCCACCCTGTTCCTCCTCCAGCCAGCCTCCCCTCCCCACCCTGGGCCTTATCCCTACAGCACCCATTCCGGGCAAGTCCCTGGGTCTGTGCAAGTTTGATCTCAGAGTATGGACACTGATGATGCTCACCCTGCCCAACAGAGCACCCTTCCATCACAGACTGGGCTTCAGCTGATGAGGGTGGGGACTCTGAGCACATGAACATTGAGGAGAGACTGGGGTGGGTATATGTCTGTGTGGTAGAAAGTGAGTGCACTGGGGGAGTCTGCTTCCTGTTTCTAACATTAAGGCAGTATGAGAACCTGCGTGTGGGTGATGGGGGGCACTTCCTCTTCCAGCCTGGGGGTCCCATTCTGGCCTTTAAACCTACCATGGAAACCACTTGGGGCAAGCCAAGCCATGAGCCTGCCCCTGCTCACAAGGCTTCAGGGACAAGATTGAGCATGGTCAGCAAGCCGCTGGAGGTTGTTCAGGTCAAGCCTGAACTAGGGTGGTCCAGCCTGGTGATCTGGACAGGCTTCCCTGGGGGGTCTCCTGCATTGGTCAGAAGTGATAGAAGAACGAGATGGATATCAGGCAGATGTTTCAAGGCTTGGAAATGGAGTTCTCCCTGAAGGATGGTCAGGAGCCAGCAAGTAAGCACCAGACAGTACCTGAGAAAGCCGAATCCATTGTTGGAGGGAACTCAGAATTAGCATCCACCCCGGGGCTAGGTCACCAGGAGGCAGACCAAACTTATAGGGCACAAGCAAAGCATACATTTTTGGACACATTTTAATTTTATATTCACAATAGACTTTATGAAAAGGTCAAAGCTTTGTCAAACTTCCTTTTCCTTATTTTACAGTTTCGCCTTTTATTTTCAGTCACATGCACAGTGTAGAGAGGGTCTCACACTTTTTATGGCTTATGACTTTGATTCCCCCATCACCAAGTATGTCCGAAAAAGATACTTAGACTAGACTCTAGCCCTCATCCTCCCAGAAAGGAGGAGATGACTGGAGATAAGGGAGCCTAGTGACTGTCCAAAGTTACAAGCAAGTATGTGTAGAAATGGGGCTCTGGCCTCTGCCCTGCCTCCCAGCTCTAGAATATCCCATAGCCTGGGGTGCTAATCCTGGCATCATTCTGGGCTCCTGGTAGCCAATTTCCTGTCGCCTCTGGCATGACCACCCGTTGCCCCAGTGCCTTTTTTAGCAATGTCAGTCCAGGTGTCATTTATCAAACAGTCCCAAAATCAATGGACAGCAGAGAGCAAGGAGCAGGCTTGCAATAAAATCACTTAGCCTATAGCTTAGCTAAGCTAGGGAAAGGGTGTGAGAGCAGGGCCCCAGCAGCCCCAGTCTTAGTCTTGAGTGGGAGAAATGAAGCTGTGACAGTTCTGCTCCAAGCTGTGAGGTGGGATGGGGGGGATGGACCAATCCTAAAGAGTTTCCTGGAGGAGGTGTGACTGATGCTGAGTCTTAGGGGCTGGGGAGAAAGTGACAAGGAGATGCAGGGAAGATGGGAGGAACCCCTCAGATTATGACTCAGGCTCAGGGCCCTGAATCCGGTGCCTGGCTAGGCTTCCCAAGACTGGAAGAAATCTAGACTGTTCTGGCCTGACCCTGACCTTCTGCCCTTCCCAAGCCACCCACTGTGGTGATGTCCACTTCACATCTGTGAGAGCAGATAAGATGATATTAATTGTCTAAGAGTTTTCTACTCAGGAGCAGATACACAGACATACTACAACCCTGGAGCTGCCCATACCCCCATGTGTAACCACATCTTGCATTGCTACCATATAGCCTGCTGTCCCCAGGTCAGTCTATGACCACAGTCACTCACTTTTCTGTGGGTCACCTTACAGTGGTGAAGACAGGCCAGAAGTGTATGGCCTGCTGTGCTGTTGCCCCAACTTAAGGCTGCAGCCTGTGGCCCTGTGGAGCCGTCATGGGGTGTGGGAAGATGTCAGGCCTGGCTCTGCCTAGGGCATACCCTGATACTTGTGTGCTAGTATATGACCGAAGATCTTGGTTGTTAGAGATGACGGACCATAGTGCCCAACGTGGCCCTGAGAATGGAGGTCTTTAACAAGTATAGATTGATTGGGGGAGAGGGGGCTTTCTGTTTAGAAGCAGTATTGACAAAGTGAGGAGTCTGTTTAGGAAGATGGGGAACTGAATGGGGAACAGAAGGTTGCCGTCACACCTCCTCGTCCCCCAAGGACATGCTCGACCCTGAGGTTGAGGGTACAGTGTCCCTGTCCGGGGGCCCCTGTGTGAAGAGAAAGCAGGCTGCACTCACAACAAACACTCTAATCCCCAGCCAGTGGGCCTATTGAGGATGCCTTTGACTATCACACATGGGGGATGAAAAAAGGGCATTCCAGGCAGAGGCAAAATATCTGAGAAGTGCAGTGTTTGTGGACAAGCCAGGTATGGACTGTGGTCCATGTGGGAACCAGATGTATATGGGGGGCATGTGAGCAGTCGGGCTGGAGAGGTCCAGGGTGGTGATGGGGAGTGTGGAGGGTCAAGAGTACCAGGCTACGGAAGCTTGGACCTCACCCTGAGGGGAATGGGAAGCCATAGCTTCTTGAGCAGAGTGACAACAGTGAGACTTGCATGCTGGAAGGTGAAATCCTGGAGAAAGGGGAAACAATGAGGCTCCTTTGTGAAATACCAGTGTGGGTGGGTTGAAGGTGAACTGCCCCGTGGGACTGGCACCTTGCATGTGGCTCTGAGGCATGAGCTCCCCGCAAGGCCTTTCTGGGTGTTCTGTGCTGGGTATCAGGACACGTGACTCCAGTCCCGGTTCTACAGATAGCTCCTTGTGTAAATTTGGACAAACCATTGCCCCTGGGCCTGAGTTTGCTAAACTGAGAATAGTGCTGTGAGACTGTATATTTAAAATGCCCATGAGAGACCTGAACTATGGGAAACGAACAGGGTTGCTGGAGAGGAGGTGGGGGGTGGGGGATGTGGTAATTGGGTGACAGGCATTAAGGAGGGCACATTATGTGAGAGCACTGGGTGTTACATGCAACTGATGAATCACTGTCTCTACCTCTGAGACTAATAATACATTATATGCTAATTAATTGAGTTTAAAGAAAATAAATTTTTAAAAAATGAAATGCCCAGTGTGTTGGGGAAAGATAGAGGGTTGAGGGAGGAGGCAGTGCTGGCTGACAGGATGAAAGGAGGGTCTTATTTTTACTCAGCAGGCCTATGTGGCTCGAGACAGCCTGGGAGAAGCAGCCCTGTGGGTAGTGTGGTGACAGACTTTGGTTTGGCTGGGCTCTTGTATCTGACAGCACACAAGAGGGGCTTGAGATGGAGGTTAAGGCTGTCAGAACATGACAGGTCCTCCCTTGTGGTTATATCACTAACAGCGCCCAAGTATGGAGCCTCCAGTGGCCGCTGGGCAGGCATTGCCCTCTTTGCTCTACACAGCCATTTATCTCAGTTGGTGCTGCCCAAGGCCCTCCAGTGACTCTGTGGCAAAACAAGGATTTGAAGACAAGACTATCTCCCACTAGGGCCCGTGCTCTATTTTCTGAGACTCAGTGGAAAAGGAAGGGGCTATGCCATATCGGGACAGCCCAAGCAGAGGTAAAATGTCAGGGGCCTAGAGGGCCCTGCTGTAGCAAGGTGGCCCATGGCTGGCAGATCCCTGAGCAGCTCTCAGGGTGGGTGCTGGTGTCTGGGGAAGCTCAGTGAATACGGTAAACCCCCTCTACACACATTCGTATGCCACTGTGCCTGCACAGGACATTCTCGCTGACCTAATTACCAGCTATCTAAGTCAGAGCTCTGCCCAGGCTTAGTGAGCTGCTGGCACAACTGGGAGCTCTGCTCAGCAGGAGCTGTGCCCAGTTTCTCCGGCCATTTGTGACCCTCTTTACCACCACCCCCACCCCCACCTGCCCCAGTGTCTCCAGCCTTTACTAAAGGCTTAAATTAGGCAGACTTGGACCCTAAGCACAAGTATTCAATTTGCAAATCACTCAACTTCTCTGAGCCTTAGCACCTAGTATGGTGCCTGGAAGAAATCAGGTACTCTGGGAGGGTAGCTGTGATTGTCTCCCTGTTCATCTCCTCCCTTTTCCCACCTCATAAAGATCTTGCATCAAGATCCCTCAGTTGAATAAGGCAAAACTGGAACAGCATAGGAGAGTGGTAAACAGGAATCTGTGGCCTATTCTGACATTTCCAGGATACTTCTGGGTCTGGCCCTAGACTGAATGGAGCTTTGTGGTTGGTGGAAGACAGGTGTCATAGATGACTCAGGTTGCATTTGGGGGGAGACAGACTTAATCACAGATCACTCTGACCTACACAGGACTTAGTCGGAATCAGACACACTGCAGGATGTGCTGGGGGCTCAGGGACAAGTGAGTTACTCTGGTTGAGAATCTGGACTAGCTCCTGGAGCAGGCCTGAGCAGGGCCCCAAAGGGTGGGGCAGAGGTGAGAGGAGCAGTTTTCTGCTCCTGCAAAGGCCCACAAGTGGGAGGATTGTGGCTGGTGTTCAGGGAATGGGATACAGAGGAGCTTGAAGTGGCTGGATAGCCGACCTGGCAGAGGGGGCATCGAGCTGGGCAGGGAGATGCCACAGATGCCCAGGTGGGGAGACTGGGCTTACCTCAGGGCTTTCAAACCATGGCTGGCTGTCAGTCACACAGTAAAATGGGAACAAAAGCCTCCCAACCACCCACTGTAAGAAGTTAGTAGTACTTACTTTTCCTTTTAAATTTATTTATTTATTTTAGAATAGGGGGCAGGGCAGTGAGGGGCAGAGGGAGAGAGAATCTTAAGCAGACTCATTCACCCTGAGCACAGACCCCGACTCAGTGCAGGGCTCTGGGGCTCCATCTCAGGACCCTGAGATCATGACCTGGGCTGAAACCAAGAGTCGGAAGCTTAACCGACTGAGCCATCCAGGCGCACCCCTAGTTCTTACTTTTTAATTCTCTCCAAGTCAGTTTGCTTACCCCAACCTGGCTCACCAAGAAACACAGGGCTTGTCATAAAGTGAGCCAAGGAACCTAAGTCCAGTCCTCCTGTATTCCTGGAGAATGGTAGGTGACTGCAGGGGTGTCTGTAAGCCCCCTTCACTCATTGAGCACCTCATTCCCCCTCAAGAGACTCATTGGTGGCAGGGGAAACAGTCACAGGCAGCAAGTGAACAAGGAGATGAGTAAGGTAATTTCAGTTTGTGATAAAAGGCTTGCAGAGGTACAGAGTGCCTAGATAGAGGTCTGGAGATCTGAAAGCTTCTTGGAGGAGGTGAGTCGGGGAGGGTGAGGAAGGAGGCAGGAGATCGCCGAAGAGCATAGGGACACAAGGATGACTTGGGCAAATCAGGGCGCCTGGGTGGCTCAGCGATTGGGCATCTGCCTTCACTCAGGGCGTGATCCCAGGGTCCCAGGATTGAGTCCCACGTCGGGCTTCCTGCATGGAGCCTGCTTCTCCCTCTGCCTATGTTTCTGCCTCTCTCTCTCTCTCTCTCATGAATAGATAAATAAAATCTTTAAAAAAAAAAAAAGCACTTGGGCAATGTACACTTGAGTGGGTGGGGAGGGCTCTGGTGTTCTCATCCAATTTCCAGTGAACTATGACCCCCAAACGGGAATTACTCACAGTCTGATTAGGTTTTCTGTATTCTACTTTGAGTGGTGGCAGGCAAGACACAAATAACAGCTCCAAGTAACTTGGGGTGCAGGTTTGTTCATTCACTGCTGTTGTTTCTTTAACTCTACTCTGCCTTCATTCATTGTTCTTTTTAAAAGAGATTTTAGTTATTTATTTATGAGAGACAGAGAGGCGGGGGGGGGGGGGGGGGGGGCAGAGATACAGGCAGAGGGAGAAGCAGCCTCCATGCAAGGAGCCTGACATGGGACTCAATCCGGGATCTCCAGTATCATGCCCTGGGATGAAGGTGGCGCTAAACCACCCGGGCTGCCCCATTCATTGTTCTTCTGAAGAAAGTATTCTGGGAAATTTTTTTCTGTTTTTCTGTTTGTTTTCATGCTTCATCAGAAAAATTCTTTTCCCAAAAAAAAAAAAAAAATTCTTTTCCCAATTTTGTGGACACTGTGAATAATACAAATTTTCATCATATTGGCTTCAAGAAATTTCATACATTTATGCGGGGTTTTTAAAATTTATTTATTCATGAGAGACACACAGAGAGAGGCAGAGACATAGGCAGAAGGAGAAGCAGGCTCCATGCAGGAACCCTTATGTGGGACTGGATCCCGGATGGGATCATGCCCTGAGCCAAAGGCAGATGCTCAACCACTGAGCCACCCAGGCATTCCTATGCAGTTATTCAACAAACTTTTATTTGGTACCAACTGTGTACCTGGACTGCGTTCAGAGTCCAAAGGGGGGCCCACCATAGAAAGTGCCAGTGCTTAACACACAGGCCAGCTCTTAGCCTCCTTTCCGGTTTAATTGTGCCCTTTTATGTTCACTCCTCTTTTTTTTTTTTTTTTTTTTAGGATTTATTTATTTATTGAGGGAGAGAGAGAAAGCGTGAGCCAGGAGGGGGAGGGAGAGGGTGAGAATCTGAAGCAGACTCCTCACTCAGCACAGAGTCCCATGCAGGGCTCTATCTCACAACCCTGAGATCACAACCTGAACAGAAATCAAGAGTTGGAGGCTCAACTGACAGCCACCCAGGTGTCCCTCAACCCTCTTTTCTAATTGTCTTTTTCCTTCCTTTTTTCTTTACCTGCCCCATTATTAAAATAAGTTTTATCTTACTGTCTGGTAAATTTTTATGAATTGCCACAATCATTCTGGGCCAGGCCAGGGTATAAAGGGGACGAAATAAAGGGCAGATGTCTGCTTTGTGTTACGGCCTAGGAATTGAGAAATGAGAGATCGGACACTGCCTTCTCACAATGCACCTCCTCATTGAGCCTTTGGAAAGTGTGTTTTTAATAAAATTGTTATCGTGTACAAAAGCAAAGAAAATAACAGTAATAAAGTCAGCATACCATCACCCAGATCACAGTTATCAAGACTTACCACACTTGCTGCATCATTTCATCTCCCTTTAAAGCTGTGCTGCTCAAAATTTGGCGTGGTGCCCAGCAACGGAATCACTTAGGATCTTGTGAGACTAGGGCTCTCTGTCCCACTTCCTGATATACTCAATCAGAATCTGTACTTTAACAAGAAACTTGGGTGATTTATTAGCACTTTAACGTTTCAGAAGCATTATTGGAAGGCAAACCCAAAACATTGTGTCATTTCACCCCTAAATACTTCAGTACACCCCTAAATAACCACAAATATGTGGTTATTTTCTTACCTAGCCACAATGTTTTTATCACCTAACAAAGTCAACAATAATTTTGGGGTGTCCATATTCAAATCTTCCTGTCTCAATTTATCTTTTTTTAACAGTAAGTTTGTTCAAGTCAAGATCCAAACAAGGTCCACATTACAATTAATTGCAACGCCTCTCTTAGTCTAGAGTGGCCCCCTTGCCTATTTTTTGGTTTGTGTATCTTTTTCAAGTCTTTGCTTTACTGCAGAGCTTGGTCACTTGTCTTGTAGAACAGCTTCATTCAAGATTTGTGTGTTTGCTTCCTTTTGGTGCAGTTTGTCCTTTTATAAACCCTGAATTTCCCAAAACCTGGATGTTAGTGCTAATGACTTCATTAAATTCAAGTTCAACTTTTTTGGCAAGCATACTCTAAACTATTGTGTTGCAAATATCTTCTCTCACTCTGTGGCTTGCCTCTTTACTCTCTTTGTTTTTGTTTTAAATATTTTATTAAATAAACATTTTATTTATTTACTCATGAGAGACACAAGCAGAGGGAGAAGCAGGCTCCATGCAGGAAGCCCGATCCCGGACTCTTATCTGGGACATCATGATCACCACCTCAACCTCAGAGCCACCCAGGTGTCCCACCTCTTTACTCTCTTGATGGTATCTTTTGATAAACAAGTTCTTAATTTTAATGAAATTCAGTTTCTCAATTCTTTCCTTTATAGTTAGTGTCTTTTGTGTCCTGTTTAAAAAATATTTGTCTCCCCCAGGGTTTTCTCTTAAAACGTTATTGTTTCGTTTTTCACATTCAGTTCATCTAAATCCACATTTCAACCCATCAGGAATTTGTGTGTATGGTGTGTGATCAGGTGAGAATAATCAAGATCAATTTTTTTTTCAATATTGATATCCAAATAATCCAGCACCATTTATTTAAAAAATTATTCTTGGGATCCCTGGGTGGCGCAGTGGTTTGGCGCCTGCCTTTGGCCCGGGGCGCGATCCTGGAGACCCGGGATCGAATCCCATGTCAGGCTCCCAGTGCATGGAGCCTGCTTCTCCCTCTGCCTGTGTCTCTGCCTCTCTCTCTGTGACTATCATAAATAAAAAAAAATTTAAAAAAAAAATAATAAATAAATAAATAAATAATTATTCTTGGGATGCCTGGGTGGCTCAGCGGTTGAGCATCTGCTTTTGGCTCAGGAAGTGATCCCAGAGTTCCAAGATGAGTCCCACATTGGGCTTCCCACAGGGAGCCTACTTCTCCCTCTGCCTATGTCTCTGTCTCTCTGTGTCTCTCATAAATAAATAAATAAAATCTTTAAAAATAAATAACTGAATAAATAAAACATTCTTTCCTCACTGTTCTTCACTGTCACCTTTGTCATAAAATAGATGATTGTATGTGTTTGGACTCTGTTTTGTTGTGTTGTTTTATCTGTCTATCCTGTGCTAATATAATTTTATCTTAACTATAACTTTTTAATGTCTTAATAAGTGGTAGTGTGTGTTATCAAGTCCTACAAGTTTGTTATTTTCCCTTAAGACTGCCTGACTAGGGGCACCTGGATGGCTAAGGGGTTGAGCATCTGCCTTCAGCTCAGGTCATGATCCCAGGGTCCCGGGATTGAGTCCTGTATCAGGCTCCCTGCATGGAGCCTGCTTCTCCCTCTGCCTGTGTCTCTGCCTCTCTCTCTCTGTCTCTCATGAATAAATAAATAAAATCTAAAAAAAAAAAAAAAGAGTGCCTGACTATTCTTGCCCCATGCAATTTCATATAAATTTTTTAATTGGCTTGTTAACATACCCCTCCCCCCCAATAATTTGCTGGGATTTTGATTAAGAATATATTGAAGCTATAGATCAGTATCGTGATAACTGACAACAATATTGAGGCTTCCATTCATGAACATGACTGTTCCTCCATCTGTTTAGATCTTTCATTTCTATTTTCAGGTATTTAATATCTAATATCTAATTTTCAGCATACAGGTTTTGCTTGTCTTTATTTTTAAGCATTAAGACTTATTTTTAAGCATTTGATTTTTCTGTCTTTTCCTAATGGCATCTTTAAAAATGGCTCACTCTCAGGGGTGCCTCGGTGGCTCAGTTAAATGTCTGTCTTTGGCTCAGGTCATGATCCCAGGGTTCTGGGATTAGGCCTCAAGTCAAGTCGAGTTGAGTCGGGCTCCCTGCTCAGCGGAGAGTCTGCTTCTCCGCCACTCTCCCTGCTTGTGCTCTCTCCCTCTCTCAAATAATTAAAGTCTTAAAAAAATAAAAATAAAAATTGTTCTATTTGATCATTGACAATATATAGAAGTACAGTGGTTCTTTGTATCTTGTATCCAGTAACCTTGCTAAAGGCTCTTGTTAATTCTCAGTGTTTTTGGATTTGTTGGATTTCTCAATCTACTTAATTTCATCTGTAGATAATGGCAGTTTTATTTTTTCCTTTCTTTTCTTACTGCCCTAAATCGTCTGGTAAAATGTTGAGTAACAGTGGTCATCCTTGTCTCATTACTGATTTTTTTAAATGTTTTTCTTCTTCTTTTTTTTTTTTTTTTAAGATTTTTTTTATGTATTTACTCATGAGAGACACAGAGAGAGAGAGGCATAGACATAGGCAGAGGGAGAAGCAGGCTCCATGCAGGGAGCCCAACGCGGGACCCGATCTTGATCCTGGGTTTCCAGGATCTGCCCTGGGCTGAAGGCGGCGCTAAACCACTGAGCCGTCCGGGCTGCCCTCATTACTGATTTTAGGGAACACTTAAGTAACTTAATAAGAATGATGTGCACTGAAGGTTTTTTGTGATATTCTTGATCAGATTAAGGAAATTCCTCCTATCCTGGTTTGCTGTGCCTTTTATCAACAAACCAGTACTAGATTTTATCAAATGCCTTTTTCCTGCATCTATCATAATGATCATTTGATTTTTTTTTCTGTTAATGTAATAAATCAATTATTATCAAATGTCAAACCACCTGATATGGGAGAGCTCGGTTCTTGTCTCATGGAGTCGAAGATTGAATCTCGTGCCAACACAGGAGAGTAGTAAAGGGATAGTTTAAAGGAAAGTTTATTAAGTAAAGATACAGAGAAAGCTCTCAGAAATAAGAAGGGTCCCAAAAGGGTTGCCACTGAGGGCTTGTAGGGTTGGTCTTTTATTGAGAGCCTAATCAGGGACTCCCCACACATACCTTAGGGCAGGATGGTCTGGCTTGTTCCTTTATCTCTGGTTTCCTTACATCTCAGCATTTTGGGGATTTTTGTGAGCCTACTTCCATGGCCCGACCTAGCCCTGCCTAGCCCTGTATGTCCCTAACTCACATCCTTGCATTCCTGAAATATACTCAATTTCGTTATGATGTATTATGCTCTTTATATGTCCCCAGATTTGATTTGCTAACATTTTGCTTAGAATTTCTACATCTGTGTTCAAGAGAGAGATCAGCTGTCCTTCCTTGTATTGTTCCTGTCAGGTCTTTACTGATTTTTGTTTGTTTGTATGTTTGTTTTTTAAATCTTTGCTCGTCAGGTTTTAATATCAATGTTATTCTGGCCCCATAAAATGATTGGTAAATGTTCTCTCAAGTTTATTCTCTGGAACAGTTTGTGTAAGATTGGTGTTTCTTCTTTAAATGTTTGAGAGTTCACAGTGAAGCCATCTGTACTTGGAATTCTTCTTAAGGTTTTTAATAATCAATTTAATTTCTTTGATACAAGATTATTCAGCTTGTACTTCTTTCATCAGTTTTGGTAAATCTATTTCAAGGAATTTCCCTGTATTTCAACAAAATTGTGGAGTGTAATGGCATAAAATTGTATATACCATCCTCTTACTACTTTTTTTTTTTAATTTTTATTTACTTATGATAGGCACACAGTGAGAGAGAGAGGCAGAGACACAGGCAGAGGGAGAAGCAGGCTCCATGCACCGAGAGCCCGACGTGGGATTCGATCCCAAATCTCTAGGATCGTACCCTGGGCCAAAGGCATGCGCTAAACCCCTGCGCCACCCAGGGATCCCTCTTATTACTTCTTAAATGTCTTAAGATATATTCTGATACTCTCTTTTTCATTCACATTGGTAATTTGTGTGTTCTCCCTTTTTTTTCTTGATCAGTGTTGCTAGGGGTTTATCGGTTTTATTAACCTTATTTATTTTTTAAGATTTATTTATTTATTCATGAGAGACAGAGAGAGAGAGAAGTGGAGACACAGGCAGAAGGAGAAGCAGGCTCCATGCAGGGAGCCAAATGAGGGACTCCATCAGGACTCCAGGATCACGCCCTGGGCCAAAGGCAGGTGCTAAACTGCTGAGTCACCCAGGGATCCCCCTATACGTGTTTTTTGTTTTTTTTAAAAAGATTTTATTTATTTATTTATTTATTTATTCATTTATTCATTTATTCATTCATTCATTCATTCATTCGAGAGAGAGAGAGAGAGAGAGGCAGAGAGAGAAGCAGGCTCCATACAGGGAGCCTGACGTGGGACTTGATCCCAGGTCTCCAGGATCAGGCCCTGGGCTGAAGGCAGTGCCAAACCACTGGGCCACCCGGGCTGCCCCCCCCCCCCCCATACAAGTTTTAATGGACAAATATACTAACGTGAAACAGAGATAACTTCTGTGCATGTGTATAACATTCCTTTTTTAATTATTTTCTTTAAAGATTTTATTTATTTATTCATGACAGACACAGAGAGAGAGAGAGAGAGATTGAGAGAGAGAGAGAGAGAGGCAGAGACATAGGCAGAGGGAGAAGCAGGCTCCATGCTGGGAGCCTGACTCAATCCTGGGACTCCAGGATCACGCCCTGGGCTGAAGGTAGGCACTAAACCGCTGAGGCACCGGGGCTGCCCAACATTCCTTTTTTAAAAAAAAAAAAAAAGGGATCCCTGGGTGGCGCAGCGGTTTGGCGCCTGCCTTTGGCCCAGGGCTCGATCCTGGAGACCCGGGATCGAATCCCACATCAGGCTCCCGGTGCATGGAGCCTGCTTCTCCCTCCGCCTGTGTCTCTGCCTCTCTCTCTCTCTCTGTGACTATCATAAATAAATAAAAAATTAAAAAAAAAAATAAAAAAAATAAAAAAAAAAAAGATCGTATTTATTTATTCAAGAGAGACACAGAGGGAGGCAGAGAGAGAAGCAGGCTTCATTTTATTTTATATTTATTTATTTATTTATTTATTTATTTATTTATTTATTTATTTTATTCATTTTATTTTATTTTATTTCTTTTTTAACAGATGCACTTAAAGCTGCTCATTTCCTCTAAGTGATGGGGAACAGAAGGCTGGCCATTGGCCACCATCCTCCCCAAGGTGGGATTTATGTGACATTCCTCAGGAAGTTCCCAACTGTCTTAATGTTAATGCCTTCCTAGAGGGAAAAGCAACTTTAAGCTTGACAATGGCAAGGCCTCTGGTAACTTGTAGGTCCTCCTTAGCATATGAAAGTTCTTTTGAAACCTCCCTTTTCCTTACCGCCCCCCAACTCCCCAGTATATAATCAGCCACCTCTCACAAGCCCGGGGCTGCAGCTCTTCCTGTCCAGGGTTTCTGTTGCCGTGCTTTAATAAAACCATCATTTTGCACCAAAGACATTTCAAGAATTCTTTCTTGGGACGCCTGGGTGGCTCAGCAGTTGAGCGTCTGCCTTTGGCTCAGGGCATGATCCCAGAGTCCCAGGATCGAGTTCCACATCAGGCTCCCTGCATGGAGCCTGCTTCTCCCTCTGCCTGTGTCTCTGCCTCTCTCTCTCTCTCTCTCTCTCTCTCTCTCTCTCTCTCTCTCTCGGTGTGTCTCTCATGAATAAATAAATAAAATCTTAAGAAAAAAAAGAATTCTTTCTTGGTCATTGGCTCCGGACCTCCCCTCAGCAAACCTCGCCTATATTCCAAAACTACATCATAACACTGCTTTAATTGTTTCCCACAAGTTTTGATATGTCTTCTCATTTAGTTCAGAAAATTTAAAAATTTCCATTGTAACTCTAGGTTATTTAGAAGTGCATTGCTCAATTTCTAAGAAGTTCAAGTTTTTTAGCTTTCTTTTTATTATGGGTTCTAGTTTAATTCCACTATGGTCAGAGAATTATATTCTGAATTATTTCAATCCAGTGAAATTTATTCAGGCTTGCTTTTTGACATAGCATATGTTTGATTTTGGCAGACGTTTCACGTGCATTTGAAAAATGCTTATTTTACCATTGTTGGGTACCAAGTTCTATTGGTCAATTAGATCAAGTTTGTTATTGTGTTGTTCAGATCTTCTATATCCTTATTGAGCTTTTCATAGCTTATATGAAAGATTGTTAGAGCATTAAAGACTCCCATTTTGGTTGTGGGTTTTTATATTTTTCCTTTTCAATTTTTTATATATTTTGAAGTGATATTATTGGATACATACAGATTTTTAAATTTAGGGACTCCTGGGTGGCTCAGCAGTTGAGTGTGCCTTTGGCACGCAGCTTGATTCCGGGGTCCTGGGATTGAGTCTGGCATCAGGCTTCCTGCAGGGAGCCTGCTTCTCCCTCTGCCTGTCTCTTCCTTCTCTCTGTGTCTCTTGTGAATAAATAAATAAACTCATTAAAAATTTTTTTTAAATAAAAATTTTAAAAATTTATATCTTCTTGGTAAATGAAGAACAATATATTTGTATGTATGTATTTCCTTCTCTTCCTTATATAAAAGTCTGTAAACCTATCCTTTGCCTAAAGATTTTAAGTTGTTTTTAAAATCTCTACTGCTAAGTGAAAAGCCTTTTTATTGGAGAAAATAGTTCCATCAATTTCAGTGGAAAAACTGCCCAATACCCAAACAGTTTTTGCTGATGCAAAAATTTATTAATTGGAGGGATCCCTGGGTGGCTCAGGGATTTAGTGCCTGCCTTCCAGCCCAGGGTGTGATCCTGCAGTACTAGGATCAAGTCTCCGGATCAAGTCCCACATTGGGTTCCCTGCATGGAACTACTTCTCCCTCTGCCTGTGTCTCTGCCTCTCTCTCTCTCTGTGTCTCTCATGAATAAATAAAATCTTTTTTTAAAAAAATTATTTATTGGCCAATAAAACAAGTCTATACTAAAGAAATAATTTGAATATAAAAATAAAATTTACATACATAAGTTATTGCAATAAAGGTTTATGGTCCTCGTTAAAAGAGAAAATGAAGACTTAATGAGTAGTAGAGGATAGTTGTGGGAGTCATTATTGAGAAAGGTACATTTTTCCTTCTGCACCATTTCTTTAGTCTTTTAGGACTCATTGTTATCTTGCATTCAAACTACCTTTAAAAATAAAGTTATAGCACAGAAAAGTAAATTGAGGGTAAAATAAATACTAAGCCTGAAAGCACTTCAAAATACATGGAATAGTTAATGCTTTTAACAGACTGCAGAATCACAGAAGCTACTACCTCTTCAGCTCTTTCAATTGGCATGTAAATGCAAAACAAAGCATTTTGGGTTTAGCCAAACAAAGCAAATTTTTGTTTCCTATATTGTTGGGCTGGGAATATGTTTTTGCCCGAAAGTGTGAGGTGAGAACATCATTCCTTTTTTTTTTTCTAAGATTTTTTTTATTTTTCATGAGAGACACAGAGAGAGAGAGAGGCAGAGATACAGGCAGAGGGAGAAGCAGGCTCCCTGCAGGGAACCCAATGCAGGAATGGATCCCAGGACCCTGGGATCACACCCTGAGCCGAAGGCAGAGACACAGGCAGGGAGCTGGACGTGGGACTCGATCCTGGGTCTCCAGGATCACACCCTGGGCTGAAGGCAGGCACTAAACTGCTGAGCCACCAGGGCTGCCTGACATCATTCCTTATAGCATGTTTATGTGGTATGTTTAGGGATGAAAAAGTCATTATACTATCATAGAAAAAGGAGTGTTTTCCAAAAAGTAGTATAGCTTTTCAAGAGCTATTGCAAAAAAGTTTTTCATTGAACAGGTGAATTCTGTACACTGAACTTCACTTTGCCCTTTTTCTATATAAATATACATTAGAGTTTTTACAGTGGAGTAGCATGATCAGACCATACTTTTAAGAATTCTTTCTGGAAGTTGGTATGGAGAAGATGTATCCAGAGGAACAAGACTTGGAAAAGAAAGGTCAGCAGATTAATGAATATAACCAAGCAGGAGACAATGAGGTCAGTAAGACAGAACCGAACCCCAACAGAGGCCCAAATGCACATGGGAATTCTGAGAATGATAAAAGTGGTACTGCAAATCTATGGGGATAAGATGAGCTATTCAAAAAACAATGTTGAGACAATTTCATTTGTGGGGAGAAAAAGTAAAAGCTGGATCCATATTTCAGTCCACATACAAAAAGTGTAGTTGGGTCAAAGATTCAAGTATAAGGAGTGAAACAAAAAACCCCCCAAATTATAGAGAAAAACATGAGTGAACTTGAAAAAATAATCACTGAATGAGGAAGCAAGACATAAAACCAAAGAGTCATAAAGGAAAAATTACTACATACAAATTATAGACGTGGGGAAAGATACCATGCAAGTCAAATAATCAGCAAAGTGAGAAACAGTATCTTTAGCACATTGATAATTTCTTTTGGATTTGAAAAGCTCTTACAAATTAATAAGAAAGCAATAAATACTTCATACAGGGCAGCCCGGCTCAGCGGTTTAGCGCCGCCTTCAGCCCAGGGCCTGATCCTGGAGACCCGGGATAGAGTCCCATGTCAGGCTCCCTGCATGGAGCCTGCTTCTCCCTCTGCCGGTGTCTCTGCCTCTCTCTCTGTGTGTCTCTCGTGAATAAATAAATAAAATCTTTAAAAAAAAACACACAAAACTTCATACAAATGGGGATCCCTGGGTGGCGCAGCGGTTTGGCGCCTGCCTTTGGCCCAGGGCGCGATCCTGGAGACTCGGGATCGAATCCCACGTCAGGCTCCCGGTGCATGGAGCCTGCTTCTCCCTCTGCCTGTGTCTCTGCCTCTCTCACTGTGTGCCTATCATAAATAAATAACATAAAATTAAAAAAAAAACTTCATACAAATGGATAATATATCTGAATAGGCAGGAAACAAAATAAGAGGTTTGACCTCACTCATAATTTAAAAATATATTTTGGAATAAGATGATAAGATACTCTTTCAAAACAAGGATGAAAAGGTCTACACATAGCTCAAGCAGCACTGTGGGGAAACAGGTCATCTATACTGTTGTAGTATGAATTGTAATAACCTCTGTGGGGGCAATCAGTCAATATCAATTTTTCCTCAAAACCTTTTAGTGAAAAATTTCAAATATACAGAAAAGTAGAAATAATTGTACAGAACTATATACTACACTTAGATTTTACAATTGTCAGCATTTTGTTATATTTGCATTATAGCATATATACCATGTATATATAAACATATATCCATCTCTCCATCCACCAAGCCATCTTGCATTTTGATACATTTCAAAGTAAACTGCAGACATTGGTATACTTTATCTCTAAATATTTCAGCATACATATCAACTAGAGTTCAGTGTTTGTTTACAGTTCTTTTTTTGAGGGAAAACTTACTTTTGGTGAAATGCACACATTTTAAGTTGACCATTTAGAGTGTTTTTTTGTTTGTTTGTTTGTTTGTTTGTTTGTTTGTTTTTTAAGATTTTATTTATTCATGAGAGACACAGAGGCAGAGACCCAGGCAGAGGGAGAAGCAGGCTCCATGCCGGAACTCCAGGATCATGCCCCGGGCTGAAGGCAGATGTTTAACTGCTGAGCCACCGAGGCGTCCCTTTAGCCTGTTTTTGAAAAATGCTCATACCTTTGTCATCCAAATTCCTATCAAGATCTAGGATATTTCCGTCAGCCTACAGATTTTCTTCCTGTCCCTACCCCTAGGAAATATTTTTGACTATAGATCAGTTTTGCTGGTTCTAGAACATCATGTAAATGGAATTATACAGTAGATACTCTTTTGTGTAAAGGGTATCACTTTCACTCAGCATCATGGTTTTTTGTGATTTACCCATCTTGCTATGTGTGTCAATTGCTCATTCCTTTTCACTCCCAAGTAGTATTACATTGTATGAATGTACCATACTTAGTTTATGCCTTCCCCAGTTGATGGACATTGGGTTTCCAATTGGGAACTATCACAAATAAAGCTTCTGTAAACATTCTTGTACATGTTTGAAGACATGTTTTCTCTTGGGTCACTTGATGGAGGGTCATAGACAGAATGTATATATGAGCCCCCCTGGGGCTCATAGTCTATTTTAACTTTGCTACAAGACCCTGTCATGAGTATGTGCTATGTGACAGGTATAGAAAATACATGGTGGGAAGTGTGAGAAGTGGAAAGTATTTCTAGGGGAGAACTGGGGAAGGCTTCCTGGAGGAGGAGGCCTTGGTGCTGACAGTTAAGTAGGAGGATCAGGGTGGCTCTGGGTCAGACATGCCTACCTTCCTGTTTTATTCCCATAAGAAAAAGATCCTGGGAGTCTCACTTTTTTTGGCTGTAAAATGAGGATGATGACACCACGAGATGTGACAGAGTAATGGGAGTCAAAGGCCCAGCCATGGCCTCGACAGGCACCTCTTCTTTTGTTAAATGTTCCTCTTTCTTCACAGGCCTTGCTCCTCTGGTGGCCTTCAATGTGGATGAGGCCCATCTCTGGGTGACTTCTGAGGGAGGCACACCCTATGTGCTCAGCTCCCTTCTGCACCAAGACTCCAGCACCAACCAGACCTGGTGAGTGGGGCCTGGCAGATGGGAGGCATAATTGAGGGCACCTGTTGGGAGTCTGAAAAAACCCCAGAGAAAGGCAGCCTGGGTGGCTCAGTGGTTTAGCACTGCCTTCAGCCTAGGGCCTGATCCTGGAGACCAGGGATCGAGTCCCATGTCAGGCTCCCTGCATGGAGCCTGCTTTTCCCTTTGCCTGTGTCTCTACCTCTCTCTGTGTGTGTGTGTGTGTCTCTCATAAATAAATAAAATCTTTAAAAACAAAACAAAACCCCAGAGAAGGCCTTAGCACCCCACCTCCGCAGTCTGGGGACAACCTCCCTTCACTTTCAGAAGGGTGTGCCGGAGAGAGGCTATGATGGTGCTCTTCGCTGCCGGGGAGCAGGGGGCAGGATATGACCTCAAAACTATTTTAAAATAAAGTTTATTAGGCTCTTTTGTAATACATGTTCAGTATAGAAGCTTTCGGCAGTGGCAAAAATATCAAATTAAAAATGGAAACTATGAGGCAGCAGGGAATATGGTTAAGAGGCAGGTTGTGGGTCTGGTAGCTGTGGGTCAGTGATAGCTTTACTATGCACTTGTAGCAAGGCGCTCAACCCACAGCCTGTTTCTTATCTCTACAGTAGGGGTAGAGATTTTTCTACCTCACAGAGTTGTTGCATAAGATTATTTGAGTTAATGCACATAAAGGGTTTATTACAGTTTCTGGCCAAATTCAGGCATAACAAATATTGCACTGTTTTTAAAATCTCATCTGTACCCACCCATTAGATATAGGCCACAATATTTAAATGTGACAAAATTCTGCTGATGAGGATGTGGGAAGTTTTGGGGCTGTAAATTGACATAACCAACTCAGAGGATAGTTTTACCATATCTGGTAATGTTGAAGATGCCTTTGACTCAGCCATTCCACTCCCAGATGCCAACCTTAGAGATACTCCCAGGCACATGTAAAGCTTTTTATTGTAACATTTCTTGGGATAGTATAAGACTGGAAATAGTCCTCATTAGGAAAATGGAAGAAATAAGCTGTGAATCAGACGATGTGCTCTTAGAAACAGGTCAAGTAAATGAAATGAGCACAGTGGTTATTAACTTGAATCATTCCTGAAACATAAGGTGAAAAAAGACAGCTGTAGAATTATATATACAATGTTTATTTACTCAACAGACATTTATGTGCAGCACCTACTATGTGCCAGGCCCTAAGATATAGCAATGAGCAAAGTAGATAAAAATTCTTATGCTCAGGGTAGATAGACAATGAGCAAGCAAGCAAAATATGTATTTTATCAGATGGTGGTAGTAGGGATATACTAATATAGAAATATATCTTTAGGGATCCCTGGGTGGCGCAGCGGTTTGGCGCCTGCCTTTGGCCCAGGGCGCGATCCTGGAGACCCGGGATCGAATCCCACGTCGGGCTCCCGGTGCATGGAGCCTGCTTCTCCCTCTGCCTGTGTCTCTGCCTCTCTCTCTATCTCTCCGTGACTATCATAAATAAATAAAAATTAAAAAAAAAAAAAGAAATATATCTTTAATTTTGTCCCCTATTGTCACCAAAATGACTTTTTTTTTAAAGATTTTATTTATTTATTCATAAGAAACAGAGAGAGAGAGAGAGAGAGAGGCAGAGACACAGGCAGAGGGAGAAGCAGGCTCCATGCAGGGAGCTTGATGTGGAACTCGATCCTGGAACTCTGGGATCACGCCCAGAGCCAGAGGCAGACGCGCTCAACCACTGAGCCACCCAGGCATCCCTAAAATGACTTTTAGAGCTGCTTTGTTTTGAAGCCAGGATCCATGTGTCGTATATTGTGTCTCTTTATTCTTTTTTAATCTAGAGCAATTTTTTCTTTCCTTTTTTGTTCATAATGGTCATATGGCTTTCTCTGTGCTCATTCTGTGACCCAGCCATGCTCATGCCCTGCCTCAGGCCAGTCCCCTGCCTATCCTTGCTGCTTTGCTTCTAGTCAATAATCAAGGGTTTCCTTCTTACTCTGCGTGCATGAGCCATGAGCCCAGTATCCAGATGGGCTTTGAGGCAGAGCCGAGTGAGGCTCTGAAGGTTTCTGTCTGAGCAGAGCTCCCCATCTTCCCAAGTTGAGCATAGCAGAAGCTGTATTTGGTGGAGGTTGAGTGGGCAGTAGCAGCTCCTGAGGCAGCCTTCTAGCCCTTGGACTTGGGCCATGACCCTACCAGCCAAGGAGGCTTGGACCCTCATTGTACAGTGAAGAGGCTGGTGACCATGGAAGTGGGGAGGGCAGGGCCAGTTTGTTCGTTCACTCATATATTCAGCAACTATTTATGGAGCATCTACTCAATGACAGGCAAAGTATGGAGATAAGATAGTGAAGGGGAGGCACAGTCCTTGCCCTCATGGAACTGCCTGACTCAGGAAGGAGACAGGAAAGGCAGGTAATGACAAGAGAAGTGACAACTGCTTTGGTGGGGATGTCTAGGGAGACATAGAGGCTGGTGTATCCTTAAGCCACAGGGTGTGCATCAACACTGGGACTAAGGAGATGAGTAGGAATTAGCGTGAGAAGGCAAGGGAGGGGAACAACCCAGCTGAGTGCAATGTGATCAGAAGCCTGGAAGCTATTCTGAGCAAAGTAAAGGGACAGAAAATGTCAGGTGGTTGAAGCTGAATGTAATGAGCAATAGGCTGGGAGAGGTGGGTAATGCCTTGTTACCCAGGCACCAAGGGTTTTAGGAGCCAGAAAGGTTGAAGCAGGAAGGGGTGGTGAGAAGGTTGTTAGCAAGTTTTTGGCTGCAGGAAGATGAATTAAAGGTGGGTATTTGTTGTGTTTTTTTGTTTTGGTAAAATTTTATGGATATTTGCCACACAGAAAAATGCACCCATTATAAGCACATAGCTCAGTGAATGTTCACAAAGTGAACCACCTATGTAAGCAGCATCCACATGAAGAAACAGAACATTACCAGCCTCACCTAAGCCCCTCTAGCCTGGTGCTCCCATCCTGGCACATCCTCTGCCAGGAGTTAATCAATGCTCTGGCCTCCATCTCCCTGGATTAGTTTTGTCTGTTCTTGAACTTATAAACGAGGCATGCCGTTGTATGGTCTGTTATGTCAGGCCCCTCTCCCTCAATATACAGTCTGTGAATTTTGAATATGGTCTTGCCTGAGACAATGGTACTTATTCTCATTGCTGTAGTCTTCCATTGTGTGAACAGTGCTGATGATGGGCATTTGGGTAGTTTCCTTGGACAATTTTTTTTAAAGATTTTATTTATTTATTCATGAGAGACACAGAGAGAGCCAGAGACATAGGCAGAGGGAGAAGCAGGCACCATGAGGAGCCAGATGTGGGACTTGATCCCAGGACTCCAGGATCATGCCCTGAGCCAAAGGCAGACAGACACTCAACCGCTGAGCCACCCAGGCATCCCTCCTTGGACAAATTATACTGCTGTGCACTTTCTTTCTTTTTTTTTTTTTTAATTTTTTTTTTTTTTTAATTTATGTATGATAGTCACAGAGAGAGAGAGAGAGGCAGAGACACAGGCAGAGGGAGAAGCAGGCTCCATGCACCGGGAGCCCGATGTGGGATTCGATCTCGGGTCTCCAGGATCGCGCCCTGGGCCAAAGGCAGGCGCCAAACCGCTGCGCCACCCAGGGATCCCATGTGCACTTTCTTTCGATGGGCAGGTTACTTCCTTTTATCAGCCATGTGCCTAGCAATGGGATTGCTAGGTCATGACTTATGCACTGGGCTGACCTTCAGTTTCCCAAACTTGAAAAGCATGAGTGTTCTGGTTGGTCTACACATTTGTGAAAGCCAGGTGTCAGTCCCAGTTATTTGTGACCATCTCTTGCCAACTCCCCTCCCACCAGGACCCCAGCAGACCCTCTCTAGCTCCCAGCCCCGTGCTTCAGAGGCCAAGCTGAAAGGACATGGTAGATGAGAGGAGTTTGAAGCCCCTGGAGCAGGAGGCTATGACTTTCATGAGCTGGGCTCATGAACACCTCCCTGAACACCTGCTGAAGCAGAGGGGACTCATGGGAGGATGTGGTGGGAGGAACTTCTGGGTTCTTTGCCATAAATGGTAAAGCCTAAGACTACAGACGTCCTTCCATGCTGGGCAGGAAATACACTGCTGGCTGCCCCAGAGCCACAGCAAGCAGAACAGGCTAGGCTCCCTGTGAAAGGCCGATGTGTCCCTCTCACTCCCTTGTGCTGTTTCTCCCTAAAATAGAACAGCTAGGGCTGGCAGCATCATGGGTTTGGTTGCTACAAGGTGAAGTGAGTGGAACATAAAGAAAGCTTTCTACACCTGAAACTAATATAACATTGTGTGTTAATTATACTTCAATAAAAATGCAAATTAAAATAAAAATTTAAAAAACTATGACAAAAGTTGGGGGAAGAGATGTACGTGGCTTAGTGGTTGAGGTCTGCCTTGGGCTCAGGGCATGATTCCGGAGGCCATCAAAAAAAACTTGGGGGAAAAAAAGGAAGGCTTTACCCTGGGAGGTATGGGATTAGACTCAGAATGGAGACAGGTTAGAGGTAAGTGAAGGCAGGAGATGGACTGTTTCTAGTACAGGGTATGATAGGGTCCCAGGGGCTGTCAGCTGATGGTGGATTTGGTTATTGATAGTCATTCAGTCAACAAACCTGGAGATTAAGAGACTACCCACCATGGGGAGTAAAATGGGAGGGTAACAGAGGCAGCTCAGATTGGATCCCAGGCCACAGCACTGCATGACTATGATATGAATGGCAACCTTGGGTTCTGCAGTGCACAGCTTGGACAGCTGTATATGATAGTCTCCTGAGAACTCACAGTCTAGGTGAGGATGGGGGTAGGTTCCAGTAGTCAGGGCTACCTGGAGGTCTTAGAGGGGGTCAAGTTGCTCATTTTGGGAAGACTTCTTGAGGACTTGGTGTTTAGGATGAGTGTTGGAAGGAAAAGGAGGTGGGAATGAAATAGCTCAGGCAATGGCCTGAAGGAGGAAGGAGAGTCAAAGCTATTCCAGGCCTGGACCTACCCCACCAAAACACTGTCTGGAGTGGACACTGGTTCTGAGCCTACCTTTATGGGAGAAAGGGAAGTGCTAGACTGAGGGCTGAGGCTCAGGCTGGGGAGGAGTCTGGGGCAGAGCACATGGAGACTATTGATGTAGGGGAGTGATGCAGTGCAAACTACAAGGGTAAATTGAAAAACAAAAACACAAAACCACTACCAGTTAGGAGGCTATTACCACAGACCAGGCAAGATACTGGTGGCCAGGATGGTGATGAGGAAATGGAGAGAAGAGATGCTCTGTAGATATAATCTGGAGGAAGGACCCACAGGGTTTCCTGATGGACTTGATACAGGGATGAGTAAAAAGATGAAGCACAGATGCATCCAGGCTTCAGGCTACCATCAGTTGCCTTGGAGAAGAGGGAAAAGCATAGGCTTGGGGAGACAAGACCTCAAGTTCTGTTTGGACAATCTCAAGTTTAAGATACCTATTAGACGGGGGCGCAGTTACGCATTGTACTTCTTTCCTTTTGCTGCTGTAACAACCACAGAACTTAGTGGCTTAAAACAACACAAATTTATTATCTCACAGTTCTGGAAGCCGGAAGTCCAAAATGGGTCCGAATAGGCTAATATCAAGGTGTGTTAGCAGGGCTGTGTTCCTTCTGGTGGCTCAAGGGGAGAATCTGTTTCCTCACCTTTTTCAGTTTCTAAAGGTTAACTACATTCCATGGCTTTTGTCCTCTTCCTCCATCTTTAAAATCAGCAGTATATCATTTTCAAATCTTTCTCTGACTCTGACCCTCTTGCCTTCCTCTTATAAGGACCCTTGTAATTACATTGGGTTCATCTAGATAATCCAGGGTAATCTCCTTTATTTCAAGATCCTTAACATAATCAAATCTACAGAATCCTTTGGCTGTAAAAAAGTAGCATATTCACAGGTTCTGGGGATTAGAACATGGACATTTAGGAGTGGTATGTTAATCTATTTCCTAACAACTGTGCTGGTCTGACTTTTGGTGGAAGGATCCTAGGGCCACAGAATTTCAGCAGTTACAGGTTGAAGCCATGGGATTAGAGGGGATCACTAGGGAGAATGTGCTGGTGAGGAAAACAAGGACCAAGCCTCAAGGCTTCAGCAACATTTAAAGTTAGACATTGAAGAAGCCAACAAAAGAGTCTGAGAAGGAGTATTAAGAGAGGTAGGGGAAATCAAGAAGAAAGTATTTCAAGGAGGAGATGGTTACATGTCCAGGGCTGCTGAGAGGTTGAAGAACATGAGGACAGAGAGGTGTCCATTAGATTTGGCAGTGTGGGGACCACTGCTGACCTTGACAGCAGCCGTATCAGAGGGTGGAATTCAGCTTGGAATGGGTTAAGCTGGGGCTGGGGGCCTGTACACGGGCATAGACCTTATTATTATCCTTAATCCATGGATAGAAGTAAATGATCTATTTCATAATTCTAATAGAGTGATAGGAAGCAAGCAAATGGAGATGGTACCTCATTCCTGCTGCCCAACCCACCATAGCGGCATCATAATCTTTTGAAAGTACAGACTGACCCCATTATAAAGTCCTCCATGGCTTCCTACTGCCCTCAGCACAAAGATACCAGATGTGGTTCACAGTACCAAGCCCAGTCTCAGGGCCCCTTCCTCAGTACCACTACTCACAACCCAACCCCTAGGATGGGGAGCTCACACCTTGTCTTAAGGCAGACAAGTTCTCCCTGGAGAGTGTAGATAAAGGGAATGCTTATGCTGACACTGGACTCTGCTATCTCCCTTGACTTGGGTTGAGGGGCCAAGTTTACCATTGGGAATCATATCTCTAGAGGCTTTCTTAATGTGGCTGAGGCACTCACTCTTCAAATCTCCATTTCTTTCTCTTTCTCTCTTTCTCTCTTTCTTTCTTTCTTTCTTTCTTTCTTTCTTTCTTTCTTTCTTTTCTTTCTATTTAAAGATTTATTTATTTATTCATGAGAGACAGAGAGAGAGAGAGAGAGAGAGGCAGAGACACAGGCAGAGGGAGAAGCAGGCTCCATGCAGGGAGCCCAATTTGGGACTCGATCCAGGGACTCCAGGATCATGCCCTGGGCCAAAGGCAGGCGCTATACCGCTGAGCCACCCAGGGATCCCTTTTTAACCCAGGTGTCCCTCAAATCTCCATTTCTGACTGGCCCATAGGATAGGAGCATCAACGGGATTTCTTCAGGAAGTACTGTCACTAAGGCCAGGTGGGGTAGTTCCCCTGGCAGCCACTAGGAAGCCAGCACTGCCCACAACAGATCCAGCTGTCCTGCTGATGGCTTTCTGGTACCTATGCCCCTTGCCCCAAAGAGCAGAGAGTCTTTATTTACCATCAGTTCCACCCCCATTTCTCTATCAGGGTGGGTGAGCAGTCAGAGAGCAGACACATTTAACTGTTTCTCAACTGGAGCTGTATAAAGGTAAATGCTGAGCAAATGCCTTCCTCATAATACAGAGTCTGCCAGAGGTGCCTGGGTGGCTCAGTCGGTTAAGCATCTGCCTTTGGCTCAGGTCATGACCTCGGAGTCCTGGGATGGAGCCCCACATCCAGCCCGCTTCCAGCCCCACGATGAGCCAAGCATGGACCTTCCTGCTCAGCAGGGAATCTGCTTCTCCCTTTCCCTCTGCCCCTTCCCCACCCTCTGCTCATGCTCTCTCTCTCTCAAATAAATAAAATCTTAAAAAAACAAAAACAAAAAACCAGAGTCTGCCTGCCTACCCCAGGTCTAGACCTCCTGCATTAGTTTTCCAGACAGGGAGCCTGTAAGCCTGGGGACTTGAGCAGGCAGAAAGGAGAAGGGAATCACTGGCCAGCTCAACTTTGCTGTCTACCTTCCCAACTCAGGCTCCTGGTCACCAGCCCTCAAACCAAGGGGAAAGCAGGTGTCCTGCATCGTTGTTCCCTCCTCCAGGATAAGTTACATTGCAAACCAGTAGGTAAGTCTACCTCAGCTCCAGGGAATGCTCCCAGTAACTCCTTCCAAGGAATCTCACTTATCTGGCCCAAACCATCTGAACCTAGTCTGGTCCCTCCACCCTAGATTCCACCACCATCCACAGCAGGCCTTCTATCCTGATGCTCAGTCCCATCCCATCCCAACCCAACCCTAATCCCCAGCCCACCTTTCCATATCCAGTCCTAACAAAAATGATACTTAAGATTTATTGAGTGCTTACCATGTGCCTGGCACTCTGGTAAGTACTTTGTTCACTTTTAATCCTCAAAATCATCCCATTTTATAAAAGAGGAAGCTATAGTTCAGAGAAGTGCTTTGATTGCCAATACAGCCAGGGTCATGCATCTAGCATTGGCAGCACTACAGCTGGCAAACCCAGCTCTATCTGATTCTAAAACCTACCCTGTCCCAACTCATCACACCCCAATAGAATTCAACCCTACTCCTTCCAGCCTATGGCCATCCTAGCATCTAGCATGAGAACTGGCATATATGAGGCACTCAATAAATGCTGTTTGAATGAATGAATGAATGAACAAATGAGTGGACCTCATTCACTCATTAACCAACTCTACCCATCCCACCCAATCCAACTCAAGGCCTGCATTTGCTAATTAACCCTTGACTGTGTGTGATAGAATCCTTGTCTCTGTGAGAGACACAATGTTGAACAATCTCAGTCTCTGCTTCAGAAATTGAATGTAAGCTGGCAGGGAAACTGGGTGATCCTGTGGATCAAAAATGAATATCCTGAGACCCATGGTGTAGAGGGAAAGGAGCAAGCTACACTTTCACTCTGGGGTCTTGGGGGCCAGTAAGATTTTCCAGAGACAGAACTTTGAGAATGGAGAGTTCATTAATCCATATAGCCAGTCCTTTAGCATCTTGCACACCTCCCTGGTGCTGCACACACCCACCAGCTAGTGCTTCTCTACCCTCCTGCCCCTCCAGACTGGGAGCCCCTGTAAGAAAATGTCTCAGTTACTTCTAGATCCCTATCACCAACTGGCATAAGAGCAGACATCACAGGGCATTTGTTGGAATGAGTCAGTGAATAAATCTGAGGAATAGGCACTTTACCCTGAGCATGTCCAGGCCTGTGCTTGAAGGCCCAAGCTTTCAGCTAGCTTCTAGAGGCTGTTCTGAGTGGCCAACAGTTCTTTATGGGGCCCTGACCAAGGTGGCCCTATGACATCTGATCTTGGCTGTAGGGTTGCCCCCCAACATCCCTCCCTTCTTACCTGGCCTTAACTGTTTCAGAGACTGTCCTCATCCCAATGGGGAGGCACCGGGGAGTGACAGTTGTTCAGAACCACCGCAGTGTTTTGGTGAGTGTGCATAAGGTGGGGCAATGGAGGGGTTCTAGTGAGGATGGCACTAACCTGTGGTTGATAGTTGACCAGTGTTGATACAAGTCTGACTGGCATATTCTCAGGGCAGAGCCCAGCTATCTCCCCTGTACCAGCCCCAGGGATGCCCAAGGCTCTGACCTGGGTACTCCATGTGATGCAGCATACTGACCCAGGTGCTTAACCTTAAACTTTGACCCCAGCATGACCCTACACCTGCTATTCCTACATCCTTTGCCTGGTTGATGCCCTTGATTCTGGCATAGGAGTGATGGTGTGGCTCTGTTTAGGGGGCTGTGCTGGAGGTGACCTAGGCTTTCCTCTCCCTTTCTCTCCCTCTCCCCTAGGTCTGCATTCAAGTGCTGGCCCCGCAGCCCCACAGCCTCATTTCGGAACTCACAGGGACCTGCAGCCTACTATCCAACAA